>NC_136261.1:122977250-123077250 GCF_964187855.1 Myxine glutinosa
CGTGTGCGCCTCACCACACGTCGTTTCAGAGGGGTAGGCATATTTGACCTTTTGACTTTGACATCATCGGTGTCTTTTGGGTCTTCATGGTGTTTTGGGTCTTCGGGGTGTTTTGGGTCTTCTGGGTCTTTTGGGTCTTCGGTGTCTTTTGGGTCTTCGGGGTGTTTTGGGTCATCGGGGTGTTTTGGGTCATCGGGGTGTTTTGGGACTTTGGGCTGTTTTGGGTGTTCGGGGTGTTTTGGGTCTTTGGGTCTTCGGGGTGTTTTGGGTCTTCGGGTTGTTTTGGGTCTTCCGGTTGTTTTGGGTCTTCGGGTTGTTTTGGGTCTTCGGGTTGTTTTGGGTCTTCGGGTTGTTTTGGGTCTTCAAGGTGTTTTGTGTCTTCGGGGTCTTTTGGGTATTCAGGGTCTTTTTGAGCCTCAGGGCCTTGAAGGGTATTTTGGGTCTTTGGGGTGTTTTGGGTCTTCTGGGTCTTTGGGGTCTTCAGGGTATTTTGTGTCTTCAGGGGTCATGGTGGTCTGAAGGGTCTTGGGTGAATTAAAGGGTCATCAAAGGTCTGAGGGGTCTCAGCAGTCTTAACGCAATTAACAGGGTTAATTAAGAGGGTGGTGTGGCGGACACAAAAGCCCACTGGCGTGGTGACATCATTCCGCGCATCAAGTGGGCGGTGGCCACGCCCGAGGGGTAGGCGTGGCCTCATGATATACACCGGGCGCGCAGCCCGGAGCGCGCCAGTGTTACAGTGAGCTCCTGAAATAAAGACGCTTATAAGTTACCGCTTGTCCGCTTCCCTTGCTCGCAAGCAGTGCGCGTAACGCCGCGCTTTACTGGTGACCCCGACGTGATCCAGCATGACCCAGCATGGCCTGATTGTGAACCCCGCAAAGTGCCGGTTCGGCGCCACCATAATCGATTTTCTGGGGCACCGTGTCACCAGGCACGGAGCCGTCCCCCTGCCGGCCAAGGTGGAGGCGGTGAAGGGGTTTCCGCGCCCCCGCACGATCAGAGGGCTGCAGGAGTTCCTGGGCATGGTGAACTTTTACCATCGGTTCCTGCCCCGTATCGCCCAGCTCCTGCGCCCCCTGCACGAAGCTCTCCGAGGTAAGCCGGGCAAAGGCGACGTTACCTGGACCGAGCAGATGGACACGGCGTTCACGGGCGCGAAGCTCGCCTTGGCTAACGCCACCATGCTGGCGCACCCGGCGCCCGATGCACCGATCGCCCTCACCACCGATGCCTCGGACTACGCGGTGGGCGCGGTGCACGAGCAATGGGTGCGTGGAGCTTGGCAACCGCTGGCGTTCTTTAGCCGGCAGCTTCGCCCGCCCGAACGCCGTTACAGTACCTTCGACCGCGAGTTGCTCGGGCTTCACTTGGCGGTCAGGCACTTCCGCCATCTGCTCGAGGGCCGTGCGTTCACTGCCTTTGTCGACCACAAGCCGCTGATCTTCGCGATGGGCAAGGTCACCGAGCCGTGGTCGGCCCGGCAGCAGCGTCACCTCTCGGCCATGTCCGAGTACACGACGGACATCCAGCACGTCGCGGGGAAGGACAACCCGGTGGCGGATTGCCTTTCCCGGGCCGTCGCCCACGCAGTCCACCTCGGCATCGACTATGCCCGGATGGCAGCGGACCAGGCCGCTGACCCCGAAGTCCAGGCCTTGCGGACCGCCGTCACGGGCCTCCGCGTCACCGAGGTGCCGTTCGACGGCGCGGGCGCGGCCCTCTTGTGCGACGTCTCCCTCGGGCGTCCTCGCCCCATCGTGCCCGCGGGCTGGCAGCGCCAGGTGTTTGACGCCATCCACGGCCTGTCCCACCCGGGCGCGAGGGCCTCCCAAAGGCTGATCGCCGACAAGTTCGTCTGGCATGGCCTCCGGAAGGCCGTCCGCGGCTGGGCCAGGACGTGCCTCGCGTGCCAGTGCGCCAAGGTGCACCGGCACACCCAGGCCCCGTTGGCCCCATTCACGGTGCCGGAACGCCGGTTTGACCATGTCCACGTGGACCTGGTGGGACCTCTGCCCCCCTTGCGGGGTTTCACCTACGTCCTCACCATGGTGGACCGCACCACCCGGTGGCCGGAGGCCGTGCCCTTGGCGTCGACAACGGCGGCCGATGTCGCGCAGGCTTTCATCGCCACCTGGGTCGCCCGGTTCGGCGCCCCCTCAGACATCTCGTCCGACCGCGGCCCCCAGTTCACCTCGGAGCTCTGGGGGGCGGTCGCGCAGGGGCTCGGGGTCCGGCTGCACCGAACCACGGCCTACCACCACCAGGCTAACGGCCTGTGTGAGCGATTTCACCGCTCATTGAAGGCCGCGCTCCGGGCCACCCTCCGCGACGGCGGCTGGGTCGACAGGCTCCCCTGGGTCCTGCTGGGCCTCCGGACGGCACCCAAGGAGGACCTGCGCGCATCCGCGGCGGAGTTGGTCTTCGGGTAACCGCTGCGGGTGCCGGGCGAGTTCCTCCCCGACTCCACGGCACCATGGTCCGCGGCACAGCAGCGCTCCGCTCTGCAAGAGACCGCCCAGAGGTTCGCCCCGGTGCCAACGGCATGCCACGGGCACCCACCGACGCACGTCGCCCCGGAGCTTCGCACGGCGGAGTACGTCTTCGTCCGCCACGATGCCCACCGGACACCACTGCGGCCCCCGTACGACGGGCCTTTCCGCGTGCTGGAGACCGGGGCGAAGCACTTCACTCTGGACATCGGCGGTACTCCTGACCGCGTTTCGGTAGACCGCCTCAAGCCGGCCCACCTCGACGTGGACCATCCACCGCCAGTGGCCCGACCCCCACGTCGGGGCCGCCCTTCTGCGGGCGGACCCCCGGCACCGCCCAGCCCCGCCGCCACGCCGCCCCCCGGTCCTGCACCCATCCCAGGGGCAGCCAGGGGCATCCCACCTGGCATCCCTGCACCCCGGACGCCGCCGATCGCCAGGGGGCGCTTCGGCCGGGTCATTCGTCTGCCCCGCAAACTGGCCCTCCAGGTACGCGGGAATTCTGGGGGGGCGCGTGTGGCGGACACAAAAGCCCACTGGCGTGGTGACATCATTCTGCGCACCAAGTGGGCGGTGGCCACGCCCGAGGGGTAGGCGTGGCCTCATGATATACACCGGGCGCGCAGCCCGGAGCGCACCAGTGTTACAGTGAGCTCCTGAAATAAAGACGCTTATAAGTTACCGCTTGTCCACTTCCTCCTTGCTCGCAAGCAGCGCGCGTAACGCCGCGCTTTAGTGGTAATTTTTACTTGAAGAAGAAGAAGACGTTTTCGTCGCATATAAACATAACGACATACATAACCATATACGTTTGCTCTATTATAATAAAGATTTATTTTTATTTTTATGGCAGTCTAAACTTTTGATGTTTAGACTGCCATAAAAACTGTCTGATAAATTACATTGTAACATTTATCCAACAATATGAAAAATATTTAAATTGCAACCATTGGTCTTTCATAGGTTTGTGCAGGTGTTTTTTTTTTTTTTTTTACGCCAGTCATCATCTTTATCAATATAAAGTGATGCTGATAAGCGGAATCGTTTCAGTTGTCCATTAAAAAAAAAAACTTGTAATACCCACTCTGGAAGCGAGAGGATTTGTTTTTTCAGAATTGGCATCATTTCCCACCGCAATACCTCTAATACCCTCCAGCAGGGATCAGTGGTTTAACCACTTCCACTATTCCACATCTGCAGGTGAAACTTGCAAATCGACTCATGGGGAGGGGGAGACTTATTTCATGCCTATGATCTGACCCTGGGTATCCCAGCCTGTGTGCAAAATTTGGTGGATTGGCCAAGCCGTTTTCAATTCTATGATAATCAAATGTACATGCACACATACGGATAATCACCTTATTTTTGTTGGATTAGACTTTATGGATGCTTTTCAGAGCTGTTTGTATGCCCAGAGAAAGGTAATCCATTTACAATAACTGAAAAGGGAATTTGATTGAGAATAGAAGGATGGAGATTGCTGCGACATGTGTGGTAATTTTAATACTGACTGCCTTATCTGCTGCTTTGTGATGCCTTGTCTTCCATTTCTGCCTGGTTTCTGTGGCTCTGCTTTTGTTTTGACGTTTTATATTTATAGCATGGAAATTAAGGTATAAAAAAACATTAATTTTATTGAAAGCATTAATTTATGTAGTTGTCGTGGATTCTTCACATCTTTTTTTCTTCCTCTTTAACTTAATATACTTAAAGCTTACCCTTTTCTGTGCTTTCTTTTATGCTTGTTTATTTTGCAAGCATGACCTGCATGACATGAAAATGTTAAAATAAGGGAGCGATGGGTGAAATTGCCTTTGTGTCATCTGTATATTGCATGTACATCATCAGAAGGGAATGGGTTAAAAGGGGCTGTGAGGGGTTTTGCATCGGTGTACACTGGTTGTTTTAACATAGTTGGTGCGGATTGTATTTAAAATTAGCATTTTTGTTCCGAAACCTGCTCAGTGCTCATAGTGGCCCTATTACTAATCTTATCGGGCCAGCACCGAAGGCTGAGCGGCGATTAAATAACTCGGCAACCCCAGGAAGTGCAAGCAGCTTTGAGTGGATGAGTGCTTGGGGAGGGCAGGGCAGGGCATTGAAACCCGTGATGGATGAAATGCATTCAGATGGTGGACAAATTTAATGATGTATTTAATCAACAACATCCACATCCACTTGTTGCCTGCAGGTATGGTTTTGGCTGATGAAAGTGCAGGACACCTGCCTGTAACTGGTTAAGCAACGGCAATAGTGTTGAGCCCATTAAAATATATATTTCATCACTGGGCCTCAAAGTTTGGGGTTTTGCAATGGGCCAGCAACCACTCTTGTAAAAAGAAAAGAAAGTATTTTGCTATAGAAACCTCAAGAAATTGGTGAAAAAGCTGCGATCTGGGGTCAATAGGTGGAGGTCGGTCTGAAAAGGCTATCTGCGGTATCCGGATTTGGAAACTATCAGACTCAGAATTTGACTGGTCCTGAAAATACCATAGCCAAAGGAAGTTGGAATGTGACGACGATGTTCCAGATGGAGACTGTAGCCCAAATAGCGAATGCATTTCGAATATATAGCTTCTTTAGTATTCTATGAAAGCGTCCTTGTGTGTTGAAAGACTAGATGAGGATAAGAAAGTAAATAAGTAGGTAAGGGTGAGGGAATTAAGGATGTTGCATGTGCTCTGTGCTTACAGCATTGGAAGAGGATGGGATTGGAAAAGTAGTACATGTTTACATCAAAATACAAGCGAGTTTCATCAGGTTTCATTTGATGTCGTGGCGATGAAATATCTCTGAAACTTTTTTTTTTTTAAAGCAACAAATATAATAAATAATTCAAACATTTTTGCTATTATTTCACTATCTGCCATGATATTTCGTGGGAAAACCACATTTCCAAGCTGGCTTCCAAAGCCAGTCGCCGACAGGGCATCCTCTGTCGTACGAAGTCCTTTCTGGGCACTTCTGAGCTCCTCACCACTCACAAAGCTTTCATCTGCAGCTCGATGGAATACTGTTCCCCCCTCTGGGCTGGGACTCCTGCCTCACACCTAGCTCCGCTTCACGCTGTTGAAACCAAAGCTTTCAGAATCATTGGCATCTCCCATGATGAAGCTGATTCTGAGAGCCTTTCACTTGCTCACCGCAGGCAGGTTGGTGGTCTTTCTGTCTTCTACCGACTCCACTCTGGCCTAGCTCCCCCAGCTCTGTCTGTGCTCTGTCCCCCAAATATTCCTTCAGGATGCACAAGATCTGCCAGCAACCCTCTTCTGGTGTAACTGCCAAAATCACGACTCTCTGCTGACCTTCACTCTTTCATTCCTCTTTTCTCCCACCTCTGGAACAGACTCCCTCACTCTCTTCAATCCCTCTCTTCCCTCCAGGTCTTTAAAACAGCTGTTCACCACCATCTCTTATCTTCCCCCATCCAAAACCTTGATCTTTTCTACCCCCATGAATACACCTCAAATCCACCTCTTTCAATCTCCAACTTCTTTCCTGAAATTCCTAGTAGTGTTTATTTGCTTTATACTGTGTACCCCTCCGCTCCCCAACCCCCACCTCCCCAGCCCTCTCCCTTCCACAGATCTACCGACATCCCTGTTTTCTACTGTTGTGCTTGTATGCTTAATTTCCTTTCTCTCCACCTCTTGTCTCCCGCTCCCTTTGTTGCATGTTGTATGTGTCCTTGCATGTTTTCATGTTTAATGTGTCGGCTCTTCCACGAGCCTCGCCTCTGTATACAAAAATATTTAAAATGTCCTTATAAAAACGTATTTTGCTACCTGATTCTCTTGTCGTACTTTTTCCCCTAACTTTCTGTTTTGCTTTGACAGCTTCAGGGATACAGGGCTCATCAGGACAAAATATACATCCATGCTATCCCCTTGTACTCCCCCTATGGCCACAAACTTCTAGCGTTACACATGATTAGAGCAAAGTATAAGCCGAAAAAGACACGAGTTTAAAGGGAACACCAAATGGGGATATAAAAGCTTTGAAAACAAGTTGCTTTCAAATTAAACTGTGCCTAAAAATGATTTCCAAATTTTATCCTTAAAAGTGATGAAAAAGTGCTTGAAACCTGGTTTTTCCCACTGAAGTTATTTCATTACCTCCACCACCAAAGGTGGATAGTGGTCATGTTTTCACCCCTGTCTGTCTGTTTGTGTCTGTCTGTCCGTTTGTGAACAATATATCTCAAAAAGTTGTGGACGGATTCGGACGAAATTTGGCAGAGACGAAAATTTGGCATATGTGACAAGGACGAAATGATTAGATTTTGGTGAAGATCTGGATTCGGATCCGGCTACTAGAATTTTAAAAGTGATTCTTCGCCATTGGGAGATAGGGCCAAAAACGATACATGAGCTCGACAATATTGGTCAAAGGGTTCACCAATTGAACATGCATCTTCAGAATTTATTGATTTAAAAATCATCATTTGTTTTAAAGTGGTCATAAACACTGAAAAATATTTTTGGATAGTCTAAAAAAAATCAGTGGTTTAGATAGATCTACATAGCCTGGTGCTTCCCATCCCATCTGGCCTGGCATGGTGTTTCCCATCCCGTGTGACTTGGTGTCGTGATTCCTATCATGCCACTGCCCGCTGCTTTCCGTCCCACATTGCCTGGCATGGTGCTTCCTGCCCCACGTGGCAAAGCCTGATACTTTGCCTCCCACATGACCAGGCCTACTTATTCACTTCCTGCAATGTTCACATATTTTCGTCCTCGAGGAAAATGTTCCTTTTTATAATGAGGAGAACTCACATTTAGGAATGCAATTCATCTATAGAGAAGCTGCTGCGAGATGGTTATAGAGTACGAACCAAATCATTTGGGGTGAATCTTTTTTCCGTTGAAAAAGTTACTTCGTTTTGACACGCAGTGTATCCTTTAAACACGTAGCCATTTTATTTATTTGAATACAACAAGCATACATAACTTTCCAGTTGAAACTCATATGGAGCGGTTGGAGTAATGTTCGATATTTTGTTTACTACTCAACCTGTCCACCTTCTCCTTCAATTGACATTCGTTTTCTTCATCTTTTTTTCATGAACGACCTGTTCAGTCATTCCTTGATTCAGTGTTCCCCACCAAATGGATCGGTCTTGGTTTATCCATTACTTGGCCCCCATGATCCTCAGACCTAACTCCCTGTGATTGTTTTTTGTGTTATTACCTCCACCACCAAATATGGATAGAGGTTATGTTTTCACATCTGTCTGTTTGTCTGTTTGTTTGTGAACAAAATATCTCAAAAAGTTGTGGACGGATTCGGACGAAATTTGGCAGAGATGTAACGTATGTCACGATGACAAAATTATTAGATTTTGGTGAACACCCGGATTCGGATCCGGCTACTAGAATTTTTTAAGTGATAGGGCCAATGATGATAGGACCACCATTGGGAGATAGGGCCAAAAACTATACATTGCAGGATATCTCAAAACGTTTTGGATAGATTTGGACGAATCTTGGTGGACAGGTTGTGTGTGTGACAAGGAGGAATCGATTTGATTTTGGTGAAGATCTGAATATGGATTCGGATACGAGATTTATTTAATTTTTTAAGTGATTCTTCACCATTGAGTGAAATGGCCAACCAGGTGGAGGTATGCTCTCTACTGAGTGTCGTTCTAGTTTCATATGCGATAGGTTTCATATACCATGTGTCCACAGTCTCCTTGGGTGAGCTACGAGATTGCATCACTAATTCTGTTCATTGGAGGAAATTCTGTCCCCCCCCATTGGAGGAAGACCCTCTCGTGTTCAGGCCGTTGGTGCTCCTATGGTTGGCAGCGAGTGCCACGGAAGCAGTAACGGAAAGAGAGTGGCAATCATATTTGTGGGAGAATTGCCTGCTCAGTCAGGGTCGGCCAGATAGCTCAGATGGCAGAGCACTGGGACGGGTTCGATTCCTGGTCTGGGCATGTAATTTTCCCACATATATAAATTTAATTATGTGCAGGGCATATCCATTGCCATCTATGCAAAAGCTATGGACAGGTTTGTTCGTCTCCAGGTGTGTATTGAAAGAGAAGGTGGACATGTTGAGTACTAAACAAGACTTCCAACATTACTATAACTGCTCCATATTAATCTGGAAAGTTATGTATGCTTGTTATATTCAATAAATTATTCAATACGTGATGGCAATGGGATTTTTTCTTTTTCACATATTTTGTCTGCCCTGTATTGGAATATGGGGCTCCGGTGTGGTTGGGCGGAATCACAAAGCAGCAAGGTAATGCAATTTTAATTGTTCAGAAAAGAGCTGTAAAGGTATCCTTGGCCCAAACGATCATAATTATTTAGATAATTTTCACGATGGTGGTCTGGAGTCACTCAAGCACAGACGTGATTAATTCTGCCATTATTTTGTGAGACAGCTGCGAAATTCCAAGCTTCACCATTTGCTTTCACAGACAAATCTCATAGTTGCTACCAATTACGAAACTCAAAACAATTAGCTGAATTAAGATGGAAAATGACAATATTCAAGAACAGCCCACTGTCGTATCTTATCCGCATAATGAATGGACCCCAGTGACTGTTATATGTTAAACTCTGATGTAATGTATCTATTTGAACCTCGATGCAATTTATCCATTTCCTTGGTTTTAATATGCCGTTTTTGCTCTCCTCTGCAATTGTATTTTTGGATTTATGTTTTATTTGTAAAATTAATGTTTGTAATGCATACTTTAATTCGGCCTTTGGCCACGATGGAAATTGATTTGGAATCAACCTTTAATCATTATTATTATTATTTTAAATTTCAATGGGTGCATATTTAAGGGTCACTATTATAACTACCCGAACTTCTCTCTCGCTCTCTCTCGCTCTCCCGCTCTCTCCCCCTCTCTCTCACCCTCTCTCGCTCTCTCCCCCTCTCCCCCTCTCTCGCTCTCTCCCCCTCTCTCGCTCTCTCACCCTCTCTCGCTCTCTCCCCCCCTCTCACTCTCTCCCCCACTCTTTGTCTTCTCCTCCTCGTCTTTCTCATATGTGTATAAATATATATATAAATATATAACAAAGATGCGACAGTAAAATACTAGTGTATATAAATACCATATATAATTATTATTCGCAGGGTGTGCTGCTCGAAATGTGTATGTGTTGCGTTTATAGTGTGTGTGTGTGTGTGTGTGTGTGTGTGTGTGTGTGTGTGTGTGTGTGTGTGTGTGTGTGTGTGTGTGTCATACTGTACATACACATTGTAATTTAGCAATGTGTTTTTACCATTTATTTGGCACGATTTATGGCATTCCACATTATTTATGCACATTATGAGGTAGTTATTCCAGGTTCAAATCACTTTTTTTTTCATAAGTCTTCAATCACTGTAAAATGCAAGTATATGATTTTATGTGAATTTAATGTAAGTGTATGTAAATTATCACCATAAGAAGTTGATGGAAAAACATTTGATAAAGTTCATATATGAGAATTTGGTTCCTTGGTAGGAACAGTTAGCAGTGGAGTTTGTAGAGAACAATTAATATGTTAATACAAACCTTCTTTAGTTGTATAGCCACTTGTTTAATTTGTACTCGCTCACTTCTCACCTTCCAAGGTCTAGCCAAGTCATCACTTATGAGAATGGCTCTGTCCAGCACGGAATGCCCTCGCCACAGCGTGTCAAGCGTGTCAAGGAAAGGCGTGCCACACCCCGTTACCAGGTGGCTCCACCAGTATCATCATCAACCATCCGTGCATCTCACATTGAGCACAGCACATCGTTTTGGAACTCCAGCTGCACCGAGGTGACTGCTGCACCAGTCATTGCATCCTCAGTTGGAGGACCTGCAGAACCAACTTGTAACACTGTCTGGGAAGGCGGTTCAGGCCCGTCGACCTATTCGACACCTCGGCAGCCAATAGTTATCCGTGACACACCCAGCCCTGCCATCAGTATCATTACCATCAGCAGTGACACGGATGATGAGGAGGAGCATAAACGAGCACGTCGGAATGTTGGTGGGAACAAGGTTGCAACAAGGTATAGGTCTTACAGGCTCTTGCAGTGATACGTGGGGCATTCTAAAAGTGTGACAAACAAGTTGCTCACAATCGTCCAAGATGTGACCGAAAAGTATAACAAGGTGCATATATAAATAAAAAACGTACTTGTTATACATGCTCATTTATTTAATTATTTTTTTAAGTTGGCATGTTTTCAATGATTGTGAATAATTATTTTGTATAACTTTTTGAACGCCCCTCATATTGCTGCTTCCTATCTTTTTTTTCATTCCAGTTAGATGTCGGTTGCTATTTGTTTGTCTGCTTTTGGCATCATCACATTGAGCTTTAGATCACTGTTATTTTCAAATGCTGCATTGCATAATGCACATGCTTTTCTTCAATTCAACATATTGTGTGTACACCTTGATTTTACATTTTTGTTTTGGGGTTCGGGTGGGGGGAGGTGGAGCAGGGGTTGAGGGGACAGAAAATAAGCAAAAACACTGAGATTGTTTTGGGCTCTGACAAGAAGGAAAGGTTGAGAGGATTCTGCAACAAAGACTAATACCTTGCACAAACAATTAAAGACAGCACAGTATCGCACATCGTTTGTAAAGCACGTTTATAAATCAAATTAAAGACATACATGCCATGAATTCCATGTTGGTGCAGTTCATTCTCAGCTCAAGTGTGTGACTCTTTCCAGGAGCCTCGAGTAACCAGTTCCAGTCTCGTACCCTTGGCCTCCCTTCCCCATGATAATGATGGGCAATGATGCACAATCACAGCTTTTTGCAGTCTGCTTGCTTTTTATTGTCAAAGTGCAAGTTCACTTTGATTGTTGTCATGTTTTACTCTTGCACTTGAGATGGTTTTGGGGAATTTGAGGTATTGACCATGAACAAGGGATCCTTACATTTTTTTCTTTATCTGCCTCCCTAGCCCAGTGTCAAAACAACGCGAGAATGTCGTGAGCTGCGTTACGGTCCATGACTCCCACGACTCTGATTCATCCCGAACCACTAGTCCCATTGCCATGGGTTCAACACATCCAGCTGTGGCTGTGTTGCCCTCACAGCCCAACGCTGAGACGAGCCCTTCTCAACGCAGTGCTATCATTGTCCCACCTCTGAAACCCTCTATGAATGAAGGGGAAACCGGACATTCCACACACACCTCAGGCAAGTTTATAAAATTTATTTTATTTTATTTGCTTTGGTTATTATCGCGCGCACGCGAAGCGAAAGGTGGGGTTAAGCAATTGGTTCATGTCCATCCATCTGTCTATCCGTCTCTCAGTCTGTCTTATCAGTTTATGATTGAGGAACAACTTATTTAAATCGAATGTTAAATTTCGAACATGAATCGGCGCATGAATAGTAATTCAAGTCTTTCATTTTACAGTCCCCTTGGTTCAGAATTCATCCCGAATGCACATGTACAGAGAGGAGTGAGATAATATTTTTTACTCTGTCTGCCTTCCGGTGGTCAAACAAAATTGAAAATCATTCCAAACAGGACCTTAATGTTTATAAGGACGTCATAATGGACACAAACGACAGGCATGAATAAGTAATGTGACATGTTCGATAGGGTGGTGTAATCGCCACTGGGAAAATGGCGGTAAAACCTGGAATTTTTTTTATTATATGCATTTAAACCACTTTCATCCTTTTTTAATTGAATTATATACTTGAAGACTGTAGAAAACAAATCGCCTTCACAATACTTCCAACAAGAACCATGCAATATGTCGAAATATAGCATTAGATGGTGTGGCATATGAATCAGGGTAAATAAGAGGCCACCAAAATCGACTATATCAATTGATGCTACATTCGATGGTGATCAATCAAGCCTCCATCTCATAAATTGCGACTCAACATCATCTAATTACCTTGTATAAGGGTGGTTTGTGTATAAGACTGCTTCGGGAGCGCTAAACTTCCGGATTTTAAAAACTATCTTTAAAATCATTATTTTATTAAAATTGAAGTACAGGAGGGCCTTGTTGTTCATGGGTTTTCCCTTCGTGGATTACCTCTATTACACTAAATTTATTGAGGCAAGGTTTGCGAAAAAAAAGAGCCTCTGAGGCCTTCAGAAAGAAGGTTAAAGATGCCTACGAGTCTGGGAAGGGATTTAAAAAGATCTACAAACAATTTGAAATCAATCATTCGACTGTCCGGAAGATAATCTACAAGTGGAGAAGATTCCAAACAACTGCCAACTTGTTCAGGCCAAACCGCCCCAGCAAGTTCAGCCCGAGAGCAGACTGCATAATGCTGAAAGAAGTCTCAAAGAACCCCAGAACGTCATCACGGGACCTACAGGTAGCTCTTGCCACTGTTGATGTCAAAGTGCACGAGTCTACCATTAGAAAGAGGCTGCACAAATTTGATCTACATGGGAGGTGTGCCTGGAGGAAACCTTTGCTGTCCAGAAAGAACATCAGGGCAAGACTAAAGTTTGCCAATGAACACCGAGGCAATGTGCTCAAATGATCGTGGGTTGGTGAACTATTTTCCACATCTATTCACCTAATTACCACTGGCCGTCAACACAATAACCCCCTCAAATCCTCCAACATCATAATCCCCATCAACTTGCTTTTATGGTCACCATCATCAACATCGCCATCGCATTATTGGATGAAGATTATTATTATTATAATTAAAGGTATCATAATCTTAATAACAATATTCAAATTAAATATTAAAATAAAAATGAACTTTATTTTATGTTATTAATACATGAAATAAGCCTGGTGATTGCTTAATGGTTAAAGGTGGCCTGTTTAAGATGCTAGGGTCTTGAGTTCAGCCCCTGTCATTCCGTTAAATTACACCAAGTGGGTTGCTCAGCCTGTCATCCTTCGAGGTTGGCAGAATGAGTACTAGCCTACTGGAAACATGGGGCACTGCATCAGCAGCACAGCCGTGCTTCCAGCAATGATGCAAGCAGTAGTCACAGGCTGCCTATGAAATTATAATAACTCAAGAAAATAATACTTTATTTTATGTTCTTAATGAGTATTTTATTCATGAAAACAAATGAGCACAAAAACAATGCACAAACCTGTTAGCTAAAGGTGCAGTTTGGACAAATTTTAAAGCTGAAGTCCCAAACACTATTTTCCCCATTACCCCCTAAGTTTGCGGATTTGCAGTTCATGGGGATTTTCAAGATTGTAAGCCTCTTAAACGCCAATACCCTCCTATATATTCTTGAACACTGCGCTGGGTATCGTGTTCTATGAACTGTCTAGTTGGAATTGTTTTTTGTGTGAATTTTGCCTCATTTGTTAATTTCATTCACAGACACTTCCACACATAATTGCAAAGACAAGGCTCTTGCAACAATCCACCTTGCCAGCTTGGATGCTAGCCTGATGCCCTCCGGCCCTGTGACGCGCTCACAAGCCAAAGCTGCAGTGACATGCCAGCAGCACCAGCAGCAGCCACTCAATCTCAGTCAGGTGAGCAAAATATAATTGCTGCAGTAAAAGTGCAAACACCCACTGCCCCACTTTTCAAACGTGCAGTGGTATAGATATACAACAACAACAACATGCATTTTAAGGCCATGTTCCCTGCTAGAGCGGGGGTTAGCCTTGCGGTCCCCATGACAATCTTCTCCATTTTGCCCTATTTTCTGCATCTCTCCTTGTTAACCCCCTTGCCCGCATTTCTTCTTCCACCATCTTTAGCCAAGTCTTTCTCGGTCTTCCCCGTCCTCTACTTCCTTCTACATTAACTTCCATCACTCTTCTCAACCAGTCCCTTTCATCCTTCCTCAATACATGACCAAACCATCTCAACCTGTTCCTCTTCACAGCATCAATCACAGGCAATATTCCCATCATCTTTCGCAATTCATCATTTGTCTTCCTCTCTCTCAACGATACTCCGCACATCCATCGAACCATTCGCATTTCCACCCTTTCCAGCCTTCGTTGCTGCTCTACGTTCATTACCCATGTCTCGCTCCCATAAATCATAACACTTCTCACACATGCAGCATACACCTTTCCCTTCAGCTTCAGCGACACTCTCCTCCTCATCAGCACGCCACTCAGTTCCCGAAACTTCTTCCATGCACATCTCACTCGAGCAACCGTTGCCGAGTCTGATCCACCTTCTCCATTCAGCATGTCTCCGAGGTAGCAAAATGTTTTCACACCTTCCAGCTTCACGCCGTCTCCAAGATCCAACTCAACATTTCCTCCATCTGCAGCTCCCTCTGTGCACACCTTACATTTGAATGTAGCTGCCACACTGGTTAATGACCCTCTCAGACCACTACATTTTTGATGAACCCACTCAGCACACATTGTACATTGAATGGAGTTCACTCCGACACCCTTCCTACACACAGCACACGGCCACTTCCCAGTTCTTTCCACCTCACCACATGCTTTACCACTTGCCATCACCTTTGTCTTTCCGATATTCACCTTCAGACCTTTTGCCTCCATACATTCCTTCCACTTGTTCATCTTTTCCTTCAGTCCATCCATACTTTCCGCAATCAACACTAGATCATCTGCATACAACAACTCCCACGGTAAACCCTCCTTTACGGTCTGAGCCAGCACCTCCATCACAGCTACAAATAGTAGTGGACTTAGTACCGACCCCTGATGCACTCCCACCTTCACCTCAAACTCACCACTGTTCCCGTCCTTCGTCCTTACAGCTGTGCGTGCTCTTTTGTACATTGCCATCACTACTCTGATCAACCATTCCTCCACTCCTAACTTCCTCAATGCCCATGTCAATACTTTGCGTGGAACCCTATCGAATGCTTTCTCCAGATCAACAAACCCAAAAAACAACTTCTTCCTCTTATCCATGTACTTCTCCTGCAACTGCCTCACAATGAAAAGCGCATCTGTCGTTCCTCTTCCTGGCATAAATCCAAACTGCATTTCGTCGATCTTCACTTTCTTCCTCATCCTCTCCAACACCCTTTCCAATACCTTCATTCCATGCTCCAATAACTTTATCGCTCGGTACGAGCCACACTCCAGAGGGTCACCTTTCCCCTTGTATAGAGGGACGAGGGTACTCAGTTCCCAATCCACTGGAATGCGGCCTTCTTTCACCACCAAATTACAGATCTCTGTCATTCTCTTCACACCCCAACTTCCTGCTGCCTTCAACATATCTCCCACAACTCCCGTCGGCCCTCCCGCTTTTCCACTCTTCATTGCTTTTATCGCTTCCTCAACTTCCTTCTCAGTTATCTTCTCTGCCGGTCCTAAAACTGGGTTACTCTCTATGTTGCCATCCCATTCATTCTCTGTATTCAACAGCATTTCCATATATCTTTTCCATCTTCCTTTAATTCCATCTGGGTCGACAACGATTTGTCCCACTTCATCCTTCAAGCAACTCACCCCCATCACATCACACCTCTCTTTCGCTATCTGCTTTGCAATCCTGAATACTGCTTTCTGACCCTCTTCCGAATCCAAGCGTTCTCCGAACATTTTCCTACATGCCTCCTGCGCCTTTGCTACCTCTTTCTTTGCAGCCTTCCTGGCTGCCTTATAACTTTCATGCTCTGCTGTTTCTGCTCCCGTACCCTTCGCCTTCTGCCACTCTTTGAACTTCTTCCTCTTCTCGTCAATCCTCTTTCCAACCTCAACATCCCACCACCATGTTTCCGAGTGCCTCGGTGGTCCTTCCGTCCATCCACACACCTCACCAACGGCTCCCAACAGACTAGCTTTCATTGACATCCAACCAATTTCAAGCTCAACCACATCATCCTCTACCCTACTCAGCCTCTCTTTTAATGCCTCCCTTACTGTCACCTCTTTCAACCTCCACACCTTCATTCTCGGTTGGTACTTCACCCGCCGAGCTCTCCTCGCACCTTTCACCCTTATGTCGCAGACAACCAAGTGGTGCTGTGAAACAGCCTCCTCCCCCGGGATCACCTTTGTGTCCCAGAGGTGCCCCCTATCTCGCCGACGCACCATCAGGTAGTCAACGGTTGTCGTCGACCCACCTGACGTGTATGTAACAAGCTTATTGTCCTCTTTCTGGAACTGAGTATTACAAATCAACAAATCAGCTCCATCAGCAAACTCCAAAATCCTTTCACCTTCTCCATTTCTCACACCATATCCGTAACCCCCATGAACTCCCTCAAAACCATCCATACTCCTTCCCACATGTCCATTCAGGTCTCCTCCCACCACAACAACTTCCTCATCTTTCACGTTTTCCATCAGCTTCTCTATCGCACACCAGAACTTGTCCTTCTCTTCATCGCTTCGACCAACCTGCGGAGCATATCCCGAGATGACGTTCACCAAGAGCTTTCCAATCATCATTTTCACCATCATCAACCTATCACTCACTCTAGTCACACTCACCACACTGTCTACAAACTCCTCAGAAAACAGGACACCAACACCATTCACGCCCTCCGGGCACCCTTGCCACACAAACTTGTATTTCTGTCCCTGCCTACCGTTCACCATTCTCACACCACTTCCCTTCCATCTCGTCTCTTGCACACAATATATGTCCACTCTTCTTCTGACCAATACTTCCACCACTTCTCCTGATCTCCCTGTCATTGTCCCCACATTCCATGTCCCAAACCTCAGAAACCGATCTCCACTTCGGGCTGCACCCTGCCCATATGTACTTGTGATTGTCATGGTTCTCTTTTTGAGGCAATGTTTTTATGGCTGGATGCCCTTCCTGACGCCAACCCTCTTAGTCGTCTCTTACGACACGCAGGGATACGGTGTACCTATTCTGACCAGGGTACACACTGGGAAACGTTTAAAACATGTAAATTCTGGGGGGGGGGGGGGGGGGGGGGGACGTGTCAGCATCACGGCTGCGGTTTAAACATATTCCAACAATATCCAAACAGAACGATGAAAAAAAACAATCCGGGAAAAGTCTCCAAGCGAGAACGTCGATTTGAGAAAGAAGGAGCAGAGGCGGAAGAAAACAAGATACAGGGGGCGGGGCACAAGCCGAGATGAGGAGGAGAGCGAACAAGCACGTGTCCGGGAGGAGAGAAAGAATCAATATATAATTATTTGTCTAGGGAGGTGAGGTGAGGGGGAGAAAATAAAATAAAAGAAACAAGCAATACAGCGAAGGAAATAACCCAAAACCGACAAAACACTGACGGGGGGAGGGAAGCCCCAAGTCACCAGGCCGCGCACGAGGTACGACTCAGAAAACGATTAACTACACACAAGTTTGCACGAACCACAAACCAACACCAACTAGAAACACACAATAACACGTACACAGCAAAATAACCAGTGGAAATTTGACAAAGACAAGAATGGGAAAACACTCAAACTTCGATGCCGTGGAGAGCTCGAAGCACGCCTCACTCGCCCGAGGAACCGGTGCAGTGGTATAGATATGATGGTGGCATATTAGTAAGTACATTAGATGGCATCCCAGAAAAGTGGGTTCAAATTCAATTGAAGGCAGCAGTAACAAGCTTGTAGATTCTACTTGTAAGCTTCTTGAAACGAAGCTAGTCTGAAGAGTATTACCATGTCACAATCGGATTGTCTTTTTTTTTAAACCCACCTTTCTCGCTAATGACTTTTTACGAAGATGGTAATTTGCCTGCTCTTCCTGGCCTGGTCTTTCTGTGACTTAGGTTCACACATTGTGGTTCACTTAATGCCCCCAGAGCAACTTGTGATGGGCATTAAAACATTGCTGATTTGAAATCAACACTGTCCAAGAATCCTTATCACTAAATATAAGAAAATGCAATAAATCCTCCTCAATGACATTTAAAAAATCTTTGCTACATAATGAAAATTTCACTTGGTATTAGTCCCAGATATGAAATACATTCCCACCGCCCTACAAAATACAATGAATTATTCCAATGTTTCCAGCCCCATGAGTGTACTGTACATTATCACCACGTTCTTTAAGTGAGTTAATTTGACTCAGAAAATATGATTATTTGACAAATTCTTGTTTTTCCTTTACATTGTCAGACCACGTATCAGTCACACTTTCTCCAGAAATGAAACGAAGCAAAAATTAAATCGACTAGAAAGCATCTCAAAATGCAAAGCCCAATCCCGTCCGCTTTGTACTTGAGCGAAACATGACGTTTTCATTCATTTGTGTTCTCCATATTCTCATAATAAAGGTTTGTTGAATATTTGATGACAAAAACCCAATTAGTAAAGATGTTATAGCCTGAATAGACACACTGACACTCAGTGGTATACAAATAAAGGAACACGGAAGCGATTGAAAAAATGGGGCATCTCGCGCTTGACGCGCTGTGGCAGGGCTAATTAGGGCTATTTATAGTTACTATGGCTTTGCTCTTTGAGATGTTGACCCAATTTTTTTTCTTCATATTCTCATAATAAAAGGTTGTTGAAAATTTGATGACAAAAGCCAAATGGCAAAAAAGTTATGGCCTGGCAAACCCGATTGGAAAACCCCGTCTCCCGATGTGTGGAGGGACGGGCTAAAGAGAATTTTCTTTCAATTGTCCTCAAAAGGTATATCAAGCAAGTATCGTTTCCAACAGCATTACAGAAATGGAATCTTTTTTGTTAATGTGTAGAGCACATTATTCTTATAAACCTATCATATGGTACATCTTTCCTCTGTTTTTCTTGTTTTTCCTTTCAAACGATCGAGGGAAAAGGGCTATCAGATAAAGTGAGTCAAAGGGCACATGAATGTGCAGATGCACAACATCATTTTGACGTGTAGATCACAAAGCATGCCGTGGTTACAGAATCTCAAGCTGCAGCGTCTACTAAACTCTTATTTGTCAGTAGCCCCCTCTTGTGGCCAATTCTCAAAAATGTCCTCTACAGTGTTGCGAGAATGCAGCACAATATAATTGGTCATGCCGAGGCAAGGTTTGTCCGCTTGCATGAACCATTTCTGTTCCATTCAGAGGCAATTATATTTCTGAATTGTTCCACCTTTTTGCTCCATTACCTTCGAAAGACTAAAGGGTCACTTTCACTGGTGAACAGGACTTTTCAACTGTAAGCAAAACTAACAAAGTATGATGAGGAAAGTGGTGAATGAAAATCATTGTGATGAAATTTTTAATTTTTCTGATGAATTTTTTGTTGCAGAACTCCAAGTGAGGGAATGCAGTGTTTGGGTGTGCGATTTAGACCAATTATATTGCACTATAATATCAGATATATGGTTTCCTCTGTATCGCCCAATGGTGACTGGAATGCCTGCAGACATGTGACGTTTATTGCAAATTCTGGCTTTCATAATGTCTTGAAAATTGGGTCGGCCTGTATGACATTCCCATCTTAGCACATAGGTCATGATGCTGGGAATCGGGTTCAAATCCCATATACTGACTGAGTAGATTTGTCTGATGTTTCTTAATGTCCTTGTCCTGCTTATGTTATGTGTACATGCTCCTCATTGAGCCTTAAGTACTGTTTAAAAAATTCAAGGAATGAAGATGTAGGAAAATTTGTCCATTGACCATACATCATGTTGCCACATCAATAAACTATTTTATGTTCCACAATAAACGATCATTCAATAGTGATACCTATTATGCTATCTCACGGACATTTTGCGGAACGTAATTGCATTGGCACTGATCAACGAGCCCTTACAAGCACACTAGCCCCTACCTCCCATATCTGTCCTTGCTCTGACATTCACAACCCGTTTTTGTAGTGTTACACATGCTTTTCCACACCCAAACTATTACACATACTAACTACTCTGAGTAATAGACCTCGACCTCAACCTCTTTCTAAATCGCTCCTGTTTTTTATTCCTCTATGTAATAGCCAGAGAGAGGCATCCTCCTCCTTGTCAGGTCCTTCCTTGCAATTCTGAACTTGTCACGGCACACAATACCTTTGCCCATAGTTCAAGCAGAAGCACAAGGTATACTGCTCTTTTATCGCAAACAGACTAGCGGCCACTCTGTTTTTATCTTCTCTTCCAATCTTGCTCCCTCTCTTCTCTCAGTCCCCTTCCCCTCTTTGGCCCCTTCGGAATACAGGCATTCTTCACGTATTCCCTACTTTGAGAAATATTAGAACGAGAACACATTGCAATTAAAAATCCTCAGTTTTGTGTTCATGCTAAACTCTTGTTGTCTTCCAGGTGAGTTTCTGAAATATCACTTTTCTTGTTCTCCATTAAACGTCAGTTTGTTTGTCTCCTGGTTGGCCAAAAGTGATCCCAAGGTGCCAAAAGTGATCCCAAGGTACCTAAAGCTGGTCACTATGTTTCAATTGCTCACTGCCTAGCTATCTGGTGTCATCTTCTGTGATGTTGATTGCCATAGATCTGGTTTTTCATTTGCCGACAGTACTTTCAACTGCAAATTCTGCAAGGCGAGTTGTTTTTACCTGCATGTCCTTGAAGTTCCTTTTCAACAAACTCATCATCAGCAAAGTGCAGATCACCGAGCGTTTGCCCTCCGATCCGTGAAACACTGGTCGATTGCAATTCCAACAGGAACAGTTGATAACACACATCCTTTATGAACCTCCATTGTTATCTTGAACCATTCGTTATCTATCTGCACTGCACACTCCACAACCTCATACAGGTCTTTTATAATGTTAACTATCTTGTTGGGAACACAATAATGTTCATAACCTTCACAATAAATATCTTTCATCCTTATAGTTGAAGGCTCTGCCACACAATGCTTTGCTCTATGATGTTTCTGAGGGTGAAGATTTGATCACCTGAGGTGGCAACTGAAGGCTGTCTATGTTTTGTCTGTACATGAGCATCTTTGTCCCAATCCAGCTTGTTCCTCCAAAAGTTTACCATCAATGGCACCACATATTCTATCGAAGATCATCAAACATAATTGTTTTCCAGAACAGATAATAATGTTACACCCTTCCAGTTATTGCAAAATAAGATTCACTTTCTTTGGTAGCCAAAGCATAATTAATTTTTTTCCTAGTTTGCTTGATTCTTATGTTTGGTCCATACAACATTGGACAACTTCATTAACACAGATATTCCCCATACTGCTTCCATCATAATGTCTGCACATAGTATTAAATTTACTACAACCTTGTTTTTCAAACGTGTTGTTGTACTTTCATGTTTTCTTTTTAATAACCATGGTCATGTTTACATCGTGCTCTTTCAAAACATCAACTGTGAAGTCAAAGTGAGATAATGGTGGAGATCAGTTCATATCTTCCTGGAAATTATCTGTCCAGCATCAGCATCAGTTCTGTTCTTTATGGCTTGGAAGAAGGTTGCTATTATTGACCTTCATAGGGCCATAATTTTTTGTGTGTTCATTTTGTAATCTGACAAAGTATTCTCAGATCGCTGTCAGCCGCATTTAGCAGGGTGTGAACATGCTTTCATTCACCATGCCTTGCTAAAAAAATGTATATATTTAACGGTTTTTTGCAATCATTGTGAAGTCACCTTTTAACTAATTAGCGAGTCCCATGCTAAGCAGGAGACAGGGCTTTGCAATCACTTCTGTGTGTGTGTGTGTGGGTGTGTGTGTGTGTGTCTGTCTGTCTGTCCGGCCCATACCTCTTTTACCATTTGAGCTATTGTCATCAAATTTTCACCAAAGGTTTATTATGATAATATACTGAAGGCAAATTAATAATTTTGGCAAAAGGTCAAAGGTCAGTGTCAAATAACATCATCAATTTTCATCCAATTGACCCGAATTTAAATTTATATTTGAGTTTTGTCATGAAATTTTCAACAAAGCTTTATTAGGAGAATATGGAGAAGACAATAATTTGGTCAAAAGGTCAGCGTCACATAAAATCATCACTTTTCATCTGATTGACCTGAAATTTTAAGAATTTGCATATGGGGCCACTGAATTGGTTCACTAATCAAAAGGTAGAAGCTGATTGTTTTTTTTAGTTCAAAAGGTCAAAGGTCATAGGTATATAATATGAAAAAGGCACCTCCTGGCTTTAATGGTGAGCACCAGTGACGGATTACATCCCACATGCTGAAAACCACGTAATCCATAAAGAACAAACAGCCTGTCTGCCGTCCAGACCATCGTTTCTGCCAATGCAAACCAAAACCAGGGGGTGCTATTAGGGCTGTCAACCGAGCCGAGACCGGGACGAAATCCCGGCGGTTTCGGCTTTCGAGACGGTCTCGGGACGGTCCCGAGATTTTTTTTTTTTTTTTTGTATACAAGATCGAGGCTCGTGAAAGAGCGAACATTAATCACACAGAAAGACAAACCGACACATAAAACATATAACATAGGGAGCGGTAGACAAGATGGGGAGAGAGGGGGAAGGACACAAACACAACATTTGAGAGCAGGGACCGAGAGACATGGAGACATCGAGAGATCTGAGAGAGGGCGAGGGCTTTGGGGGGGGGGGGGGGGCGTGGGAAGGGGGCGGTGGGAGAGGTATAAAACATATGGACACTGCCAGGACTTCCAGGAAAGAAGTTGGAATTTCAAACAAGGTGGATCTGGGGTGAATTAGCGGGGGTAGAAAAGATCAAGGTTTTGGATGGGGGAAGATAAGAGATGGTGGTGAACAGCTGTTTTAAAGACCTGGAGGGAGGAGTGGGATTGAAGGGAGTGAGGGAGTTTGTTCCAGAGGTGGGAGAAAAGAGGAATGAAAGAGTGAAGGTGAGCAGAGGGCCGAGATTTCGGCAGTTTAACCATCAGAGGGTTGCTGGCAGATCATGTGCGACCTGTAGGAATATTTCGGGGACAGAGCACAGAGAGAGCTGGGGGTGCAAGGCCGAAGAGGAGTCGGTAGAAGACAGAAAGACCACCTACCTGCCTGCGGTGAGTGAGTGAAAGGCCCTCAGAGATAGCTTCATCGCGGGAGATTCCAATAATTCTGAAAGCTTTGGTTTCAACAGCGTGAAGCCGAGCTAGGTGTGAGGCAGGAGCACCGGCCCATAGGGGAGAACAGTATTCCATTGAGCTGCGGATGAAAGCCTTGTATGTGGTGAGGAGCTCAGGTGTGCCGAGGAAGGACTTCGCACGACGGAGGATGCCCAGTCGGCGACTGGCTTTGGAGGCCAGCTTGGAAATGTGGTTTTCCCAAGAAAGATCATGGCAGATAGTGAGACCCAAAATCTTGAGCGACATAACTTCTTGGAGAGGATTGTTGAGAAAGTAGATGGGAGGGTTGTCCAGTCGATCTTTTCGGAGAGACATAGTAAGAGTGTGAGATTTGTCAGGATTGAAAGACATGTTCCACTTGTTTGACCAGTCTGTGATTTTGTCCAGGTCTTCAGAGAGTGAGGAGGCAGCAGACTGCCGATCTGAGGGAAGAGGAATGGAGCGGCAGAGAGTGGAGTCATCAGCAAAGAGATAGAGAGGATTTTCGAGAGAGTCAGAGAGATCATTGATGAAGACCAGAAAAAGCACGGGGCCCAGAACACTGCCTTGGGGAACTCCAGCCTGAACAGGAAGAGGAGATGAGAGAAACCCATTCAGGGCCACACGTTGACGACGACTAGAGAGGAAGTCCGCCAGCCATGCGTGGAGATTTCCATGGATACCAAAGGAGGAGAGTTTGGTGAGCAGAGCGGGGTGCCAGACCGTGTCGAAGGCACGTGATATGTCGAGGGAGACAGCTCTAATTTCCTGTTTGGCATTGAGGACCTCCATCCATTGTTGAGACAGCAGAAGCAGCATGTCCAGAGTAGAGTGACCTGGTCTGAAACCAAATTGATGATCAGAGATCAAGCCATTGGAGAAGAGGAAAGATTTCATATCCGAAGCAATGATGGATTCCATGACTTTGCTGATAATTGGGAGAAGGCTGATTGGTCTGTAGTTGCTAGGATCTGTTTTTGCACCTTTTTTGTGCAAAGCGGTGATGTTGGCTGATTTCCAAGCAGATGGCAGTTGACCTTGAGCAAAAGAGAGGGTGAAGAGAACAGAGAGAGGGTGAGATAGAGCAGCAGAGCAGGATTTTAGGACCCATGGGCTGATGCCGTCGGGTCCAGTTGCAGAATCAGAGTCGAGGGTTGACAGAAACTTTTCCACCTTGTCAGGAGGAAAGGACAGGGAGTCCAGGAGCAGCAGGGTACGACTGGGTATGGTGGGTACAGAGAGGGATGGGTTTGGGACACAAGATTTAGAGGCAAACACAGAGTTGAGGCATTCAGCTTTTTCACGTGCGGAGTCAGCTGTGTAGCCGTTTGAGGTAAGGGAGGGGATGGAGGGGGAACAAACACCAGAAACGGATTTGACCAGACGCCACCAGGATTTGGAAGAGGGAGACAGATAAGAGAGTTCGGTCTTGAGAACGGAGAGATATTGTTTCCTGGCTCTCCTGAGGGTGGACACACACTTGTTTCGGGCTTTGTGAAAGGAAATGAGATTTCCTTCCGTTGGATTTGCTTTCCAGGAGACTAAGGCAAGTTTTTTCTGGGCAACAGCCTCACCACAAGATTCCGTGTACCATGGACGGGAGGAAGGGTATGACAACTGAAGATGAGATGGGATAAATCTGTGCATGAGAGAGAGCAATTTACTTTGGAAGAATTCCCAGGATGAGTTGATGTCAGAGGTGGTAGAGATGGGAGACCAGTCCAGATGATTGATGGCTGCTTGAAGACCGTGCCAGTTGGCCTGAGTGAAATGCCAGACTCGTCGACGCTGAGCAGGCTCCCTGAGGATGGTCAGAGAGATGTCCACTTTAACAAGGACATGAACAGATGATCCGATCGGAGCAGAAGAAAAGCAGCAGACATTTTCAGGGAAGTTAGTCATAACCAAGTCCAGAAGAGAAGATGTTCCGTTGACTGAGATCCGGGTCGGGAAATTGACAGATTGTGTCAGTCCCAGTGAGTCGCAGAAGTCCTTTGCTGAGGAGCCATGGCTGGTGAGAGAGGTACCCACACCCAGCCAACTGGCATGATGACAGTTGAAATCACCACATATGAGGAAGAGAGAGTTGGGATGAGTAGATAGAAGTTGGTCCATATCATCAGACAGCGAGATGTAGATGGAGTCATCACTGTTTGGTGGACGGTACAACACACATATGAACAAGAGGTGGGAGCGAAGGGGAAGCCGTAGCCAGAGGTATTCCTGGGGGTGAGGTGGAGAGAGTGCAGTGCAGGGCGAGTGAGGAAGAGAGTTTTTGATAAAGATAGCAACCCCGCCTCCAGGACGAGGCTCAGGTCTATCATACCGGAGGAGGGAGTAGCCCGGGAGAGATACTATGGAATCAGAGACATCATAAAGGAGGAAAGTTTCTGTTAAGCAGATCACGTCTGGTTTGACAGAAGCAACCTGTATGGAGAGATCAGTTAAGTTTGAACGAAGGCCCCGGATGTTTGAGGTCCATACCGTTAATGAAGAGGAAGGGGGAGCATCAGATACAGAACAGGGGGGAGGAGGGTTAGGGTAAGATGTGGAAGAGGTAGGGAGAGCTGTTGAAGGTGTGTCAGAGATTTCAGAATAGCTCGGAGAAAGGGAAGGATAAATTGATTGACGCAATTTCGCGGTAAAAAAATCCCGGTTAAAATTCCAACTTCTTGCAGATATTTTCCATAATAGAGGCATTTATTGAGCCTTGCTTTCATTACTCTGCTTCTGCACAAGCATCATTTTTCGCAAGTGCAGCTGAACTGACACAAACGATGATAGATAAAGTAAACTCACTGTTCCAGGATTTTCCCCTCGTCAACAAACAATGTACTGCAAACGAATCCGAATTCCGAATCCGGATCTTCACCAACATCTAATCATGTCGTCCTTGTCACACACGCTGCATCTCCACAAAATTTCGTCCGAATCCGTCCACAACTTTTTGAGATATTGTGTTCACAAACAAACGGACAAAGAGACAGGAGTGAAAACATAACCTCCATCGACCTTTGGTGGCGCAGGTAACGAAATCAGGATGAAGGTCCCAATGAAAATCCGCCGCGTCGCGGCTTTATTTAAACCGTTGAATCTTTCCGCTGTATCACTCCGCCTCGCTGCGGTCACGTGTCCGTCCCTGGAGACGAGTTACGGAATGTGGTTGCTAGGGTCTTTAGCACATTAATATCGAGGGATTCGCTCGAGGCCCGTGAATGGAGGGAAGATGTTTATTTAGATTAAAAACACGTTTATAACGGATTATTCTACACACAATGTATTAATACAAGTACAACACATTATGTAGTTTTATGAAATGAGTTTTTGATGAACGTTTATGATGTTTAATTGCAACGCTAAATCTATAAATTGTAAGAATCCCTCGGGGTTTGGTTTGACGGTTTGAATGTGAAAGTATTTTGGTTATCTTATCTCCACTTTAGGCCTGATAAGTTGATTACGTTTACTTTAGTCACAGAGTCAAAATAGGGAGAGGGGGGCGGGGGGGGGGGGTGATCACTACACCGCCTGCTTTATAATTTACTAGCAGAAGAACCCGGCATTGCCGGGCGGGGGAGGGGAGGGGAACGGGGGGGGGGGGGGAGCGAGCCCCTTGGCGATCACAACTCACAAAATGATAATGAAACTCCAACCGGGACTCGAATATGCCTGGGCAGAAACATTTTCTCCCTCTCTCTGACATTCCGAGCAAGAAATTACACGACAATACAAACTGTAATGAGATAACCCGGTCCCATCGGTGGCCGATCATCTGCATGTAGGCGGTGTATTTTATTTCATCCCGGTAAATGGAAGCTAAGTCGGAATTGAAGTACTCAACATCAGAAATGAATTTTTTTCATGGTTTATATATTGTAATGAAATTCCATTATTTTTGAAGCCTTATTATTACCTTCGCAAAAGCGGAAGGTTATGTTTTGATCGCTGTGTATTTATTTGTATGTCTGTGTGTGTGTATGTTAATCGCATAACTCAAAAAGTATTCAACCGAATTGCATGAAATTTGGTGGGATGATTGGTTATTATACGGGACACATTTGATTAGATTTTGGGAAACAGATTTGCTCAAATTCTGACTATTTTTAACTCGATCGTATTTCACTCAAAGTTATGAGCGACTGAAGAAGAAGATGTCCATCCAGGACGTCATCACTATAACGCGATCTCCCGCGATCATTTCAACCTCAAAAAAAATTATAATTGCAGATTTGACAATAGATGAGGCATATTAACAAACGAATGAAACAGATTTGCTCAAATTCTGACTATTTTTAACTCGATCGTATTTCACTCAAAGTTATGCGCGACTGAAGAAGAAGATGTCCATCCAGGACGTCATCACTATAACGCAATCTCCCGCGATCATTTCAACCTCAAAAAAAATTATAATTGCAGATTTGTCAAGAGATGAGGCATATTAACAAACGAATGAAACAGATTTGCTCAAATTCTGACTATTTTTAACTCGATCGTATTTCACTCAAAGTTATGAGCGACTGAAGAAGAGGATGTCCATCCAAGACGTCATCACTATAACGCGATCTCCCGCAATCATTTCAACCTCAAATGAAATTCAAATTGCAGATTTGTCAATCGGGGAGGCATATTAACAGACGAATGAAACAGATTTGCTCAAATTCTGATTTTTAAAAATCGATCGCATTTCACATAAAGTTTCACATCGCATACACTCCCATGCCAAGTACAGAACAGTAGCTGCGGCGAAGGTATGCGCTCTACCGAGTGCCCGGATTCTAGTTATTATTATTTTATTTTTTTTATTATTATTTTTTTTTACTTTGCCGGGAGCCGAGCCGATCCGAGATCCCGTTATGAAAATTGAAAATTTATCGAGACGGTTCCGAGACGGGATTTTGAATCTAGCTAACAGCACTAGGTGCTATGCGATCGGGGGAGATAAAAATCAATGACATACAGCGTGACGAGCGCTGTCCCGATCTCCTATGGACACAAAGTCCTAGACCTAGACCAAAGCATCACCTCATTCCTGGAGGCATCAGCCCAACTACTTTGTCAACAGACAGAGATTTGATTATTTGGTCGACATTGGTCAAACATTCGGATTTTGGGCTTATTTGCCCTCGTCAAGATGGCATACTGTATAAACTAACCAATTAGGACCAAATTTGTCGATTAAATGAAGAAGAATTTTTTAAAGAATAAATATGACATTTTGTACACCACCCTTTGTAACCAACTTTGTCTCCCCCTTCACACTGTCCTCTCTTTGCTTCCTAACAAGCTTTATTAATATGTTAAAGAAAAGTTAATTCTAAAAATTTAAAATAGTTGTGTAATGCTTAAATACATAGTACGCAAAATGTTCAATTTACCCTAACATGATAAACATTGCAACATAAAGAAATCTGTGTATTTGTCCAGTGACTGGTTTGATGAATTTTTTTGACAGAGCATGTTGCAGCATTATTTAATTGTTTCCTTTTTCTCTTTTTTTTTTCTTGCCCACAAACCCCTTGTGCCATATCTGTAAATTATTTCTGACATGCAGACAACTACTTTGCGTGATCCTCGCTCTGGGGCTCATGGCTCTCGGCGACAGCATGGCTATGTGGCTACTACCATTGGCCATACTTTAGCACCTCCTTCTGGGCACCACCACCACCACCATCACCACCACCATCACCACCCTCTACCGTCTGGACCACCTGTATATTCTTTTGCCGGTCAAACTGGCAGTCCTTCCCAGCCATGCCCTCCCAGGAGCCTGGCCACCCACCACTTGGCAGCTGTCAATCAGCCGCAGCTCTACACATACACTGCCTCAGCACTGGGGTCATCAGGCTCGGCAATGGCTCACCTGGCAGGGCCACACCATGGTGCATCTTACCCACCACATCCCACTGCAGGATTGCTCCACCAGGTATTTTCCAGCTTGTTACAACCTGAAGAAGCATGTGTAGACCTGCCTACCTCAATCTAAATGATGTATTTTGTCCACACAAAGTTGGTTAAAATATAGTGAATTTCTTTTTCTTTTTCTTTTTTGCTTTTTTTCTCTTTTGTACCAAAATTCAGCTTGTACATGAATCCAAATTCCTTGTGTTAGCATCTGTTTCATTATATCCTCATCTAAGAAATTGCATATATGCAAACAACAAATAAAGTTCAACAATCTGTATGGCCTGTTTATTGGTATTCAATGCAGCAGCTCAGCTCTCAACACAGGAATGGTTGTTTTTAACCTTTCACTGCGGTGCGGGTATGTGTAGTCTGCTTAACACAGGATGCATGCCAGAACTATTGATACTGCGCATGTGAATATTGTATGATATATAATAATCTAAAATATTGATACTGCCACATATTCTATTACTAAAAGGAGGTTGTGTGTGTATCTGTGTGTGTCAGTCACACTTTATTCTAATGGGTTACTGCTGTCGTATAATAAGAATGGTACCATTGGAAAGTTAATATTAAATTTACTTGGAACATAAATATCAAATTTATAAATTGTCATGTCCATTTAATCAGAAAGGTGCTTTTTGGCAGGACCTGGAGCTTAATTCCAAGTTCCAAGTTGGGGCAGTTCCAATGATACCATTTTTATTATTCAACGACAACAGGAACTCTTTAGAATAAATTGAGACGGACACGTAAGGAGCACACAAAATTATATGTGGTAATACTTCTCGAAGAAATTGAAAACTACTGTCGGACCCCGATATTTGTGGGGGATACGTTCCTGGAAAATGCCGTGAATGTTGAATCTGCGAATGCGGGGGCATTGTTTCAATGGGAAAATGGGGGATAGGTTTCTGGCGGTTTGTGATTCATAAGGGAAAATCAAAAGTCCTGTAAAAACCACGAATTTGCGAGGAACAGGGCTGTGAATGTCGAAGCAGGTCAGAAAAATCCCGAATGTGACCACTAAAGGAATTACATGGTGGAGGATAGTGTATGGGCACGTACAGCTGCTTTATGCTTGACACGTGGAAGATGCTTTTAGAACTGTTGTGTGCGCAGCTGGTGGGAAATGGTTTATGCGTGGCTGGAAGTGGTTTTACGCATGATGTGTGGAAGATGCTTTTAGAAGTGTAATGTGTGTGGTTGGTGGGAGATGATTTATTTTTGCGCCCATGAAAAACCATGAATACGTAGGGCACAGGGCCGCAAATGTAAAAGCAGGTCATATTTTATCAACCGTGAATACGTGTGGTCCGGGAATGTTGGGACTGTATATTGTTACGGATCTCGGATTATGGCGCTCCCCTTACCGAGGGGGGTTTAATCCCCTTGTCTATTAAGCTGGCCGTCCGAGTCCTAGAAGTTATCGCGCTCCTTTGCGGGGTTGAGATTGACCAGGGTGACTGGTCAATGGGTTCCCAGATACCTTCGCCAACCCCTCCGCAAAGCAGGACGATACTTCTGCTCGAGCCACGGACAAGATGGAAGATTGCCGAGCGGTTTAGCAATCCGAAGCTCGAGCCGTTAGCAATAAAACTAACCCGATTCTGAGCGGTTCTAATCGTGCCACAGGTATTCATTTGGGAAAAGACTAAAGCGACCGGATGAGAGGAAAACCCAAAGAATAAGAAGGGTGAAGGAAGAACAAATATGATTTATTAACTACACTAAAAGAGGAAACGAAAGGCAAGAATATACAAAAGAAGGAAATAAAAGGACATTGGGCAACCTTATCTAAACAGTCTTAACTTATCACGACCCCAGGACAAACAGACAGACTCACACGGAATGGTAGCTGGTAGGGGAGGAAGGTCCAGGCACATGGGTCCAAGCGATGGGATCCGTCCAGGCTCCGGGTCCGCGGGCGAAGAACGGCAGGCAGCTTCGCGTATCGTTGGCGCGCGAATGGACCTTACATATGCGAGGGGCTGGAATGCTGCGTACGTATAGCGTGCCGAAAGCTCTCAAAACGAAACAGCAGTTCGTATCAAACGATCGTTCCAAGTGATCCTCCGCGCAGTGTTCTTATCATCCGCCGTCTCTGCGCTGTTCTCTCAAGTTTGACTCCTTCTCTCTCCCTGGCGCATCTCTCCATCTGCCTAAGTAGTCCCACGCAGCGGCTTATATTGCCCACTCGCGTATGAAGCCGCTTGCCTTTAGGATACGCCTACCGGTGAGCTGGCCTCGGCCCTGAGTGGTCACGAGCGCTCACCGGTCCGCCCCTTGATGGTGCGTTGAGGGGCCACGCCTTCGTTCCTGGCCGCTCCTCCCTGCTTCTCCAACTCTGCCACGTGGCTTATGGCGGCGGGCAGGAACAACCAAAAGGCAGCGAACGCTGAGGCGGCTGCGGCTGGTAGAGGCGCGTAATAACATTTGGAGAGGGTAAAGCCACAAAATGAATAGGATTGGAAAAAGGGGCCTAGGTTATTTGATCAATACAACGCAGATTCAACTATTGGAAACAGATCCTTACCTGAAACACATACTAATGAAATAACTAAAGAAGAAGCCGATGGTGTGCTACGTGTTGCTCGTGGCCTAACTAGGGTGCGACCTTTGACCTTCACGCCAAAAATGGGAATATTTACAGGGGATTACTTATAAGGGAATGTTACAGATATTTACAAAGTGGAGGATTCTAAAAACCACAACACTGCACCCTCATTACTTCCAGGGCCGTTCCGGCCCAAAAGAACTTTAACTTAGTGTGACACTCAGGTGTGGTAACCCTCTATTATTAACTTCACCCTGAGTGCGACATTTTTAAAACACTAAGTATGTCCCGCCAGCTGCGTTGCATTCTATCTCACAGATCCACGCCCACAGGATAACCAAATCACGGAATTGTCTTCAAAACTAAACATTGACGGTGGGGAGCATTATTTACAAAGACACTACTTGGTATTTACACGCGAACCCAGGACCTGTCTTTTGGGAAACAAAAAGAAGATGTTTTGATAAGAGGAAAGGCATACACTGCACTGCACCGATACCACCAGCACCAATAAGCACCAATATTCGAAAAGCACCAAAGCACCAATATGCACAAAAAGCACCAAAACACAAAAAGCACCATCCGGTGCACAGTCATCACAGTTCAAGAATAATGTTCAGCAGGTGACGTCTTCTCTTCTCTGCTGGGCCGATGCTTCTGGACGACTTCTTTGCTTTTGGCCTATTTAATCATAAACAAAAAGGGCACAAAACGCGTCCACTTATTAATTATGGCCATCAGGGGCCAACTAAGGGTGGTCCACCTGCATGGCTTAGGTGCCACCTTTACCGTGGTCCGCAAGCAAGATCTCCTGGCCACAATGGCCGGTCCCCAAGCAGAGGTGCCAGGCCCCAAAATGTGGGGTCCATGAATGTGGTGCTCGGCCACAGACCTGTGGTCCATATGGTGGTGCTCGGCCACAATAACGTGCGGTCCATAAGTGTGGTACCGGTCCAGGCAGGCAGCAGCGGGGGTGCGGGCACACAACTGCGGGCACCTGCACACTTTCCCCTCAGCACACAAAGACCACGGTCCATGAGTGGGGAAGGAAGACAAAGCAGGGTTAGCGGGGTGCAAGGGCGCAAGGGTTCACATCAACACAAGGAAATGCAGAGGTGAGGTGCGCAGGAGAGCGAGCGGAGAAAGCTCGTCCCTACCGAACGTCCCCCCGTCCCCCGTCCCCCGTCACCTAATCTACCCTTGCCCTTACCCCGTATTTACACAATTTACAAATCCGTCGCTAACGTCCTGTCTTCCCCATATCTCCCCTAATTCCAAATTCATCATTGATCCCTCTAAACCCAATTTGCCACCAATCAATCCCTCATCAATCCCTCATAAGGAGGAAGAGATGGAACATAACAAGCACAATGTCACCCCCACGTCATGATCCGTCTTACATACCAGACATCTGCAAACAACGGTGGTGTGGAGTCCTATCACCCTGGTGAGTGGATGCGGATGGTGCGAAGAGACTTACAATCCTAACTATCTTCTAAATGACTTTAACACTTTTACACTACCTGGGTACTTTCCCTGCAAAACCATTGGCCATCTTACACTATGTGGTTCTAAAACCCGAACTCCCATTGACCAAACTGTGGTGCTCACCAATTTGGGGTCTCACTCGCCCGATTCTACTCCCTGTGCCATCGCACAATTTCCGGGCTGGGTCATGTGGCACTCCCAGCAGGTCCGCTCACCTGCACACCTCCGCCACTGCAGTTGTCTCCCGAGCTTACCTGCTCCTTACCCTAACCTACCTGGGGAAGGCCCTCTGGCGCTCTCACCCCCTACCGCCCTCTCTGGCGTCGGGCTACCCGGGTCTGTCCTTGGATCCTCGGGCCCCATTGAACAACTACTGGCTCCCAGAGCCTACCTGCGGCCTCACCTGGCCGACAGACTAACAACGGCGGAGTGCCCATTCAATCACACTCACTAACAGGTCACACGCCCAGCCAATCTCGTTCCACTAATGCACCCATCCAAGCAGTACTCTGCGACTCTCGCACCACAGATGCCAATAGCCAACCACAATTTACCTACTCCCTCTACCTACTTTTAAACTACCCTCCCCGGGTATTCGTGAGGGGGTCAATCTTCCCCATCCACTCCTTTCGCACCAACCACTCCACTCCACGTATTCCACACTACTCACTCCACACCATCCATTCCATACTCCATACCATCTATTCCATACTCCATTCACTCCATGCTCCATTCACTCCAGACCATCTATTCCATACCAGCTATTCCACACAACCATTCTCCATACACCTGTACTTGCACACCTTGTGCCCACACACCTGGTGGCACTTGCACACCTGGTGGCACCTGCACACCTGGTGGCACCTGCACACCTGGTGGCACTTGCACACCTGGTGGCACTTGCACCCTCCTTCCCTCCAGGACCATTCACTCAATACAATACACTCAACTCAATGCACAATCACACCTTTCACAATACTCTGCTCAATACACTTTCACTTCTCCAAACCATTGCCTCTCAATTCCTTATTTCATCACTCTCACCACAAACACATAGCATCATCTAAGCTGACTACTCCCTTCTAAGATTCGTGCTTCCCAGTCGCCCCTATACTATTGCACTCCCTCGTCATTATAATCCACTAATCTGCTACATCCCCTCTACAGGTATAATGTCACTACTTAAATCTACAGTTACCTATGGTCATCTTTCTAAATCCCTATCATTATCCAAACCCTCCATGGCTTGGTTTTCACTGCCATACCCCATAAAACTATAGCTCTTTTGCCCCCAGATGTGATGTGAGGGATGGTAAATCTACCATCCCTCTACACCATATACCATTTGCCATCAATTCCCAATCACACTATCACTATCGCCATCAGTCCACTTCACTCAGAGCCTCTCGGTACGTCGTTACATCATTAAAGCTCGGCTTCGCAAAGCCGAGCAATGAATACGGGTGGTTTGGTCTCCTGCGGTTGGGTCCGTCCGGCACTCTATTCAGGGGAGGAGGTTTCGTCGGGCCAAGGCTCAAGGCACCATCCCTACGCAAGGCCTTGCGCTGCCAAGCGCGATGGCCCAGCTTTGCCCGGGTGGAACGCCGCCACCAAAAGGGGGCGCCGTTCCGACCCCTCATCCTTCCTCTCGAACCGGGCCGCCCGCTTTGCCTGGCAAAGCGCGGACTCGACCATGCAGGGCGGGGCCCGGCCCGGATCGTGCACGGCGGTTCTTTTTAAACCGCCGTGATTACGACCCTCGCCGGTTCCCGCAGTACACAAAGCCCGGCACGGACCGAGGGCTCGCGTCGGCTATCCGTCAGCCTAAACGCTGTCCCGGTCAACGTCGATGCCTTACCCGCATGCTCGCACGCATACATGACCCCTTTTACACTCACACATCCAGGTGTCTCAGCACCTCTCATGCAACCCATACATTCCCTGCACTCTATCACCGCACTCTCTCTCCGTGCACACTCTTCTCTCGGCACGCTCACACTCTCCGTTACACACCTTTTTTCCCCCGTTACGTCCTCCGTAACACTCACCACGGGTGTGCACTCCTGCACATACCCACTCACGCGCTCCGATGTGCCCTCCCGCACACGCGCCAGAACCAACTCAGGTGTGCGTTCTCGCACACTCTCTCCATCCATCTCACTCTCCGTGTCACAGTCCCTCCCACTTCCACACTCTGTATCGCTCTCATCACACCTACACTCCGATGTGCATTCGCTCTCGCACTCGGTATCACCCTCGCGCTTCGGCGCCGTTCGCACACTAGATATCGTCCTAGAAGATATCGCGCTTTGCCTTTGCCAATGCCATTGCCATTCACACAGCGCACCACGGACCTTTTACGAGCGCCCGGGTTACGCCTGCATCCCAAGCGCGCGAAAATTCTTTTTGCACCAAACACAGCCCGACTCACCTGGGCGCAAGGTTCTTCGTTCTTCTTCGTTCCTTCACCACCTGCAAACTTTTCGTTTGGTTAATAAGCACAGCATCATGATGCGAATCCAGACTTTGTGCATTTTCCATCTTTTCACCCCGCGAGTGCTCTTCTACGTCCGCTGTCTCTCCAATTTCCATTATTGGTTCGGTTTCTTTGCCAATTTGAATTAATTCTTTTCCTTTATTTTCTTTTCCCTCGACGACCGCTGGCTCTAATAAAATTTTCTCTTCTACCTCGGCGGTCGCCGGCTTCCCCATACCCCGGGTCGCGATCTCTACCCCGGTCCACCCGGCTGTGCTTTGCTCAACGTCGCTTTTCCCGCGCTCCTCAAGCCGCGCTACCTCGTCGTGTACAAATGCGCCTTTCCTGCCCGACCTGTGGTTAACCTCCCTTTCACATTCCCTTGCTTCATACCGGGCTTTGTCCCTCGCTAGCCCCTCATGAATTTCTCGGGCTTGGCCATTCACGTCCTCCAATTCGCCCCCTAATTTGCCTTCTAGCCCCCCAATATGGCTTCCCATATCATTTCTCAATTCTCCAATCTGGTTTTCTAATCCCACAAATTTGACTTCTAGGCCCCCCAATTTGCTTCCTAATCCCCCCAATTTGCTTCCCAATTGCTCACCCTGAGCCTTCATTTGTTCTTTCTGGGCACCCATTGTCCCATTCATCTTTTCCCTTTCGTCCCTCGTCTTGACCATAAAGGCCATCATTTGCGTCATGAAGAGGTTCATATCCACCGGTGCTGCGGGCTCGGCTGCCGCGACCATGCGCGAGGCGCCGCCACCCTGCGCTGCCGCGACCACGTGCGAGGCGCCGCCATCTTGTGCACCTGCAACCCCCTCTACCGCGCCTTCCTCAACCTCCTCTTCCATTACTCCCACTGCCTCCCTGGGGTCCTGGGTTGCCTCTAACCCCTCTTCTATCTCCCCCACCGGCATCCGATCGCCTTGACCATCCATGGCACGACTCAATTTGGATGTTAATAATAAATTTCGGCTGCTCCTAAGTTTGACCAAATTTTTCAGATGGATTAAAAATTTGGTTCGGGCTTCAATCCCACGCCCCGACACCAATTGTTGTCGACACCGTGTCGTGTTGTTCCGTGTCGTGTCGGAACGTGTCGTGTCGTGTCGTGTCGTGTCGTGTTGTTCCACGACACCAATAGCACAATTGGTGTCCAAAATTTGGTCTAAATAAATTTAGTCCCAGGTTCTAAATCCCAACTCCTGACTACCAATTGTTACGGATCTCGGATTACGGCGCTCCCCTTACCGAGGGGGGTTTAATCCCCACGTCTATTAAGCTGGCCATCCGAGTCCTAGAAGATATCACGCTCCTTTGCGGGGTTGAGATTGACCAGGGTGACTGGTCAATGGGTTCCCAGATACCTTCGCCAACCCCTCCGCAAAGCAGGACGATACTTCTGCTCGAGCCACGGACAAGATGGAAGATTGCCGAGCGGTTTAGCAATCTGAAGCTCGAGCCGTTAGCAATAAAACTAACCCGATTCTGAGCGGTTCTAATCGCGCCACAGATATTCAATTGGGAAAAGACTAAAGCGACCGGATGAGAGGAAAACCCAAAGAATAAGAAGGGTGAAGGAAGAACAAATATGATTTATTAACTACACTAAAAGAGGAAACGAAAGGCAAGAATATACAAAAGAAGGAAATAAAAGGACATTGGGCAACCTTATCTAAACAGTCTTAACTTATCACGACCCCAGGACAAACAGACAGACTCACACGGAATGGTAGCTGGTAGGGGAGGAAGGTCCAGGCAGATGGTTCCAGGCGATGGGATCCGTCCAGGCTCCGGGTCCGCGGGCGAAGAACGGCAGGCAGCTTCGCGTACCGTTGGCGCGCGACCGGACCTTACATATGCGAGGGGCTGGAATGCTGCGTACGTATAGCGTGCCGAACGCTCTCAAAACCAAACGGCAGTTCGTATAAAACGATCGTTCCAAGCGATCCTCCGTGCAGTGTTCTTATCATCCGCCGTCACTGCGCTGTTCTCTCAAGTTTGACTCCTTCTCTCTCCCTGGCGCATCTCTCCATCTGCCTAAGTAGTCCCACGCAGCCGCTTATATTGCCCACTCGCGTATAAAGCCGCTTGCCTTTAGGATACGCCTACCGGTGAGCTGGCCTCGGCCCTGAGTGGTCGTGAGCGCTCACCGGTCCACCCCTTGATGGTGTGTTGAGGGGCCATGCCTTCGTTCCTGGTCGCTCCTCCCTTCTTCTCCAACTCTGCCACGTGGCTTATGGCGGCGGGCAGGAACAACCAAAAGGCAGCGAACGCTGAGGCGGCTGCGGCTGGTAGAGGCGCGTAATACAATTTGGAGAGGGTAAAGCCGCAAAATGAATAGGATTGGAAAAAGGGGCCTAGGTTATTTGATTAATACAACGCAGATTCAACTATTGCAAACAGATCCTTACCTGAAACACATACTAATGAAATAACTAAAGAAGAAGCCTATGGTGTGCTACGTGTTGCTCGTGGCCTAACTAGGGTGCGACCTTTGACCTTTACACCAAAAATGGGAATATTTACAGGGAATTATTTATAAGGGAATGTTACAGATATTTACAAAGTGGAGGGTTCTAAAAACCACAACAATATAAAAGTACAAGGAAGGAGTATACAAACAACCACAACCATGACCGCGACTATGGCATTAACTACGTGTTATAAAAGATCTATTTTTCATGTGTTTCACTTCATTTTACATCCACATTGAGACTCACAGATAGACGTGCAATATGTTTGTGAAATGCAACGTGCTGTCTTGTGATTAAAGTTGTCAGTGAAGTGACGGGTCTTCTATTTTTGTACGGTATATATTGCAACAAAATGCTCGCATGATAGCATTTTCAAAAATGACATCGAAGCAAAAGGATTGTAACTCACAATACGATCCACCAAAACTGCCAGGCACAATCGAAAGTTCTTGGAAAAATATTCTGTTTCAAAGCATTAAGGCCTCAAGACAGCATTTATTTATTACACACACTGTATACATATTGTCATAGTGGTGTTTCAGTTGTCATTCTTGATTTTTTGATGTTGGATGGCGTTTAAATCCTCTTGATACTATATATCAGCAAGGCATTTTTCAGTATTGAACACATTCACTGCAGGAAGATGGTGCCACATTACATACGTGCAGAACCACCTATGCCTGAAACAAAGGGAGTAGATTGTAGCTTCTTCCCTGGGCAATACATAGTCCTGCCATGGATGCTATTCAACATGTCTGAGAATGTGGATCACGAAATGGAGGAATGCCAGCCTCTGTCACGTTATATGCAAGAACTAAAACAGAATATACAGGGTGTTTCAAAAAAGTGGACTATTTGAACGTTTTATTGGAGAAAAATTACAAAAGTTAGCAAGTTCAGTGATACATTGATGGAAAGTATACACATGCCATTTCCAAATCATTCATTATACTGCTTGTAATTGACATTTTCAATGTGTGCTCCACCTCTGTTCAAACAGGCTTTGACCTTGACTCCGAAATTCTCGACAACTCATCTGCAAGTGGCTGGAGTGGTAGCGGATGGTAGTCCTCCACCTCCTGCTTCAGGACAGCCAGAGTTCGAGATTTGGTGGCAAAACCTGACCTTTGGTAGCACCCCCTGATAAAAAAAAATCCAATGGATTCAAATCCGGTCTGTGGAGTGCCCACTCATGCGCGGTGCCCAGGCTGATGACTCGATTTCCAAACAGCTGGTGGAGAAAGTCGATGGTTTCACCTGCAGTGTGCGGCGGGGCACTGTCCTGCATGAACCATGCAAATCCGAGTTGGTTTGGAGATAGTAGTTCAGCGAGATCAGCGTGGAATCAGAATAAGATCTTGCGGTACCACTCGCCGTTGACCATCACGTCTTACCATTAGCGTCCTCGAACCAATACGGTTCCAGCGTACCCCACCTGACATTCAATGCACAGAAGCAAGTTGGTTTGGGGCCCTTGAGAGACATCTCAGACACCTCCTCAGGAGGCTCAGCATCCCAGAAGATGTTGTTGTGATTGTTGATATCGCCATTCAAATGGAAGTGTGCTTCATCACTGAACCACAAGGAGTTGATCCAATTTGGGTACCTTTCCATTCGGTCATTGAACCAATCACACAGTGTTACTCATCTTGCCATATCATTCAGAGTTAGCTTATGCCTTAAAGATATGATGTAGGGGTAGAGCCTGAGTTCAGAAGTGAGAATGCGCCAAACAGATGAGGCTGAGATCGCCATTTCTTGGGAATGCTGATGGTGGGATTTCTTAGGACTTTGGATAGCAGAATCTCTCACAAGATCAATGTTCCCTTGGTTCTTTGATAACACTTGGTGGGCGGCCACTGTTGCCTTTATTTTGATGTTGCATGCTTCCATGTGCTTGGAAGTTCTCCACAAACTGCTGAATTTGTGGAGCATTTTGTTCAGGGATTCAAGTACTTTATGATGCCAAATGACATGCTGCCAGATGCTAATGTACGGAGTCCATTTTATTGTGTTCAGAGGTTGTTAAAATTTTCTTGCTTCTTTCACGGCCATTATTATTCCCAATTGTGTGGTTGGCTGGGGGAAGCTTGGCACAAGTCTATCATGAACCTGCTGGCCCGGCCTGACGTTAGACTAAGTAGTTGGTGCAGGAATTTGAAATATATTCTTGGTCGCCTACTCTTTGCGCAGGCCCTCATGGGATCTTTAACGTCCACCAACTAATGCAAGTAGATGGGATGCCCGTTTAGCCTCCATCCGGGGGATGGTACACACATTAATGAATGACCCTGCCTGTGAAACACCAGCATGACAGTTTAGAGATGTGTGAGCGTGTATGTGTATCTTCAGGCCATCCTGCCAGCCCCAGATTGTTAAAATAATGTTAGAGAGGTCCATAATGAGTGTTCATTTTGTAGAAGTTATAGAAAATGTGACTGGCCTTGAATCCTCTGAGGTTTATGAAGGACCATGAACAAACAATGAAAATGCAATTCAATTTCCTGTTTTTGAGAAATCAATATAAAATTCCTGTAAATACTGTTCTGCAAATAAAAGCAGCCCAATAGCACAATGCTGACAGGTTTTATCTCGATGTTTCTTTGATTTTTAAAGCTGCCAAAGTGGCGATTTCTGATTCGAGTGATGTACATGGATACTTCAGCTACTTCTGGATCATTGTGACCTTAGTCTTTTTTTTTTTCCTTTTTTTTTTTTTTACAACTGTTGACCATCGGCTTATATCAATTGATTTTTGTTTGTTTGTTTTTTTAACTAGAAATAACGTTGCTTCTTAAGATTAGAAAACGATATTTTTGTTGTAGAGGAATTCTTCACTTCTAATCCTTTTAGAGATGACACTGTAGTCTCGTTTGCCTGCATTGGGCAAGGTCGTTTCTCCAAAGTCATCCAGGTTGTCGCAAGTTCCGTGGGGCTCTTATTTCAGCCTCTGGTGTCGGTGTAGAAGCCGGATTTTCATTTGTGCCTAATTTCCATTGTCAGTTTTAGTGCTGTAGGTCTCATCGCCCACTACTTGGTGTCTGCTTCCAATGAGGGTTGCTGTGTGTTGGAAATAAGCTAATAACTTGCCAACCTTTGAGCATAATTATTTTCTGTTGTAGAGCTTAAAGTGTACTGTTGTTAATAATTGTTTTTTTCATACATCTTCTCTCATTTGCCACTTCTCATCTTCTTCGCATCCTATACATTAATTATCACTTCCTTGTCGTGAAATATCATTTCCCATCCAAAACCATCCCACAACCAAAACCATTATATTTTCTACCCCCGTTAACCACTGCCCTCCTCCCCCAAAAATCTCTTAATCAACTGGCTAATAGCATAAGTCGACCACCAATGTTTCATCCGAAGCTGTAACCTTTTGAAATTTAATTAAAGAAATCATTATTCGGGAAAAAAATTATTAATTGATTAATCAATACATAATAAATCGATTAATTGATTAATCAATAAATCAAAAATATGCTTTATAGCCTCATCACTTGGTCACTGTCGTGGCCAAATATCAGCTTCCTAGCTCAAAAGCTGCCTGAGATATTGCCCAGATGAGAAAGGAAATAAATGATTAATAATCAAAATAAATAAATAATAATGCTAAAATAATTGAATTATTAATCAATTGGCTAATAGAATACCTAAACCACCACCGTTTAATCCAAATCTGTAATTTAATTTTTTTAAATTAATCAAGTCATTAATGGAATAATTAAATAAATAATTAATTAATTGATTAATCAATAAATCAAAAATAGCCTTTACAGCCAAATTACTTGGTCACTATTGTGGCCAAAATATCAGCGTCCTAGCGCAAAAGGTGCCTGAGAAAATTGCCCAGATGAGAAAGGAAATAAATAAGTGTTTAATAATGAAAATAAATAAATAATAATGCTAAAATAATTAAATTATTAATCAATTGGCTAATAGAATACCTAAACCACCACCGTTTAATCCAAATCTGTAATTAAAAAAAATTAATTAAATAATTAATAGAATAATTAAATAAATAATCGATTAATTGATTAATCAATAAATCGAAAATACCCTTTACGGCAAAATCACTTGGTCATTGTCTTGTCCAAATATCAGCTTCATAGCTCAAAAGGTGCCTGAGATATTGCCCAGATGAAAAAGGAAATAAATAAGTACTTATTTTAAATACACAACAACAACAACAACAACATGCATTTTAAGGCCATTTTCCCTGCTAGAGCGGGGGTTAGCTGGGGGTATTTTAAATAATCAATAATAATTAAGTAATTAATCAATTAATTGTTTAATCAAAAAACAATAAAATACTGTTTTTGCCAATGCACTTGCTCACTATTGTGCCAAAATGTCAGCTTCCTAGCAAAAAGGATGGCTGAGATATCGCCTGGACAAACAAGAAAGCAAGAAAACAAGAAACCGGAGTGAAAACTGAGTACTCCCTTTCAGCACTCGTCATCGCTGGGCCGCCTTCGGTGCCCGGTGACGACGTCATGCAGCACCTGGAGATGGAATAGGAAAGGAGCGGTGTACAGCAAACTGAGTGAAAACAGAGTACTCCCTTTCGGTGTGCCGAAGGGGGGCCAGCAATGACTCCATGCAGTGCTTGTAGATTGGATAGGGAGGGGGCAGTGTACAATAATTGACCAGCCTGAAGTTGTCTGCATAACCAGTAATTTGGAGAGGGGTAATAAAACCAAGGTGAACTGCAAATGAAGGATTATCATGTTATGATGCGCTTGCTGCATGAAATCACTTTGCAAATCAGTGCGTTGTCATTGCTGTCCCAGTGACATTGGTACAAGGTATCATGATGCTGTATCAAATACACTTCTTAATGATAATTATTTTAACCATTAATATTTGGTGGGAAGGTGGGGGTGTTTTTATTTTATTTTATGTTTACAAGACTTGAATACAAGATACTTTTTGCTCGTATTACATCGACCATGTCTTGTAGTTGGCACAAACATAACGTACTGAAAAGCGACTGAAATCCCAGACAGCGGATTTAGTCGCTACATTCACCGATTATACTCTGTTTGTCATGTTTGATCTGAAGGGACAGATCTCTGATGCTTTTTTATGGCTGTTCCCCCTTTGACCATCAGGTTCCTGTGGGAATTGGTCATACGCATGGACATCCTCACCACCATGCGGTGCTGCCACCATCTCCTGCCAGCCTTCACTCAGCAGCCTATCAGCCAACGCAAGCTTTCCCGCCTCATGCTTTCGTGAACAGCTCGCCTGTTTATACAGGCTATGGAATTAGCCCTCCAAAGATGGGCCGTTTTTCATACATCTGAAGCCTCCCTGTTCTTAATTGGCTGTCATCTTTTCAAAGCGTCCCTTTGTGTATAGTTTTTGTGTCGCCGTCGTCATGTTAAAGTACAAAAAGCGCACGCATCTTCTTTTTTTCCTTTTATTTTCTCAATCCACTTCAGGTCTTTATTTTGTGAAACAATGCTGTGCTGCTATTTAAAATTATATATAATTATATATATATGAATATAAATATAATAATGCTTGAAACTGAAGTCGAGCCTTTGTTTTAACTTATAAATACTTTGTGATGCCCTGGATATCAAGAAAGCAATACAAAGGGTCTGCGCACCACAAGATATAGTGGTTAGGAAACGACGACTGTGCTGAAAACAACTGCATCTTTTTCAGCTTTTCAGTTTTCGGCACTACAAGTGCATAATGAAAAACTTTTTGTTTTCATGATAGCATTTCCTCCTCTTTCTCCAAGAGACTCAAAAGGGGCAATTGAAAATGTGAGCTGAAGGAGACAGATTCCACGGACGTCTGAGAATCAACTTGGAATTCGCTCGCATCACTGCTGCTGCTGCTACTGGTGGTCTGTCTTCACGTTCTAGTGGGGTTGTTGGTGAAACCATGAAAATGACATCTGTTTTTATCAGTCTGAAATGGGACATACGATGATTCGAACAACCATTTGCGGATATTTGAGAGTGAAAGAGAGAGAGAGAGCGATAAGGTAAAGGTGCTTACAAGAAGAAAAATACTGAAGGTAAGCACAGCCCAAGTTCTGGAGGCACGAGGTCAGATTATGCTTTTACGGACCTCTCTCAAGGTGCTGTTGTAGATACGTCGGTACTGCGGCAAACTGTGCCTTGGTTGAGAGACGGATGAAGTATCTGTCCGCAAAGCTAAGCCGCGCTGGATAATGCTGCGATGGCCAGCCATCCATCAGTAAAATTAGCACCTGCTAATGATTGACCAATGTCGATCTCACACTGGACAATTGGATTAAAAATGGGGTTTGGATTTGGGTGAAACTGACAAAGATGAGCAGGTTTTATAGGAGCAGATTGATGAATATTTTGCTATTTTCTGGCAGTCTTTAAAATAAAAAAATTTTTCCTGTGTATGTGCACATCTTAATCATGGAAGTATCCTCCTTTTACATTGGCCAAGTGTTCTAGTCCAGTGCTCGTTTGTCCGTTTCATGGGAGCCGTGAAAATTCTGGTGCTTGGTTTATTGGTGTGTGCACGCAATATGTTATAGGATTGTGTTTTAACTCGTTGCACACAGTTATATCCTTTCAAAACTTCGCACCATATGTGTAGAGCTTTTCACTATCCCAGAAACATTCTGGCAATGACACGTTGTTGCTGAATTGCGTCTTGTATTTTTATTTTCTTTAATGCACCCAAACAGGCACGGTTAGCACAAACGACCTGCGAGCGTCTCGAGGTAGCATTGGTGAAACTTGCTCGGTATTGTCCTGGTAGTGCCTTATTTAATTCCTCATGTAGCAGCAGTTTAGAAGTGGCCTAGCTTTGTTGCATGTCCTACGGCTAAATCACCATTGAAGAACCGCAAACTATGAGCTCTTGATGGGTCGTGTAGATTTCTCTTTGACAAATTATATGGGGAAACGTTTTTTTCTAGATGTATTTTTGTCTCAAAAAATGATCTTTAGCATAGAATATTCTACGTGCGTGCAAATTTTCTTGCACGGTTGTTTAAAAGGAGGACTGCTGGTGGCGCGTGCCATTACTTTGGTGAACTGTGCCTTGGTGAACGGATCGAGGGAAGAACACAGCCCTGTGCCTAGCCGTGCTGCAAAGTAAACATACTGTGGCAGACCACTCGCTCACCTCCCAGTAGCTTGGCTTACCATCGAGTAGTCCAGTTGCAGATTACACTCGTCCTACAAAGCAATTATAGATTATATTATAGTTATTGTGTTTGACCTGTCTGACCTAAGTGTCCCATGCGATTTCGTTTGAATGTGGTGCTTTCGTGCTGACCGTGGTTGTGTGGATACTGGCACCTTCAGGTGATATCATATTGCTCTTTGTCTGCTGTGTCTCTCCCCTACCTCGCCCCCAATCCCTTTTTCTGCAGCAGTGATGCTTGCCTGTTGTTTATTTTGTTGGTTGAAGTGTCACTATAAACATGAGAATATGTGGTTGTGCTCTGTGTACGTATGTCAATCTACTTGACTTTGTTTTGGTGAAAATAACCAAATTACCCATTGTTTAAAAATATACAAGGTACATATGAGTGAAATGTGTGGAGTATTTTATTTTAGCATTTAGACTTGGAAATTGAAAGTACTTGTTTTAAAGTGTCCTCTTATTTGGGTGAAACCTAAAATTTGTTAACTAGTTCTTCATATAGTGCACCGATTTATATTTTATCTAGTAAGGGCCCGTTCTATAGGTAGATGGACTCTTCACATTTATAGTGGAGAACTATTTAGCTGTTGGATTGGTTAACACGTGGGATTTTCTTTTTCTTATTGTTAAACGTTGGTTAATTGCATTAACTCTTTGATCTGAAATCAAAAGCGATGGATTTGAATTGGGTGCAAGCCTTGGCGCTCACACCACAAATCCCTTTTTCAGACGTATTCTGCAGATCGTTTAACTAATAAATCTTTAACAAATCATCTGCTCCAACCGATGTGAAAATGTTAATTCCAAAAGAAAGAAAGAAAAAAAAACCACAGGAAAACAGCATTTCGAGCTCCTTCGGAATCCCACAAAACATGGTGTTGTTGAGTTTGATTCTGGTTTTCCTTTTAATTGAAATCCTCTAAAATAGTTTTAAATCTATTAAAATTGCAAATAAACGTTGTACACTTGTTATTATGATAACACATGATGTTTCGGAAGTATCATGGACATATTTTTAGTTTTGTTTGTTTTAGCAGTATTTTACTGGAGTTTGTTTTTACCAGAGTAACACATTTTCTTGCGTTTTCATTTCCATGGTGAATTTAGTTTCATGGACATGTAAATGTCTTTATTGTAACACCATAGTATTTTAGTTTTGACTTTATTAACGATAGTCAAATGTGCGTCATAGTTCAGGAATACTGCAGCGAATTTGTGATTGTCAACACGTGTATTTGATTACTGTAGTTGGATGGAATGTACTTGTACCCAGACCTCTTATGCTCCTAATTCTTAAGTGTGTGCAGTACGCTGTTACTTGGTGGTAGATGTAAAAAAAAAAACCCCTTTGTTCTGTTGCAAAGGGGATGAGGTTGCAGTGTGCGTGTGATTTATCTAAATCAGTTGCGCAGACTTTGTGAATGGCATGCTAAACCGGAGTATTGCTTACTCACGTATGCACACTGTATATGTGTAGAAATGAAACTTTGAAAAATAATAACGAAACTTGAAATTTGCATCGAAATGACTTCAGTTATGCTGCAGTTTGAGGAAGCCGATGTCTAGAGGTGTATCCATGAAGTTGTCACTGCGAAAGCCATCTCGAATTTGGTGGTCATTGCCAAATTTGCCAAACTATACATTATTCTCCATACATGCAGTGTTGCCTTAGTTCTTGTATACAACATTATCATACACCAAAACCTAATATGGCACAATGCAGATCTGAATACGTGTTGGAGGATTGTCTAACTAGCCCGCGGTGGACTTGCCAATGGCAACTGTGGCAACGTTTTTGTCCCCGATAACTTTATCCTTGTGACTTTGGTCGTTTTTCTGGTGATGATTAGAGCATACGTGCAAATACGTGATTACTGGTATTCTAAAGTACGAGATCTCAAAAATGCGACTGCCATGAGAGTTAAATCCAATTGTGACGCACAGGCCTCATTGTTTGGACGTCTTGTGACAGCCGGTTTCACATGGAAGTCATTGCAATGTGCAATATTGAATCTGCTGAAGTCTGGAGAGCTGTGTATTTTATTTCCTTGTCTTGGAAGATGTGACCAAGTGTGTTTGTTTTAGTTGTTGCTGGTCTTACATGCATCACCTGTTTGTTCCTTTCACGGTGAACTTTCGAAACGAACTCGGTGAAACAGTATGTTTAGCAACTGTAAGCGTTAGCATTGTTGATTTTAATTGAATAAACATCTATTTGCAGCACAAGCAGTATCTCTTGTCATGATGTATAATAGAGCATTCAGTCTTAAAGGTGACTGGTCAAGTCAAAATGAACATGTACGCGAGTCATAGCGTGTGATGGAGTTGAGGTGCCTCACCATTATTGCTCTACTTCCAGAAGATGTACTTGTTCAACTTGAATTTGCGTAAACCTTGGCTCTGCCGGAATACACCTTGATCAAGAAGGCACCAGCAAGCGTTGCTCAACTACAGGGTGATTGAAAAGTCCTTGTGCACCTGCAATATAGTTGATTTTAATTTGCTTGTTCTGCTCACAGTAAATGTTGGAAATGGTCTCCACTTTCATTGCAGACATGCAACTTGCAGACATGTATCCATTCTTACAACTTAACAACTTGCAACATTGGTAACTCTTGCAACAGACATTGGTAACTTGCAGACATGTATCCATTCTTACAACTTGCAACATTGGTAAATCTTGCAACAGACATTGGTAACTTGCAGACATGTATCCATTCCTCTGATTTTGTTCCTAAAACATTGGCCAGATCAAGTTGCAAGATATTGTGGGTGACATTGACTTCCCTGAGTTCCGTCCAGAATGTGGGGATTATTTTTGTGCACCTCACATTAAAATTCTCCCCCACAAATAATAATCGAGAGGTGAAAGATCAGGAGATCTTGGTTGCCAAAGATTCCTTCAAATGATTACACGTCGCCAAACGCATCTTGCAGCGGAACCACGACACTTGAGCTGTTCGGGTTAGGGTTAAACGGCTCGGTGCACAGAGGCTCTTCGATCACCCTGTATCTTGCCACACTTAGTTTTAGCGGAAACCATTATGTTATGGTTCGGCCATGATTGTTATGATATTTCTGGCATGAAATTTAAATTTCATTGCAGTTGAATTGGTTGCTTTCAACATCAATAAAAAAAATTCAATAGCAGTTGTACCATTTATGGCAAGTGTTATGTAAGTGCTGGTGCATTCATTCTCATTAAGAAGATAATTTGGTTGGAAAACCTGGTAGAGTATCAGAAGCTTACTGCATAAGTCTTTTGATTATCCCTGACTAGGCTGTGGAAAAGAGTGTGATGTGGTAGAAGGGAATTTTGGCGGTTGGCCTGTTGGTGCGTGTTTATATTCTACTCAAATACGCTATTGCTCCTCCTCAGTAAGCCCTGTGTGAGCAGCCAACCCAACAGGAACCATCCGCAAGGCCTAGACCAAGGAGCAAACGAGTAAGTCTTATCAGGTGGTCGTCATAATGCTTGGGCACTTGTCATGAGTCCCAAAGACACTGACCTTTTAAAAAAGCAAAATAGTGAGAACTAGATGGTATTCATAGAATACTTACCCTCCACAGTCAACTTGGTGTGAGCCAACTCTTCTGTTTTTGAACGTTTCTTTTTTCTTTGATCCAATATGGCTGCCAGACCACGTGAGTGATGACATCATAAATTTATATTCTCTAATATAATTGTTGCATAGATCATGCTCAATAAATTTCAAACTGATCAGACTAAGTGTTGCCCCTGTCGAATTATGACGTCATAATTATGGCACCAATGACGTCATCGTTAACAGCACCTATTCCCCATATGGAGTTATTTACAATGAGCCACGTTTCAATTTTTGCCATGCAGCGGTTTTGGAGATATAGAGGTGCAACGTTTTTCAGTTTTTCCAAGATGGCGCCTGTAACACATGATCTATGACGTCACGATTAACATTTAAATATTCTAAAGGCGGAGGCGCTCCTATGGTGAAAATTTCGTGTCCATCAGACCAACATTTGCTGATTTAAACAAAATAATGATCGGATGGATGTGTTGTATTTGTCGAATTATGACGTCTTAACGAAAGCACCGATGACATCATCATTAACCTATCTTATTCCCCATGGGGAATAGTTGACAATGAGCCAGGTCTCAATTTTTTCCATAGAGTGGTTTCAGAGACAGAGGTGTGAAGTTTTTCCAAGATGGCGCCTGTATCACGTGACCTATGACATCATAATAATCATTGAAATATTCTATAGGAGGAGGCGCTCCTATGGTGAAAATTTTGTGTCAATCGGACCAAGATTTGCAGAGAAAAAAAATTCATACTGATCGAATCAAGTGTTGTACTTGTCGAATTATGACGTCATAATTAAGGTGCCGATGACATCATCATTAACATATCTTATTCCCCAAGCAGAGTACTTGACAATGAGCCATGTTTCAATTTTTTCCATGGAGCGGTTTCGGAGATATAGAGGTGAAACTTTTTTCGATTTTTCCAAGATGGCGGCCAAATCCACGTGACCTATGACGTCATAATTACCATTTTAAAAATTCCACAGGAGGAGCCGCTCATATTCTGAAAAATTTGTGCCAATCGGACTAACAGTTGCAGAGGAATTTTTTTTTCATACTCATCAGATCAAGCGTTGTACTCGTCGAATTATGATGTCATAATTAAGGCACCGATATCATCATTAACATAATCTTATTCCCCATGGGGAGTACTTCACAATGAGCCATGTTTCAAATTTTTTCCAATGAGCGGTTTGGGAGATATGGAGGTGTAAAGTTTTTCCAAGATGGCGTCCGTACCACGTGACCGATGACATCATAATTGTGAACAAAAAAAATTATACAGGCAGAGGCGCACCTATGGTAAAATTTCGTGTCAATCGGACCAACGGTTGCCGAGAAAATGAATTTTAAAAATGCAGACACGGCACACGTACGCACAAGAATGCTTAACCCCGCTTTTCACTTTGCGAGCTCAGGGTAACTAATGAGAACCAGTTACAAATAAGGCTAACCAAGCTGGCCTGGCCAGCCCCCATCATCCTGCTTGGCCTGGTTCTGCTATGATGATGGGAGTACAACATATACATTGCTTTTTGTGTTCCCATCTGAACCCTGGGCTCATCCTGCAGGGAACCCAGATTCAAATCCCATACACCGTAATGTACTTATTGTCTACTCATGTCGCTGTAATTCATGGACAAGTACACTCATGTCTACTAACAAGTCTTTGTTACCTCCGCCACCGAATGTGGATGGAGGTTATGTTTTTATCCCTGTCTGTCTGTTTGGTACTTACAAAATCGAAGACTTTTCAAGTATATTGGTCGGTCTTGTGTGTTATTCTGTCTGTCTGTCTGTTTTTTGTCTGTGTGTTAGTCTGCTTGTCATTTGCTTACAGGTCACAATTTTAAACCGATCTTTACGAAACTTCACTAAATTGTGGAATTTGTTATAAGGAAGAACCTATTGGTTTTGAGGTCAAAAGGTCAACATCGGCCAATGGTCAAAACTTGGGTGGAGTTTCTAAAATACTCAATTTTCATCTGATTGATTGGCCTGATATTTGAAGAGGATTTGCATATCCAGTCACTGAATTCAAGTGCCAATTATTTTTTAGGTCAACTTTGGCCAAAAGGTCACCGCTTTACGAAGGTCAACAACAACTTTTCGAAGGCCGAAGGTCAACAACTTCGGTGGAATTTTTAAAATCCTCAATTTTCATCCGATTCACTTGACATTTGAACAGGGTTTGCGTATCTGATCACTTACTTCAACCACCAATTATTTTTGAGGTCAAATGGTCAATATAGGCCTAATTTCTAAAATTGTCAATTTTCATCCGATTGACTTTAAATTTGAGCCTGGTGTTGGGCTAGCGGCTAGGGTGCCAGCTTAGGATCCTGGGTTCGAATCCCGGTCGATCGCTGAATTAACGCCAGGGGAGTTGACTCAGCCTGTCATCCTTCCGAGGTCGGCTAATTGAGTACCAGTTCACTGGTAATTCCCTGCTTGTCGTAAAAAGGCGACAAACAGGGTTGGCGGTAGGAAGGGCATCCGGCCGTAAAACATTGCTTCAAAAAGGGGACCAAAAACAACAACAACCACGGTGCACGAAAAAGGCCAACCCCCGCTTTGCGGGGAAAAATGGCCTCTAAAGGTTTGTTTTTTTTTTTTTTCACTTTAAATTTGAACAGGATTTGCATACCTGGTCATTGAACTTATCCCCCAATATTTTCAGGTCAACACATGCCAAAAGGTCACCATAGGCCTTACTTAGGTCAACAACTTAGATAAAATTTCTAAAATCCTCAATTTTCATCCAATGGACTTGAAATTTGAAGAGGATTTGCATATCTGGTCACTGAATTCAACCACCAAGTATTTTTGAGGTCAACAAAGGTCAATAGTCAACAACTTATTTTAGGGATTTCGCAAGATTTGTGCTATGCATGACATATATCTTGTTTGCTTGTTTGTGTGCAGGATATCTCAAAAAATTATGGCCAGATTCACACGAAACTTGGTGGACAGGTTGGGTGTGCGACAAGGACAAATTGATTCGATTTGGCTGAAGATCCGGATCCAGATAACAGAACTTTTTTTTGTGATTCTTCACGATTTAGTGATCGGGCAAAAAAGGATATACATCACGATGTCCCAAAAAGTTATTTAAAATAAAAAAAGTATTTTAAATTAATAAAATTCTACAGCTTGAAACGGTTTTGTTGCTTCCAGCAAACAATCACAATGCCATACGTTTCATTCTCACACAATATAAGCAACATACCCCGATGGTTGCAGGTTACCTTTAACTTATTTTTATTTTAAGTCGTGCACACTGATGATGTCATCATAGCAAACAAAATCTATATGTAGGTGTTCGTTTAATGGGGATATTAATTATCTGTAACATTTTATTCCGCAGTAGCTTGTTTAAAACTGGGGGAGGCAATTGACTTTGTTACGGAAAGGTGCACTGTTGTCCTGAAGGTCCAAACGACTTTCTTGCTGCAATGCAATCGCAATAATGACCAAGCGGGATTAGTCCTTGGAATGATTGCTAGTTTACACAAGCTCAAACTGCTGCCAATTAGCCTAGATTTTGTTTTTACAATGTTTTTTGAACCTCACATCATGAACATGCACAGAACAAAGAACGAAAACGGAGCATTTACAAAAAATACTCGTATTTATTCAGCCACATCGACTATAAATGGACAATTGTGTGTTATTGTGTGTGTGTGTGTGTGTGTGTGTGTGTGTGTGTGTGTGTGTGTGTGTGTCATTGTGTGTGTGTCATTGTGTGTGTGTTATTGTGTGTGTGTGTGTCATTGTGTGTATGTGTCATTGTGTGTGTGTGTGTGCGTGTCAGTGTGTGTGTGTGTGTGTGTGTGTGTGGCATGTTTTTTTTGTAGAGTTCTACTGAACCTTTCTGATTTGGATTGTGATACACCAAAATGATCGTTGTGATCTCCTGACTTGATTAGGCTAATTAACTACAAATAATGTGGAAGAATTCCCATGTTTTGAACACGTGCCATTTGCAGGTGTATAGATCAGTTTAATAGGTCCTTCCGCGGCGTGGCATTCCAATTAAAAAATTAACAAAAGTAAAGGTAACATTGTAACAAAGCATGTATTAATTAAAACTAATAATATTAACAGCAATTATAAAAATTTGTATCATTTGGCGATAATAATAACGAACATATAATCCCGGACCTGGCCCAAGCACATCTGGGCCTAATGACAAGGTAAGCTAATGCTCAAGCAGTACAGCACACAGGGCCCACTGGTGAAATGAAACTTTGAGCACCTTTATTTTAATGACTGCACACTTAGATGAGTCATGTATTAGACACATTGACAGATTATAATCATTTCACCCTAACTTCGCATGTAATGCAAATGTGATTTTTAGCTTTTACTTGGAGTAGAAGTGCATGAACACTGGAATGAAGGAGGTCGACCTTGGGGCTGTTCACAAATGGCTGTTTGTTGGTGTCCGAGAAAATGTGGAACCTGAAAAGAGGACAAGGGGAACGGATTGAGTAACCTTTAGCTCGGTTTCCACAGTGAAAGGTCGCAAAATGCTTGTTGCCAGTGATTATTCACTTCCAGCAGAGAGGAGCGCAGCCTTCATCCATCTAGCCAAAACACAGTAGGCCTAAATAGGGCACCTGTGGAGCTCCAACTTGCTCGAATTCTCCTTCCAACAGCACCGACTCGTATACCTAACGGGACAGGGAATAACTGATCGATATAGCTGTAATGTCTTTGTCTTTCTTAATCTCAATCTCAACATCACACTCGCACATCTCTGCACTTCCAAAGCCTCCACACACACCTCAACTCACCTCTAGCTCCAATCCAAATTAATCTCTGTCCATGCCTCTGCACAAGTTTACACGTGCAGGGACAAATCATGCTGCTACTTTAGGTTTAGCACTTCCTAGATTAAAGGTCATAAGTGGTTTTTACGTACGGTTCGTGTTTCCGGTTTTTGTCCCCCGTCGCACAGCGGAGCGAAAGGGGGACTATGGTTTTCCCGTCCGTCCGTGTGTCCGTCCGTCCGTCCGTGCGTGCGTGCGGGCCTGCATGCGTGCATGCATAAGCGAAGGACCGCATTCGAATTTGGTGTGTGGGTGCAACCCACGTCAAAATCCAAGATGGCCGCCGCCATGTATGTCTGATGCCATGGATGTCTGAACCTTGTGAGCTGAATATCTTGAAAAATAAGCGAAGTACCAACTTCTAATCTGGTGTGTGGGTGTATCTAGGCACAAGGAACAACGCTATTGAAAATTGGGTCGCCACGTCAAAATCCAAGATGGCCGCCGCCATGTATGTCTGAACCTTGTGAGATGAATATCTTGAAAAATAAGCGAAGTACCAACTTCTAATCTGGTGTGTGGGTGTATCAGCATTAGGAAGAACATTATTGAAAATTGGGTCGCCACGTCAAAATCCAAGATGGCCGCCGCCATGAATGTCTGAACCTTGTGAGATGAATATCTTGAAAAACAAGTGTTACACCTAGGTCCCCCGTCGGTGAAGTGATGTGAGTTGACAAAGTGGAAGACGCAGAAAACATGCTATGATATGATATTTCGCTCACAAGTTCAGACATACATGGAGGCGGCCATCTTGGATTTTGACGTGGCGACCCAATTTTCAATGGCGTTCTTCCTTATGCCTAGATACACCCACACACCAGATTAGAAGTTGGTACTTCGCTTATTTTTCAAGATATTCCGCTCACAAGGTTCAGACATACATGGCGGCGGCCATCTTGGATTTTGACGTGGCGACCCAATTTTCAATAACCTTCTTCCTTGTGCCTAGATACAGCCACACACCAGATTAGAAGTTGGTACTTTGCTTATTTTTCAAGATATTTCACTCACAAAGTTCAGACATATATATGGTGGCGGCCATCTTGGATTTTGACGTGGCGACCCAATTTTCAATAGCGTTTTTTTTTTTTTTTTTTTTTTTTTTTTTGTTGTTGTATACAATATCGAGGCTCGTGAAAGAGCGAACATTAATCACATGAACACACAGAAAGACAAACCGACACATAAAACATATAACATAGGGAGCGGTAGACAAGATGGGGAGAGAGGGGGAAGGACACAAACACAACATTTGAGAGCAGGGACCGAGAGACATGGAGACATCGAGAGATCTGAGAGAGGGCGAGGGCTTTGGGGGGGGGGGGGGCGTGGGAAGGGGGCAGTGGGAGAGGTATAAAACATATGGACACTGCCAGGACTTCCAGGAAAGAAGTTGGAATTTCAAACAAGGTGGATCTGGGGTGAATTAGCGGGGGTAGAAAAGATCAAGGTTTTGGATGGGGGAAGATAAGAGATGGTGGTGAACAGCTGTTTTAAAGACCTGGAGGGAGGAGTGGGATTGAAGGGAGTGAGGGAGTTTGTTCCAGAGGCGGGAGAAAAGAGGAATGAAAGAGTGAAGGTGAGCGGAGAGCCGAGATTTCGGCAGTTTAACCATCAGAGGGTTGCTGGCAGATCTTGTGCGACCTGTAGGAATATTTGGGGGACAGAGCACAGAGAGAGCTGGGGGTGCAAGGCCGGAGAGGAGTCGGTAGAAGACAGAAAGACCACCTACCTGCCTGCGGTGAGTGAGTGAAAGGCCCTCAGAGATAGCTTCATCGCGGGAGATTCCAATAATTCTGAAAGCTTTGGTTTCAACAGCGTGAAGCCGAGCTAGGTGTGAGGCAGGAGCACCGGCCCATAGGGGAGAACAGTATTCCATTGAGCTGCGGATGAAAGCCTTGTATGTGGTGAGGAGCTCAGGTGTGCCGAGGAAGGACTTCGCACGACGGAGGATGCCCAGTCGGCGACTGGCTTTGGAGGCCAGCTTGGAAATGTGGTTTTCCCAAGAAAGATCATGGCAGATAGTGAGACCCAAAATCTTGAGCGACAGAACTTCTTGGAGAGGATTGTTGAGAAAGTAGATGGGAGGGTTGTCCAGTCGATCTTTTCGGAGAGACATAGTAAGAGTGTGAGATTTGTCAGGATTGAACGACATGTTCCACTTGTTTGACCAGTCTGTGATTTTGTCCAGGTCTTCAGAGAGTGAGGAGGCAGCAGACTGCCGATCTGAGGGAAGAGGAATGGAGCGGCAGAGAGTGGAGTCATCAGCAAAGAGATAGAGAGGATTTTCGAGAGAGTCAGAGAGATCATTGATGAAGACCAGAAAAAGCACGGGGCCCAGAACACTGCCTTGGGGAACTCCAGCCTGAACAGGAAGAGGAGATGAGAGAAACCCATTCAGGGCCACACGTTGACGACGACTAGAGAGGAAGTCCGCCAGCCATGCGTGGAGATTTCCATGGATACCAAAGGAGGAGAGTTTGGTGAGCAGAGCGGGGTGCCAGACCGTGTCGAAGGCACGTGATATGTCGAGGGAGACAGCTCTAATTTCCTGTTTGGCATTGAGGACCTCCATCCATTGTTGAGACAGCAGAAGCAGCATGTCCAGAGTAGAGTGACCTGGTCTGAAACCAAATTGATGATCAGAGATCAAGCCATTGGAGAAGAGGAAAGATTTCATATCAGAAGCAATGATGGATTCCATGACTTTGCTGATAATTGGGAGAAGGCTGATTGGTCTGTCGTTGCTAGGATCTGTTTTTGCACCTTTTTTGTGCAAAGCGGTGATGTTGGCTGATTTCCAAGCAGATGGCAGTTGACCTTGAGCAAAAGAGAGGGTGAAGAGAACAGAGAGAGGGTGAGATAGAGCAGCAGAGCAGGATTTTAGGACCCGTGGGCTGATGCCGTCGGGTCCAGTTGCAGAATCAGAGTCGAGGGTTGACAGAAACTTTTCCACCTTGTCAGGAGGAAAGGACACGAAAGGACACAGAAACTTTTCCACCTTGTCAGGAGGAAAGGACACGGAGTCCAGGAGCAGCAGGGTACGACTGGGTATGGTGGGTACAGAGAGGGATGGGTTTGGGACACAAGATTTAGAGGCAAACACAGAGTTGAGGCATTCAGCTTTTTCACGTGCGGAGTCAGCTGTGTAGCCGTTTGAGGTAAGGGAGGGGATGGAGGGGGAACAAACACCAGAAACGGATTTGACCAGACGCCACCAGGATTTGGAAGAGGGAGACAGATAAGAGAGTTCGGTCTTGAGAACGGAGAGATATTGTTTCCTGGCTCTCCTGAGGGTGGACACACACTTGTTTCGGGCTTTGTGAAAGGAAATGAGATTTCCTTCCGTTGGATTTGCTTTCCAGGAGACGAAGGCAAGTTGTTTCTGGGCAACAGCCTCACCACAAGATTCCGTGTACCATGGACGGGAGGAAGGGTATGACAACTGAAGACGAGATGGGATAAATCTGTGCATGAGAGAGAGCAATTTACTTTGGAAGAATTCCCAGGATGAGTTGATGTCATAGGTGGTAGAGATGGGAGACCAGTCCAGATGATTGATGGCTGCTTGAAGACCGTGCCAGTTGGCCTGAGTGAAATGCCAGACTCGTCGACGCTGAGCAGGCTCCCTGAGGATGGTCAGAGAGATGTCCACTTTAACAAGGACATGATCAGATGATCCGATCGGAGCAGAAGAAGAGCAGCAGACATTTTCAGGGAAGTTAGTCATAACCAAGTCCAGAAGAGAAGATGTTCCGTTGACTGAGATCCGGGTCGGGAAATTGACAGATTGTGTCAGTCCCAGTGAGTCGCAGAAGTCCTTTGCTGAGGAGCCATGGCTGGTGAGAGAGGTACCCACACCCAGCCAACTGGCATGATGACAGTTGAAATCACCACATATGAGGAAGAGAGAGTTGGGATGAGTAGATAGAAGTTGGTCCATATCATCAGACAGCGAGATGTAGATGGAGTCATCACTGTTTGGTGGACGGTACAACACACATATGAACAAGAGGTGGGAGCGAAGGGGAAACCGTAGCCAGAGGTATTCCTGGGGGTGAGGTGGAGAGAGTGCAGTGCAGGGCGAGTGAGGAAGAGAGTTTTTGATAAAGATAGCAACCCCGCCTCCAGGACGAGGCTCAGGTCTATCATACCGGAGGAGGGAGTAGCCCGGGAGAGATACTATGGAATCAGAGACATCATAAAGGAGGAAAGTTTCTGTTAAGCAGATCACGTCTGGTTTGACAGAAGCAACCTGTATGGAGAGATCAGTTAAGTTTGAACGAAGGCCCCGGATGTTTGAGGTCCATACCGTTAATGAAGAGGAAGGGGGAGCATCAGATACAGAACAGGGGGGAGGAGGGGTAGGGTAAGATGTGGAAGAGGTGGAAGAGGTAGGGAGAGCTGTTGAAGGTGTGTCAGAGATTTCAGAATAGCTCGGAGAAAGGGAAGGATGGGGCGGACAAAAGGTTTGATGGTGATTGGGTGAGCCACAATGAAGTGTTATTTGAGGAGGGGGAAGAGCGAGGCAGAAGGTTGGGGGAGATGGAGGTGAGAGTTTGAAGGGGGAAGAAGCGGGGAGGACGCTTTGAGGAGGGGGAGTGAGCGGGGGGAAATTGAGAAGCAATGAGGGTGGGGAGATTTGAAGGGGAGGGGTGAGGGGGGAGTTTGGGAGGGAAGGGACAAGGGGAGGGATTTGAAAGGGATGGGATATGGGGGAGATTTGGAGGGGAGGGGTGAGGCAGGAGTCTAGGAGGGGAGGGGCGAGGGGGCGTCTTGGCGGGGAGGGGTGAGGGAGTAGTTTAGGAGGGAGGGGGCAAGGGGGGAGATTTGAAAGGGATGGGTGATGGGGAAGATTTGGAGGGGAGGGGTGATGGGGAAGATTTGGAGGGGAGGGGTTATGGGGAAGATTTGGAGGGGAGGGGTGAGATTGGATTTTTGAAAGTGTACGATTTATGGGAAACGAACATTTATTGCAAAATGAGTTTCTTGTGACCTTCGAGTTAAAAATACGTTTAAGGACGCTGGATGGAGGATGGAGTGCAGGAGAGTTTAGGGAATGTAGAACAAAGGCACTATAGGAGATGGATATTTTTTTTGGGATGAATTGATTTGGTGAGCAAGTCGAAAGCAGCCTTTTAAAGAAGAAGAAGAAAAAGGTGTTATAAAATATGACGGAATACATAACTTGAGGGGAAAGTGTAAACATTGAAGGTTAATGAGTGAAAACTATCTGGGGAAATGGGGGAGAAACACGTGGTCGAAGAACGAACAAACGAATAAGAATGAATAAACGAATGAGAACAGAGAAGGAAATGTTTTTTTTTTTTTTTTTTTTTGAGTTGAGATTTACACAAGGAAGTAGGCTATGGGTGAAAAGACTGGGAATACAGAGAACGAAAGTTATTGGATCACAAACGACGGACCACTGAGAGAAAAACAAAGCCTCAAGGTTGTACAGTGCACACTGTACAAGGCCTTGCTCGCGACACGGCAAACAGACGATCAATTTATGAAAGATAAACACCGAGAAACAACCAAAGTTGCACACAATAACTTCACACACTGAAAGATAAATACAGTTTCGACAAAATACAATTGTGAACAGACTTAACTTCGAAAAACGTGGAGACCGTGTGGAGCTTCGAAAATCCCTGCCGCCGTCTCCAAGATCTGACGGTCTGACGGTCTCCAAGATCTGACGGTCTGAAGATCTGCGTTCTTCCTTATGCCGAGATACACCCACACACCAGATTAGAAGTTGGTACTTCGCTTATTTTTCAAGATATTCATCTCACAAGGTGCAGACATACATGGCATCAGACATACATGGCGGCGGCCATCTTGGATTTTGACGTGGGTTGCACCCACACACCAAATTTGAATGCGGTCCTTCGCTTATGCACGCACGCACACACGCATGCACGGACGGACGGACACATGGACGGAGGGGAAAGGCATAGTCCCCCTTTCGCTACGCTGTGCGACGGGGGACAATAAGCGAAGTACCAACTTCTAATCTGGTGTGTGGGTGTATCTAGGCATAAGGAAGAACGCTATTGAAAATTGGGTCGCCACGTCAAAATCCAAGATGGCCACCACCATATATATGTCTGAACCTTGTGAGCGAAATAACTTGAAAAATAAGCGAAGTACCAACTTCTAATCTGGTGTGTGGGTGTATCTATGCATAAGGAAGAACGCTATTGAAAATTGGGTCGCCACGTCAAAATCCAAGATGGCCGCCTCCATGTATGTCTGAACCTTGTGAGCGAAATATCATATTGTAGCGGTTACAGGAAGCATGACACAATTACCGTGCACCGGCCGATGACGCAACCGGCGAGCGGTCACGTGTCCGGACTCGCCCGGGCGTGTCCAGACTTGCCCTTCTCGGGCGAACACTTGCTTTGCATACCACGCCCCGTCGAGAGGCGTGACTTACCTATTTTGCATACCACGCCCCGCCTGAGAGGCGTGGCTTTTGTGTGTTCAGTTTGCGATATAAATTGCCGCCCGTTCGAGGGGAGGATTCAGTGCTTTTGAGTTCTTTGGTTTTGAGCTAAATAAATAGCTCGGTGAAACTTCGTTCCTGTGTCGTCCATTTTGTCTGGCTTTATCGTGCGAGCACAGCTCCCACATTATCATTGCATGTTTTCTGCGTCTTCCACTTTGTCAACTCACATCACCTCCCCGACGGGGGACCGAGGTGTAACGCTTGTTAAACCTAAATTTTCATTTATGGTCGCTTTTCCTTTTTTTCACTTATGGACATTATTGTCATGTTTATTTCACGGTTTACAGTTATACATATTCCAATTTTCAAATGCTGGATATTGATTGAGGTTTTTTTTTTTAACGTACACGTTTATGGGTTGTTTTGTTTACATACATTTTCATCTATGGATGCCTTGCGACATTGTGTGTGTGTGTGTGTGTGTGTGTGTGTGTGTGTGTGTGTGTGTGTGTGTGTGTGTGTGTGTGTGTGTGTGTGTCATTTTATGTGTCATTTTATGTCATTGTGTGTGTGTGTGTATGTGTGTCATTACCTTCGCAAAAGCGGAAGGTTATGTTTTGATCGCTGTGTATTTATTTGTATGTCTGTGTGTGTGTGTGTGTGTATGTTATTCGCATAACTCAAAAAGTATTCAACCGAATTGCATGAAATTTGGTGGGATGATTGGTTATTATACGGGACACATTTGATTAGATTTTGGGAGCAATCGGGTCAAAGGTCAAGGTCAAGGTCACGAAAAGGTCAAAATCGTATTTTTACCATAGCGCGGTCAATTTTTATCCAATTTGCATGAAATCAGCACCAAACTGTTCACTGTTCTGTTCCCTACACTCCCATGCCAAGTACAGAACAGTAGCTGCGGCGAAGGTATGCGCTCTACCGAGTGCCCGTTCTAGTTTTGTGTATGTGTCACTGTGTGTGTGTCACTGTGTATGTGTCACTGTGTGTGTGTCACTGTGTGTGTGTGTGTGTGTGTCATTGTGTGTGTGTGTGTCATTGTGTGTGTGTGTGTGTGTGTGTGTCATTGTGTGTGTGTGTGTGTCATTGTGTGTGTGTGTCATTGTGTGTGTGTGTGTGTGTCATTGTGTGTGCGTCTGTGTCATTGTATGTGTGTGAGTGTGTGTGTGTGTGTGTGTGTGTGTGTGTGTGTGTGTGTCATTGTGTGTGCGTCTGTGCCATTGTATGTGTGTGTGTGTGGGTGTCATTGTACATGCGTGTCATTGTGTGTGTGTGTGTGTGTGTGTGTGTGTGTGTGTGTGTGTCATTGTATATGCGTGTCATTGTGTGTGTGTGTGTGTGTGTGTCATTGTATATGCGTGTCATTGTGTGTGTGTGTGTGTGTGTATGTGTGTGTGTGTGTGTGTGTGTGTGTGGGGTATGTTTTTTGTGTTCTGTGATTTTTTCCCTGGTGTACCGCCTTGGATGTCCATTGGCACGCCAAATGTCAGCTTTCTACGACACTGGGGATGTACCGAAAATTAATATCAGTGAGTGAGTGAGTCATTGGTTAGAAAGAGCTTTATATATATGATGACGATTAGATTGCGTTTTAATTTAACTTAATGGTGCCAGTAAAAGGAATTGTTACATAACATGTTTTATTAAGTCAATCTTGACCGATCGTTGTAGTACTATATATCGCCACCAGGTGGCGCTGATGACGCTATGAGAGCAATGCCTCATTTTTGGTGGTTTCTCCAATCCCACAACAACTTCTTCAACGGCCCAGCTATTCCCACCTTCTTGTATGATCAGCCCAGGAACGTGTTTGGCACGTATTTCATGAACCGAATACCCAGGCAAATTTCTAATTTGTTCATTCATTCAATGTAGTCAAAGCTGATTGGTCAGAGTGTGTCAAACCTTCAACACGAAAAAGAAGATGTTAGAGGCTCCTCACACATGAAGTTTTCATTTTATTTTTTGATGAGGCCCATCCTGATAAATGAACCATCACTGAGCTATTCATTATAATGAGTGAATGAAAAATGTGAAGAGTGATAGTAACATTTGGAAAGGCCTCTCCAAGTTCGCAATGCTTCTTTGATAATGGCGAATCACAAGTTCATGCCTTTGTTCATTCATTCATTCCTGTACAGAACATGGCTGCTAGGCATGAAATCATTCATCATCATGAAATCATGAAACATGAATCATGAAACATGGCATGAAATCATTCATCATCAGGGACAGAGAGCACTGCTACCTGTACTGCAGACGCAGTGGCCCTGTAGGTTAAAACAGGAATTTTGGAAGTTGTTCATTGCCAAAGATTTTGCCACATCCACCAAGTCGGTTTAATGACCTCCCAATGGATTGCACACACAATGACAGATACAACACCCTGGATGCGAAACACCACGCCAGTGTGTCCATTTCACAGCTGTTTTTTTTTTGTTTTGTTTTTGGATACTGAATCGAGGCTCGTGAAAGAGCTAACATTTACTTCACAAACAAATCAACCAGACAAACAAAATATATAAAAAGAGGGAGCGGAAAAACAAGATGGGGAGAGAAGGGGAAGCACACAAACACAACATTTGAGAGCAGGGAGATGTGTGGAAGGGAGAGGGCTTGGAGGGAGGGGGTGTGGGAAGGGGGGGGGGGGGGGAGGGAGAAGTATAAAACACAAGGACACCAAGGACTTCCAGGACAGAAGTTGGTATTTCAAAAAAGTGGAATTAGCGGGGGTAGAAAAGATCAAGGTTTTGGATGGGAGAAGATAAGAGATGGTGGTGAACAGCTGTTTTAAAGACCTGGAGGGTGGATTGGGATTGAAGAGAGGGAGGGAGTTTGTTCCAGAGGCGGGAGAAAAGAGGAATGAAGGAGTGAAGGTGAGCAGAGAGTCTTGATTTTGGCAGTTTAACCATAAGATGGTTGTAGGCAGATCTTGTGCGACCTGTAGGAATATTTGCGGGACAGAGCCCAGAGAGAGCTGGGGGGGGGGGGGGGCAAGGCCAGAGAGGAGTCGGTAGAAGACGGAAATACCACCAACCTGCCTGCGGTGAGTGAGTGAGAGGCCCTTGGAGTTAGCTTCATCGTGGGAGATTCCAATGATTCTGAATGCTTTGGTTTCAACAGCGTGAAGACGAGCTAGGTGTGAGGCAGGAGCACCAGCCCAGAGGGGAGAGCAGTATTCCATTGAGCTGCAGATGAAAGCCTTGTATGTGGTGAGGAGCTCAGGTGTGCCAAGGAAGGACTTCGCACGACGGAGAATGCCCAGTCGGCGACTGGCTTTGGAGGCCAGATTTGAAATGTGGTTTTCCCAGGAAAGATCATGGCAGATAGTGAGACCCAAAAGCTTGAGTGACAGAACTTCTTGGAGAGGATTATTCAGAAAGTGGATGGGAGGGTTGTCCAGTCGGTCTTTTCGGAGAGACATCGTAAGAGTGTGAGATTTGTCAGGATTGAAAGACATGTTCCACTTGTTTGCCCAGTCTGTGATTTTGTCCAGGTCTGCAGAGAGTGAGGAGGGCTGCAGACTGCCGATCTGAGGGATGAAGAATGGAGCGACAGAGAGTAGAGTCATCAGCAAAGAGATAGAGAGGATTTTCAAGAGAGTCAGAGAGATCATTGATGAAGACCAGAAAAAGCACAGGGCCCAGAACACTGCCTTGGGGAACTCCAGCCTGAACAGGAAGAGGAGATGAGAGAAACCCATTCAGGGCCACACGTTGACTACGACTAGAGAGGAAGTCCGCCAGCCATGCGTGGAGATTTCCATGGATACCAAAAGAGGAGAGTTTGGTGAGCAGAGCGGGGTGCCAGACCGTATCGAAGGCACGTGATATGTCAAGGGAGACTGCTCTAATTTCCTGTTTGGCATTGAGGGCCTCCATCCATTGTTGAGAAAGCAGAAGCAGCATGTCCAGAGTAGAGTGTCCAGGTCTGAAACCAAATTGATGATCAGAGATCAAGCCATTGGAGAATAGGAAAGATTTCATATCTGAAGCAATGATGGATTCCATGACTTTGCTGATAATTGGGAGAAGGCTGATTGGTCTGTAGTTGCTGGGATCTGTTTTTGCACCTTTTTTGTGCAAAGCGGTGATGTTGGCAGATTTCCAAGCAGATGGAAGATGACCTTGAGCAAAAGAGAGGGTGAAGAGAACAGAGAGAGGGAGTGAAAGAGCTGAAGTACAGGATTTTAGGACCCGTGGGCTGATGCCATCAGGTTCAGTTGCAGAATCCGAGTCGAGGGTTGACAGAAACTTTTCCACCTTGTCAGGAGGAAAGGACACAGAGTCCAGGAGCAGCTGGGTACGACTGGGTACGGTGGGTACAGAGAGGGATGGGTTTGGGACACAAGCTTTAGAGGCAAACACAGAGTTGAGGCATTCAGCTTTTTCACGTGCGGATTCAGCCGTGTGGCCATTTGAGGTGAGGGAGGGGATGGAGGGGGAACAAACACCAGAAACAGATTTGACCAGACGCCACCAGGATTTGGAAGAGGGAGACAGATAAGAGAGTTCGGTCCGGAGAACGGAGAGATATTGCTTCCTGGCTCTCCTGAGGGTAGACACACACTTGTTTCGGGCTTTGTGAAAGGAAATGAGATTTCCTTCCGTTGGATTTGCTTTCCAGGAGACGAAAGCAAGTTGTTTCTGGGCAATAGCCTCACCACAAGAATCCGTGTACCATGGACGGGAGGAAGGGTATGACAACTGAAGACGATTGAAGACGAAGACGTTGAGATTCAAATCAAGGTGAGACAGTTCAAAGGTGAGTGCACATCCCTCTAAGATCTATGCAGACAAATCATCTGGATATTTTGGAGCCAACTATTATGGTGACTCGGCTATGGACATGCTGTTGCTTCTCTATCATCAATGGATGGAGACTTTATATTTCAACCTATAGGTCAGAACTATCTCCCTGGACATATCTCAGGTATTCGACAGGTTAGCATGCTGTACTGCTTGTCAAGCTCACTGCGAGGCTACAACTGGACAGACTTCGCACCTGTGGAGGTGAGATAAGGACTCTTGATTCCGAACTTTTGATGGGATCTTTAGGCAACTGGTACTGGATAGGTTGCCTTGCATTGACTAAACTAAACCATAACAGATCGGGTGATGTCGGGCAGCAGAGGAAGAGTCAAACTATTGTTGAACAATGGTGACATTCAGGATAGTGAAAGTTTCTTTTTACTGAAATTGTCCCAAACAAGGCATGAAGCCACTGGAGGCAAAAAGCTACAGGAAAGTTCGATAAAGTTAAAGCAAAACAAAGAGAAGAAGATGGAGCATTACTTTGCAATGCATGTCCCCTACTGATATGATATTTGTTAAGCCAAAAAAGGTCATAACTCTGTGAAATATGGACCAAATTCCCTGAAACTCGAACTTATTGTGTATCTTATCAAGTTTCAGTTGAATATGTTAAAGGGTATGTGGAAAAGTCTGGAAAACCACAGGCGGACAGACGGAGAACAAACCTGTAGTCCCTCTGGTGAAACTGGTAGGGGACTAATAAAACAAGAAGAAAAAGACATAAAATGTCATAGCCCCCATGGTTTTAGTAATTTATTTTACTGTACGGACTTAAATGCCGTCAGTGGGCCATCTTTGGTCGGATTACAAAACAAAATCTTCTGCTTATGTATACTCTCATGTATTGTCATTGTGCCAAGTTTGACCAAAATCGGTCCATGCATGTCGAGAAATGGATGGGACGTGTTCAATATCGGGTTTATTTTACAACTAAAATGACCGCCAGTCTACCAGTCGGCCATCTTTCATCAGGTCTTAAAATAAGGTGAGGTGCATGTCTGTGCCATCATGTACTGTGCTTCCGCCAAGTTTGAACAAAATCGGTCCATGCATGTTGAGAAATGGATGGGACGTGTTCAATATCGGGTTTTTTTACAACTAAAATGACCGCCAGTCTACCAGTCGGCCATCTTTCATCAGGTCTTAAAATAAGGTGAGGTGCATGTCTATGCCATCATGTACTGTGCTTCCGCCAAGTGTGACCAAAATCGGTCCATGCATGTCGAGAAATGGATGGGACGTGTTCAATATCGGGTTTTTTACAACTAAAATGGCCGCCAGTCTATCAGTCGGCCATCTTTGATCAGGTCGTAAGATAAGGTGAGATGCATGTCTATGCCATCAAGTACTGTGTTTGCACCAAGTTTGAACAAGATCGATCCATGCATATTCAAGAAATTGTTGGAGACACGTTTAAGTATGAAATTGGCCACCCGTCAGCCATATTGGATCTGATCTCGAAAAAAAAATGATGTGCTTATGTAAGCCATCATTCGTTATCTGTGTACCAAGTTTGAGCAACATAGGTGAATGCATGTCTGAGAAATGGTGGAGGATGTGTTCAATATCGGGCTTTTTTTTACAAGTAAAATGGACGCCAGTTGGCCATCTTTGATCTCGAAACAAAATGATGTGCATATGTGTACCGTCATTCGTTATCTATGTCCTAAAAATGAACAAAATCGGTCCATACATTCCCGAGATATGGTTGTAGACAGACGGACAGACAAGATCCAATCCATAAGCCCCCGTTTTGGACTAAGTCCAACGGTGGCTAATAAAAATCGGAAAAGAAGAAGACGAAAACACCCCAAGAGACAACCACAGAAGTACCAAAAAGATTCACAAAAGAGATGTTGACAATGCCAAATCTCACCAAGGTGAGCAACGACCTTGAAATACAAGACAAACAATAACGAGAACGGCACTCTTCAACATCACGACGTCGACTGATATGCCTCCACCCACATTATTACATCATTGTACATACCTGTATCAAGTTTGATTTAAATCCATTCAGCTGTGCCCAAGTTAGCACATTTTTACCTGACATAACCTCTAACCTTTGACCTATTGACCCCAAAATTTAATCAGTTCATGTTTACATCATTATACATACCTGTACCAAGTTTTAATTTAAATCCCTTCAGCTGTTTACAAGTTCTCACATTTTTACCTGACATGACCTTTGACCTATTGACCCCAAAATATAATCAGTTCATGTTTACATCATTATATATACCTGTACCAAGTTTTAATTTGAATCCCTTCAGCTGTTTACAAGTTCTCACATTTTTACCTGACATGACCTCTGACCTTTGACCGATTGACCCCAAAATGTAATCAGTTCATGTTTCCATCATTATACATACCTGTACCAAGTTTTAATTTAAATCCTTTCAGCTGTTTACAAGTTCTCACATTTTTACCTGACATGACCTCAGACCTTTGACCTATTGACCCCAAAATTTAATCAGTTCATGTTTCCATCATTATACATACCTGGACCAAGTTTTAATTTAAATCCCTTCAGCTGTTTACAAGTTCTCACATTTTTACCTGACATGACCTCAGACCTTTGACCTATTGACCCCAAAATTTAATCAGTTCATGTTTACATCATTATATATACCTGTAACAAGTTTTAATTTGTATCCCTTCAGCTGTTCACAAGTTCTCACATTTTTACCTGACACGACCTCTGACCTTTGACCTATTGACCCCAAAATGTAATCAGTTCATGTTTACATCATTATACATACCTGTACCAAGTTTTAATTTGAATCCCTTCAGCTGTTCACAAGTTCTCACATTTTTACCTGACATGACCTCTGACCTTTGACCGATTGACCCCAAAATGTAATCAGTTCATGTTTACATCATTATACATACCTGTACCAAGTTTTAATTTGAATCCCTTCAGCTGTTCACAAGTTCTCACATTTTTACCTGACATGAACACTCACCTTAAACAATAAAAACAAGGCTTCAAATTAAAAAGTCTGGCGACCTCGGATATTCTTGTGCAAGCTGCGTGGATCATCGGATGACGGGAAGCACGTTACAGGTAGTGAATTCTAAAGTGAGGCAGCACAAGATAATAAAAAACTATTTGCACCTCAGCATTTCATTCTATACTTTGGATCAGCTACAGAGTGTGGAAGTGCAGAGATGGCAAGCTGAGTCCTGCTGGTTTTTGTGACGTCTTGGACATTGAAAGGCTCCAACCTCCTCCACGAGTACCACGTACGGGTGAAACTTATACATCCAATTTCCTTTGATCATCTTTGAGATGCCTATTAAACTTGATTGAAGTCCACCTGTGGCCAATTCAATTGATTGGACATGATCTAGAAAGAAACGCAATAAGGTCCCTCAGTTGACCGAGCATGTCAGAGCAGAAACTCCACCATGAAGTCCAAGGAACGGTCCATATAACTGTCCAATGTGTCCCAACAATGAGTGAGCAGCAGGAAAATGTTGGTTTGAGGATAACAATTTGACAGTGAGCGACAGCAAGTACCTGTCGAGTGATTGGTCCGACAATCAACATTTCCTTACGACTACAATATAGTCTGCAAATGGGCAAAGTATGAAAATCAGGTATTACGAGATAGACATGTGACGCAGGCGGCATACAAGCATGCTGTTTGTCGCTGACGTCCATGTCTAATGAAGAGTAGCAAATTATGTCCGATGAACATGTCGGAGGTGAGGAGCTAGCTCGTTTATTTTCCAGCAAAACCTCAGTTACATATGACTGGAGGTTGAGGATTTGTAGTTCTTTCTCAATGTTCATGGTTTTTAGTACCTGGGTTTTCCATATTTTTTACTCCTTGCTTGATCTTAATCTTCCTGTCTGAATGTTTTCAAGCCATATCTTCCTGGGTATTTTTTTTTGTACACAAGATCGAGGCTCGTGGAAGAGCTAACATTAATCACACAAAATGTCAAACCGACACACAAAACACAAAAAATAAGGGGAGCGGCAGACAAGATGGGGAGAGAGGGGGAAGGACACAAACACAACATTTGAGAGCAGAGACATCGGGAGAAATGTGGGAGGGGGAAGGCTTGGGGGGAGGTGGGAGAGGTATAAAACATATGGACACTGCAAGGACTTCCAGGAAAGAATTTGGAATTAAAAAAAAAAAGTAGATCTGGGGTGAAATTACCGGGGGTAGAAAAGATCAAGGTTTTCGATGGGGGAAGATAAGAGATGGTGGTGAACAGCTGTTTTAAAGACTTGGAGGGAGGAGTGGGATTGAAGGGAGTGGGGGAGTTTGTTCCAGAGGCGGGAGAAAAGGGGAATGAAAGAGTGAAGGATTTGTAGTATTAACGGAAATGAAATATCTGCTGCTTTAGATATGGATTCAATACTTACACCATAGATAGTTTCTGGCTACCAATAAAGCACCCGTCTTAAAATACGAGAAGTTCATCATAAAACAAATTCAGGCAACCGTTCGTCATCCATTTGGACAACAGGAGGAGCCGAGGATGGATCCCACACTTGGCATGCTCGCATGACTGATTATATCCACATTTGATACGTGGTCCATCTAAGTCATCCCCGTGAGCAAAGGTAGGTGCCATGGCTGGATGCTGCTGCGTTGTCACCAATGATGACGTAAAGTGCATAAGTTTCAGCAGGATATAAAAAATATTTATTAAATATTAAATTTGCGATAATCAACCTCATACTTTCTTGCGAAACCAATTCCTGATTGAGACCAAAAACACCTTTTCACAAACCACCAAAGGCTTTTGAGTCTGCTCAAATGTACATTGGAATCTCCTCATTGATGCAGTAATTGTGCTGCCTCACTTTAGAATTCACTACCTGTAACGTGCTTCCCGTCATCCGATGATCCACGCAGCTTGCACAAGAATATCCGAGGTCACCAGACTTTTTAATTTGAAGTCTTGTTTTTATTGTTTATGGTTTAAGGTTCATGTCAGGTAAAAATGTGAGAACTTGTGCACAGCTGAAGGGATTTAAATGTGAACAGCTAGCTCAATTTGGAATGTCAAAGCAAAGGGGTTGAATACCTATTGACTCAACACATTTCAGCATTTCAACTTTTATTATTTTGTAAAAAAAAAAAAAAAAAAATCCACTTTGACATTATGGGGTATTATGTGTAGATTAGTGACAAATAATCTCGGTTTAATCTATTTTAAATTCTGGCTGTAGCACAACAAAATGTGAAAAGTCAAGGGGTGTGAATACTTTCTGAACGTATTGTATATTTTGATGACCCGGCAGACATGTTTTACATTGGACACTCACAAAATTCTGAAAAAGAGTTCCACCTTCATGATTCTCAATGTGAGACTTATCTTGAAGAGCCACAGAACGAGTTTTACCTTTACGAGCCAAACACGAGTTTTACCTTGGAGGTCACTAAATTTGGGAAAATCATATTAATTCTGCCTAGATGGTTTATTCAATACCTACCTTGGAGACTCGGGAAAAAGGTTCTGCCAAAATGGTTCTAAATGTGAAACCTACCTTGGACACTCACAAATTTAAACAAAAATCAGGAAAAGAGTTCAACGGGTTCTCATGGAAACTTGGAGGGTGGTTTTATTTTGGAGACTCGAAAAGCGGTTTCTACCAAGAAGACGCTTTTGGTTCTAAACATATCGTTGTTGTTCTTTGTTGGATGGTGGTTGATGAAAGGTAAGTTCATTTGATTTAAAAAATTAAATAATATAATATTAAATTTGATATTACATCAGTCGTGCAATTATTTATTCTTTTTCAGCAATATTAAGAAAGTTCTGGAAAGAAGGTGGTGGAAAGTATCTTCCTCTCCCTTTCTACTTCTTTGCTTGAAAGCCTTGGAAGTTCACTCTCAGAATTGGAAGAAAAGAAAATAACTTTTTCAAAAAAATTACTTTATTGAAAAAATCAATTGGGTTATGTTGGGGTTGGGTTAGGGATGGGGATGGTTTAAATGTGGGGGTTATGGATGGGTGTGGGTTGTAAATGTGGGGGTTAGGGATGGGTGTGGGTTGTAAATGTGGGGGTGAGGGATGGGTGTGGGTTGTAAATGTGGGGGTGAGGGATGGGTGTGGGTTTTAAATTCTGGGGGTTAGGGAAGGGTGTGGGCTTTAAATGTGGGGGTTAGGGATGGGTGTGGGTTGTAAATGTGGGGGTGAGGGATGGGTGTGGGTTGTAAATGTGGGGGTGAGGGATGGGTGTGGGTTTTAAATGTGGGGGTTAGGGATGGGTGTGGGTTTTAAATTCTGGGGGTTAGGGAAGGGTGTGGGCTTTAAATGTGGGGGTTAGGGATGGGTGTGGGTTGTAAATGTGGGGGTTAGGGATGGGTGTGGGTTTTAAATGTGGGGGTTAGGGATGGGTGTGGGTTTTAAATGTGGGGGTTAGGGATGGGTGTGGGTTTTAAATGTGGGGGTTAGGGATGGGTGTGGGTTTTAAATGTGGGGGTTAGGGATGGGTGTGGGTTTTAAATGTGGGGGTTAGGGATGGGTGTGGGTTGTAAATGTGGGGGTTAGGGATGGGTGTGGGTTTTAAATTCTGGGGGTTAGGGAAGGGTGTGGGCTTTAAATGTGGGGGTTAGGGATGGGTGTGGGTTGTAAATGTGGGGGTTAGGGATGGGTGTGGGTTTTAAATGTGGGGGTTAGGGATGGGTGTGGGTTTTAAATGTGGGGGTTAGGGATGGGTGTGGGTTTTAAATGTGGGGGTTAGGGATGGGTGTGGGTTTTAAATGTGGGGGTTAGGGATGGGTGTGGGTTTTAAATGTGGGGGTTAGGGATGGGTGTGGGTTTTAAATGTGGGGGTTAGGGATGGGTGTGGGTTTTAAATGTGGGGGTTAGGGATGGGTGTGGGTTTTAAAGGTGGGGGTTTGGGATGGGTGCGGGTTTAAATGTGGGAGTTAGGGATGGGTGTGGGTTTTAAATGTGGGGGTTTGGGATGGGTGTGGGTTTTAAATGTGGGGGTTAGGGATGGGTGTGGGTTTTAAATGTGAAGGTTATGGTTGGGGATGGGTTAGGGATGGTAATGGGTTAGGCATGGGTGTGGGTTTTAAATGTGGAGGTTAGGGATGGGTGTGGGTTTTAAATGTGGGGGTTAGGGATGGGTGTGGGTTTTAAATATGGGAGTTAGGGATGGGTGTGGGTCTTAAATGTGGGGGTTAGGGATGGGTGTGGGTTTTAAATGTGGGGGTTAGGGATGGGTGTGGGTTTTAAATATGGGGGTTAGGGATGGGTGTGGGTCTTAAATGTGGGGGTTAGGCATGGATGAGGGTTTTAAATGTGGGGGTTAGGGATGGGTGTGAGTTTTAAATGTGGGGGTTAGGGGTGGGTGTGAGTTTTAAATGTGAGGGTTATGGATGGGTGGGGGTTTTAAATGTGAGGGTTTGGGATGGGCTTAGTGATGGGTTGGGGATGGGGATGGGGTTTGAATGGGAGGGTTGAGGGGGAGGAGTGGGGTTAGGAATGGATGTGGGAATTAAATGTGAAGGTAGAGTTGGGTATGGGATGGGATTTTAATGTGAAGGCTAGGGTTGGGGATGCGGTTAGGAATGGGTTAGGGATAGGTAGGGGTTTTAAATGTGAGGGTTGGGGATGGGGTTAGGGATAGGTAGGAGTTTTAAATGTGAGGGTTAGGGTTGGTTTTGGGATGGGGTTAGGAATGGGATGGGGTTTGTTGTGAGGGTTAGGGATGGTTTAGGGTTCTGGATGTGAGGTGAATTTTTGAGTGAACATCATACCTCACAGACTTGTTTACCTTGTATTATTATAGAACTTTAAATATATATATTTATTTATCGATACAGACTCGGGCAGGAGGTCCAGCAGGCCAGCCAGGGCAGTGCTGCTGATTATGTGTCCAAATAATGGTACTGGTCTTGTTTAGGTCAGGTTTAGTTTTTATCTTTTAATTCTTTCTTTTATCTTTTACTTTTATCTTTTATCTTTTATCTTTTATTAACTTTATTATTTATTTATTAATTTATTTATTAACTTTTAATTTATTTATTAACTTTTAATTTTTAATAATATTTTTTAATTAATTTTTTATTTTTATTAATAATTAATTTTAATATTAATTAATAATTAATTAATTATTTAATTAATTAATTATTAATTATTTTATTAATATTTTATTAATAATATTAATAATAATATTAATAATTATTAATTATTAATTATTAATTACTAATTAATAATTAATTAATTAATTATTTAAAAATAATTAATAATTAATTATTAATAAAATATTAATTAATAATAATTAATTAATTAATTAATAATAAATTTAATAATAATAAATTTATTAAAAATTAATAATATTAATAAATAAATAATTAATTTAATAATAAATAAATTAATTTATTAACTTTTATCTTTTATCTTTATCAAATAAACATACATACTTTAAATAGTGTCCAAAACTAATCAAGATGGTACTGGCTCTGCTAGGTGAGCTGCGGTTCAGGAGGTTCGGTTAGGTAGTTTGAATGTGGGATCAATGGGAGGGAGGGGGGCGGGAAGGAGGGGCTGAGGTGGTGAAGTTTATGCAGAGAAGGAAGTTGGAAGTGTTGTGTGTGCGCAGGAGACCAGATGGAAAGGAGACAAGCTGAGGAGGTTGCTAGGAGGATACAAGCTGTTGCATGCAGGTGGGGATGGAAGGAGTAATGGTGTGAGAATAATAGTATCGGAAGAGATCAGCAAGTAGGTGGTCAGAGTGGAAAGAAGGGAAGGATGGATAGTTATGGCACGGGTGGTGATACAGAGGAAAATGGTGTGTGTTAACTATCAGAAATAGGTATATGGGCCACAAACGGGAAGGCTTAGGATAGATAAGCAGGAATTTAGGGATGCACTGGAGAGGATGATGGGAATGGTTGAGAGGAAGGTGATGCTGTGCATTGTGGGGGACTTTAACGTGCATGTCAGAGTAGCGTACCTGGGCGAAAAGAAATGTGTTGGCAAATTTGGTTGGGGACCGAGGAATAGAGAGGGTCAAGAGCTGGTGACAAGAAAATGGGATGGCCATAGCTGGTTCGTTCGGTCAAAAACGGGAAAGCCACAAAATTACCTATAGGACCGGAAAACACAGAATATAATTGGATTTGGTGGTGGTACGGAAGCGAGAGCTGTGGAGAGTTAAGGATTGTAGGGCAGTGATGGGAAAGCATGTTACCAGCCAGCACAAGCCTGTGGTGTTTGTGGTGAAGATGAAGAAAAGGAGCGAGGTTAAGAGCAAGGGTAGGAAGGTTATTAGGTGGGGAGAAGTCCAGGGGAAACGTCACCGTCGAGTACAAGGAGAGGGTGAGCGCCAGGTATGAGCAACTTAGCGAAGAAGCGCAAGGTTTGGAGAAGGAGTGGACGAAGTAAGGAGAGGCATTTAGGGGAATTGCAGAAGTGTTGTGTGGAAGGTCGTCAGGATGGGGAGCATCGTCAAGGGACAGAAATTCTAAACATAATCAGGGTAATTATTTTTAAAAGGGTAATTCTAAAGGGTAATTCTAGAGGGTTCCAAAGGGTAATTCACAAGAGTTCGAAAGTGTAATTCTAAAGTGTAATTCTAAAGGGTTCTAAAGTGTAATTCTAAAGTGTAATTCTAAAGAGTTCTAAAGTGTAATTCTAAAGAGTTCTAAAGTGTAATTCGAAAGAGTTCTAAAGTGTAATTCTAAAGAGTTCTAAAGTGTAATTCTAAAGAGTTCTAAAGTGTAATTCTAAAGAGTTATAAAGTGTAATTCTCAAGAGTTCTAAAGGGTGGTTCTAAAGTGTTCTAAAGTGTAATTCTAAAGAGTTCTAAAGGGTGGTTCTAAAGTGTTCTAAAGTGTAATTCTCAAGAGTTATAAAGGGTAATTCTAAAGAGTTATAAAGTGTAATTCTCAAGAGTTCTAAAGGGTGGTTCTAAAGTGTTCTAAAGTGTAATTCTCAAGAGTTATAAAGGGTAATTCTAAAGAGTTATAAAGGGTAATTCTAAAGAGTTATAAAGTGTAATTCTCAAGAGTTCTAAAGGGTAGTTCTAAAGTGTTCTAAAGTGTAATTCTCAAGAGTTATAAAGGGTAATTCTAAAGAGTTATAAAGGGTAATTCTAAAGAGTTATAAAGTGTAATTCTCAAGAGTTCTAAAGGGTAATTCTAAAGTGTTCTAAAGTGTAATTCTCAAGAGTTATAAAGGGTAATTCTCAAGAGTTATAAAGGGTAATTCTAAAGAGTTATAAAGTGTAATTCTCAAGAGTTATAAAGGGTAATTCTAAAGAGTTATAAAGTGTAATTCTCAAGAGTTCTAAAGGGTAGTTCTAAAGTGTTCTAAAGTGTAATTCTCAAGAGTTATAAAGGGTAATTCTCAAGAGTTATAAAGGGTAATTCTAAAGTGTTCTAAAGTGTAATTCTCAAGAGTTATAAAGGGTAATTCTCAAGAGTTATAAAGGGTAATTCTAAAGAGTTATAAAGTGTAATTCTCAAGAGTTCTAAAGGGTGGTTCTAAAGTGTTCTAAAGTGTAATTCTAAAGAGTTCTAAAGGGTGGTTCTAAAGTGTTCTAAAGTGTAATTCTCAAGAGTTATAAAGGGTAATTCTAAAGAGTTATAAAGGGTAATTCTAAAGAGTTATAAAGTGTAATTCTCAAGAGTTCTAAAGGGTAGTTCTAAAGTGTTCTAAAGTGTAATTCTCAAGAGTTATAAAGGGTAATTCTAAAGAGTTATAAAGGGTAATTCTAAAGAGTTATAAAGTGTAATTCTCAAGAGTTCTAAAGGGTAATTCTAAAGAGTTATAAAGGGTAATTCTAAAGAGTTATAAAGGGTAATTCTAAAGAGTTCTAAAGTGTAATTCTCAAGAGTTCTAAAGTGTAATTCTAAAGAGTTATAAAGGGTAATTCTAAAGAGTTATAAAGTGTAATTCTCAAGAGTTCTAAAGGGTAGTTCTAAAGTGTTCTAAAGTGTAATTCTCAAGAGTTATAAAGGGTAATTCTAAAGAGTTATCTATCTATAATTCCAGTAATCTCTGTCTGTACGTTTGTACGTTTGTACGTTTGTACGTTTGTACGTTTGTCTGTGACCGCTGTTTCTCGACAACCACGGGTCCGATATACTTTTAACTTGCCAGGTATATTGCTGGGGACCCGAGGATGTGCCTTTTCAAGGTTTCATATTAATCGGACAATTACTTACCGAGCTATGTCCAAAAAACGATTCAACCAATCAGAGAGCAGCGAACGATCGCGTGTGCCGAACGTGGCGGGCACACTCTGCCTCGGATGGCACATTTGAGAGCGTATTCATTTATTTCACGTTTGCAAACTATGTTGGCGTTAAACTATGTTTTACAACTAATAAAAACGAATTTGCGATTCATTCGCTTTCCTGCGCGTTTGTGTACGCGATGGCGATTTCTTTACCAAACTCCGGAAGCCGTTCGCTTTGGACCGAACCATTGCATGTAAATAGAGGGGGGGGGATTGTCACCACTCGCAAGCCGTTCGCTTTGGACCAAACCATTTCATGTAAATAGAGGGGGGGGATATAATTTTAGATATAGATATAGTACGGGCAATGCCCTAGTAAAGGGTAATTCTAAAGAGTTATAAAGTGTAATTCTCAAGAGTTCTAAAGTGTAATTCTCAAGAGTTCTAAAGTGTAATTCTAAAGAGTTATAAAGGGTAATTCTAAAGAGTTCTAAAGTGTAATTCTCAAGAGTTATAAAGTGTAATTCTCAAGAGTTCTAAAGGGTAATTATAAAGTGTAATTCTAAAGAGTTCTAAAGTGTAATTCTAAAGAGTTCTAAAGTGTAATTCTAAAGAGTTCTAAAGTGTAATTCTCAAGAGTTCTAAAGTGTAATTCTCAAGAGTTCTAAAGTGTAATTCTAAAGAGTTCTAAAGTGTAATTCTAAAGAGTTTAAAAGGGTGGTTATAAAGTGTTCTAAAGTGTAATTCTAAAGAGTTCTAAAGTGTAATTCTAAATAGTTCTAAAGTATAATTCTAAATAGTTCTAAAGTGTAACTCTAAAGAGTTCTAAAGTGTAATTCTAAATAGTTCTAAAGTATAATTCTAAAGAGTTCTAAAGTGTAACTCTAAAGAGTTCTAAAGTGTAATTCTAAATAGTTCTAAAGTATAATTCTAAAGAGTTCTAAAGTGCAATTCGAAGGAGTTCTCAAGTGTAATTCTAAAGAGTTCTAAAGTGTAATTCTAAATAGTTCTAAAGTGTAATTCTAAATAGTTCTAAAGTGTAATTCTAAAGAGTTCTAAAGTGTAATTCTAAAGAGTTCTAAAGTAGAATTCTAAAGAGTTCTAAAGTGTAATTCTAAAGAGTTCTAAAGTGTAATTCTAAAGAGTTCTAAAGTGTAATTCTAAAGAGTTCTAATGTGTAATTCTCAAGAGTTCTAAAGGGTAATTATAAAGTGTAATTCTCAAGAGTTTTAAAGTGTAATTTTAAAGAGTTCTAAAATGTAATTCTAAAGAGTTCTGAAGTGTAATTCTGAAGAGTTCTAAAGTGTAATTCTGAAGTGTTCTAAAGTGTAATTCTAAAGAGTTCTAAAGTGTAATTATAAAGTGTAATTCTAAAGAGTTCTAAAGTGTAATTTTAAAGAGTTCTAAAGTGTAATTATAAAGTGTAATTCTAAAGAGTTCTAATGTGTAATTCTCAAGAGTTCTAAAGGGTAATTATAAAGTGTAATTCTAAAGAGTTCTAAAGTGTAATTTTAAAGAGTTCTAAAGTGTAATTATAAAGTGTAATTCTAAAGAGTTCTAATGTGTAATTCTCAAGAGTTCTAAAGGGTAATTATAAAGTGTAATTCTAAAGAGTTCTAAAGTGTAATTTTAAAGAGTTCTAAAGTGTAATTATAAAGTGTAATTCTAAAGAGTTCTAATGTGTAATTCTCAAGAGTTCTAAAGGGTAATTATAAAGTGTAATTCTAAAGAGTTCTAAAGTGTAATTTTAAAGAGTTCTAAAATGTAATTCTAAAGAGTTCGAAAGTGTAATTCTAAAGAGTTCTGAAGTGTAATTCTGAAGTGTTCTAAAGTGTAATTCTAAAGAGTTCTAAAGTGTAATTCTAAATAGTTCTAAAGTGTAATTCTAAAGAGTTCTAAAGTGTAATTCTAAAGAGTTCTAAAGTATAATTCTAAAGAGTTCTAAAGTGTAATTCTAAAGAGTTCTAAAGTGTAATTCTAAAGAGTTCTAAAGTATAATTCTAAAGAGTTCTAAAGTGTAATTCTCAAGAGTTCTAAAGTGTAATTCTAAAGAGTTCTATTGTGTAATTCTCAAGAGTTCTAAAGGGTAATTCTAAAGAGTTCTAAAGTGTAATTCGAAAGAGTTCTAAAGTGTAATTCTCAAGAGTTCTAATGTGTAATTCTCAAGAGTTCTAAAGTGTCATTCTAAAGAGTTCTAAAGTGTAATTCTAAAGAGTTCTAATGTGTAATTCTCAAGAGTTCTAAAGGGTAATTCTAAAGAGTTATAAAGTGTAATTCTAAAGTGTAATTCTCAAGAGTTCTAAAGTGTAATTCTAAAGAGTTCTAAAGTGTAATTCTAAAGAGTTCTAAAGTGTAACTCTAAAGAGTTCTGAAGTGTAATTCTAAAGAGTTCTAAAGTGTAATTCGAAAGAGTTCTAAAGTGTAATTCTAAAGAGTTCTAAAGTGTAATTCTAAAGAGTTCTAAAGTGTAATTCTAAAGAGTTCTAAAGTGTAATTCTAAAGAGTTCTAATGTGTAATTCTCAAGAGTTCTAAAGGGTAATTCTAAAGTGTTCTAAAGTGTTCTAAAGTGTAATTCTAAAGAGTTCTAAAGTGTAATTCTGAAGTGTTATAAAGTGTAATTCTAGAGAGTTCTCAAGTGTCATTCTAAATAGTTCTAAAGTGTAATTCTAAAGAGTTCTAAAGTGTAATTCTAAAGAGTTCTAAAGTGTAATTCTAAAGAGTTCTAAAGTGTAATTCTAAAGAGTTCTAAAGTGTAATTCTAAAGAGTTCTAATGTGTAATTCTCAAGAGTTCTAAAGGGTAATTATAAAGTGTAATTCTAAAGAGTTCTAAAGTGTAATTCTAAAGAGTTCTAAAGTGTAATTCTAAAGAGTTCTAAAGTGTAATTCTAAAGAGTTCTAATGTGTAATTCTCAAGAGTTCTAAAGGGTAATTATAAAGTGTAATTCTCAAGAGTTCTAACGGGTAATTATAAAGTGTAATTCTAAAGAGTTCGAAAGTGTAATTCTAAAGAGTTCTAAAGTGTAATTCTAAAGAGTTCTAAAGTGTAATTCTAAAGAGTTCTAATGTGTAATTCTCAAGAGTTCTAACGGGTAATTACAAAGTGTAATTCTAAAGAGTTCTAAAGTGTAATTCTAAAGAGTTCTAAAGTGTAATTCTAAAGAGTTCTAAAGTGTAATTCTAAAGAGTTCTAATGTGTAATTCTCAAGAGTTCTAAAGGGTAATTATAAAGTGTAATTCTAAAGAGTTCTAAAGTGTAATTCTAAAGAGTTCTAAAGTGTAATTCTAAAGAGTTCTAAAGTGTAATTCTAAAGAGTTCTAATGTGTAATTCTCAAGAGTTCTAAAGGGTAATTATAAAGTGTAATTCTCAAGAGTTCTAACGGGTAATTATAAAGTGTAATTCTAAAGAGTTCTAAAGTGTAATTCTAAAGAGTTCTAAAGTGTAATTCTAAAGAGTTCTAATGTGTAATTCTCAAGAGTTCTAAAGGGTAATTATAAAGAGTTCTAAAATGTAATTCTAAAGAGTTCAAAAGTGTAATTCTAAAGAGTTCTGAAGTGTAATTCTAAAGGGTTCTAAAGGGTAATTCTAAACTGTAATTCTCAAGAGTTCTAAGGTGTACTTCCAAAGAGTTCTAAAGTGTAATTCAAAAGAGTTCTAAAGGGTAATTCTAAAGAGTTCTAAAGAGTTCTAAAGGGTAATTATAAAGAGTTCTAAAATTTAATTCTAAAGAGTTCTAATGTGTAATTCTAAAGAGTTCTAAAGTGTAATTTTAAAGAGTTCTAAAATGTAATTCTAAAGAGTTCGAAAGTGTAATTCTAAAGAGTTCTGAAGTGTAATTCTAAAGGGTTCTAAAGGGTAATTCTAAACTGTAATTCTCAAGAGTTCTAAGGTGTACTTCCAAAGAGTTCTAAAGTGTAATTCAAAAGAGTTCTAAAGGGTAATTATAAAGTGTAATTCTAAAGAGTTCTAAAGTGTAATTCTAAAGAGTTCTAAAGTGTAATTCTAAAGAGTTCTAAAGTGTAATTCTAAAGAGTTCTAATGTGTAATTCTCAAGAGTTCTAAAGGGTAATTATAAAGAGTTCTAAAGAGTTCTAAAGGGTAATTATAAAGAGTTCTAAAATGTAATTCTAAAGAGTTCTAAAGTGTAATTCTAAAGTGTAATTCTAAAGTGTAATTCCAAAGTGTAATTTTAAAGTGTAATTCTAAAGAGTGCTAAAGTGTAATTATGCAGAGTTCCCAAGGGTAATTCTAAATGGTAATTCTAAATGGTAATTCTAAATGGTAATTCTAAAGTGTAATTCGAAGGAGTTCTAAAGTGTAATTCTAAAGAGTTCCAAAGTGCAATTCTAAAGAGTTCTAAAGGGTAATGTTAAAGTGTAATTCTCAGGAGTTCTAACGTGTAATTATAAAGAGTTCTAAAGTGTAATTTTCTAAAGAGTTCTAAAGTGGATTCTAAAGTGGATTCTAAAGTGTAATTCTTAAGAGTTCTAAAGTGTAATTCTTAAGAGTTCTAAAGTGTAATTCTCAAGAGTTCTAAAGTGTAATTTTAAAGAGTTCTAAAGTGTAATTCTGAAGTGTAATTCTTAAGAGTTCTGAAGTGTAATTCTTAAGAGTTCTAAAGTGTAATTCTCAAGAGTTCTAAAGTGTAATTCTAAAGAGTTCTAAAGTGTAATTCTAAAGAGTTCTAAAGGGTAATTCTCAAGAGTTCTAAAGGGTAATTCTAAAGAGTTCTAAAGTGTAATTCTAAAGAGTTCTAAAGGGTGGTTCTAAAGTGTTCTAAAGTGTAATTCTAAAGAGTTCTAAAGGGTAATTCTAAAGAGTTCTAAAGTGTAATTCTAAAGAGTTCTAAAGGGTGGTTCTAAAGTGTTCTAAAGTGTAATTCTTAAGAGTTCTAAAGGGTGGTTCTAAAGTGTTCTAAAGTGTAATTCTAAAGAGTTCTAAAGGGTGGTTCTAAAGTGTTCTAAAGTGTAATTCTTAAGAGTTCTAAAGTGTAATTCTCAAGAGTTCTAAAGTGTAATTCTAAAGAGTTCTAAAGTGTAATTCTAAAGAGTTCTAAAGGGTGGTTCTTAAGAGTTCTAAAGTGTAATTCTCAAGAGTTCTAAAGTGTAATTCTAAAGAGTTCTAAAGTGTAATTCTAAAGAGTTCTAAAGGGTGGTTCTAAAGAGTTCTAAAGGGTGGTTCTAAAGAGTTCTAAAGGGTGGTTCTAAAGTGTTCCAAGGTGTAATTCTAAAGAGTTCTAAAGTGTAATTCTCAAGAGTTCTAAAGTGTAATTCTCAAGAGTTCTAAAGTGTAATTCTAAAGAGTTCTAAAGTGTAATTCTGAAGTGTAATTCTTAAGAGTTCTAAAGTGTAATTCTCAAGAGTTCTAAAGTGTAATTCTAAAGAGTTCTAAAGTGTAATTCTAAAGAGTTCTAAAGGGTAATTCAAAACAGTTCTAAAGGGTAATTATATAGCGTTCTAAAGGGTAATTCTCAAGAGTTCTAAAGGGTAATTCTCAAGAGTTCTAGAGGGTAATTATATAGCGTTCTGAAGGGTAATTCTCAAGAGTTCTAACGGGTAATTATATAGCGTTCTAAAGGGTAATTCTCAAGAGTTCTAAAGGGTAATTCTCAAGAGTTCTAGAGGGTAATTATATAGCGTTCTGAAGGGTAATTCTCAAGAGTTCTAAAGGGTAATTATATAGCGTTCTGAAGGGTAATTCTCAAGAGTTCTAAAGGGTAATTATATAGCGTTCTAAAGGGTAATTCTCATGGATTCTAAAGGGTAATTCTCGAGGGTTATAAAGGGTAATTCCAGAAGGTTGTAAAGGGTTATTATAAATGGTTCTAAAGGGTAATTCTCAAGAGTTGTAAAGGGTAATTAAATCTAAAGGGTTCTAAAGAGTTCTAAAGGGTAATTCTATGGGGTTATAAAGGGTAATTTTGGAGGGTTCTAGAAGGTTCTAAAGGGTAATTCCAGAAGGTTTTAAATGGTAATTGTAAAGGGTTCTAAGGGGTAATTCTCAAGAGTTGTAAAGGGTAATTAATTCTAATAGCCCAGCAGATATGTGAAAAAATTGTGCTTTTGGTGATACAAGCATGAAATTTTGAACACTGATAGAGCATACTACTAGGAAGATTTTTGGATATAGGGGCATTCAAATCTTTTCCTAGGGACAAAATGGCGGCCATTTTAAAAATGGCCGTTTACGGATAATAAGATACACAGTACCGATGTCTATAAAACTAGATTTACTTATTGCTCAAGCACACCTATGATGTTTTTTTCACGTAAACAGGTTGTAAGATCATAATTAAATGTCAACAAACTCACATAACATTTATTTGGTCCTTATTCTTTACAAAAATAATTACTTTTTGAGCTATTTTGAGCAAACTCCAGAAACACAATGGAAATGAAGTGAAAATGCCACATTAACGCTGTGGAAGTGACTTTCACTATAAAACAGTCTACAAAACAGTCTTCCACATGTTTGTGTATATGTAACAGGTGTGTTATTCCTCCTGTATACTATCGTGTGCACTCCCCTGCACAGTGACACAGAGCTGAGCACTGGAGTGCGGCCTTAACACACTTGCACTGTTTCCTGCAACCCTTCTTGCATCCACATCAAATCAATTGTCGGCATGCCTCAGTTGCCTCTGTGAGGGTTGTCCAATATATCCCCCAGCCGTTATTACTCTGTTTCCAACCCCATTCACTTGGCGATGGGAGCTCAGGTGCGCAAATCATCATCTGGCCCCAACAAAAGCCGGCTTGGTAGGCAGCTCTCTTGATGTGTTGTCTGAGGGCTTCTTGCGTTGGTGGGATAGCCTCTATTGATCTACCAGTCTGGGTGAAGAGATGCTTGCGGGCATCGTTAACATGTTCCTGGCTGCTTGTTCGATCGTAGAGCAGAACAACAAAATGCTCCAGTGGATCCATGTTGTCATTTGCAGTTGAAATGGTTGGTGTGGCAGCCAGTGCGCAGAAAGCTGAGGTGACCTCATCATAGGCTTTCCATGTTTCCCATGCTGTTTTCTTCCCCCTTCCGCCGAAGCAGGACACGGTGTCACACCCAGTGAAGGCGTGGAAGAATGGCAACCCTCGGCACTTGTTTGGTCCCAGTGCCACAGCCATCTCGTGAGCTGCCAAGTGCCTGAAATTCTTCCCTGTGCCAAAAGCAACCCAGAGTTCATCGATGTCAAGATATCCAGTTGCTGCCACTGCAAGGATCAAAACATCTGTGTCCACTGTGCGGATTGACACCTTGGTATAGCCCTGTCTGACTGCATCTTGGACATGGAGTAGTATCCTTGTATCTGCCTCCTCGTGACTACACGGGGAAAGACCAGTAACATCTCGTGGCTGTGTACAAAAAACTTCTTTGTGGTTTGTGGTGACGATTTGCTTGTCAGTCTCAATGTTTGCTATCCTCGTTGCTAGAAAGTCAAACAACTCCACCTTGTTCTCGTCTATGCGAAGGGAGGCCTGCCAGTTTCGAGGGATGGAACTAGATGGCTCAACTCGTCTCCTGGTGCCTTTACCCCTCGTCTTCCTGGTGTCGGCTTTCAAACTGTCTGGGAAATATTCATCCCAGATAATATCAACCCTGCTCTTATTTTGTATCTGAGATGTGATGTATGGCAAGAATACTAGTGATGCATACTCAGAGAAGGTCTTCGCATTACGAGGTGCCAGCATGTTCACGATGGCTGCTCCATCCAGGATCATGACTTCAACAGGGGGGCTTACATCATCATTTTCCCGTGAGGTGATCAGATCTTCTAAGCACCCAACCAGATCAGACTTGGTTCCAAGCCGGATTTTGCCCATTTGTGACAATGCAGGGGGACAAGCTTGGTTTTCATGTGCAAAGAATTCATCAAGATCTCCATTCCGTGTCTGGGATGCAATAAACAGCCTGGAGAACAGAACGCAGTCATTCTTCAGAGATACCACCTTCAACTCTGTTCTTGACTTCTCTCTGACTGGGGGTCGGCTGAAGAGAGGGAGATTGTTTCTTTTTATTGGGTCAGTGATAGGCTTTGTCTGATGTACAAGCCTCTCGTTCACATATGTGTCATACTGTTCTTTTCCCAGCTTCTCGATCTGGTAAAGGGTGTTGATGACTGCTGGGTCTGCCAGGTCTCTGCTGTCTAGCACCAAGAGATCTTTGCTGTCGTCACAGAATGGGTTCCCCATCTCTCCTATGACACGGGTGAGTGCTCTCACATCTCGAGCAAAGGCTACCTGCGTGTGCTTTGTCTGTTCATGGTGTTTTAGTTCAGTTTTCCTAATTCTTTTTTCTGTTGTGGCCTCGAACTTATAGATCAGTTTGGCCATCTCTGGACCAGACACCATCCATCGGCGCAAAGCTGCAGCATTCTCCGTAAGACCTACAGCCCCTCCATCACCTTTCACCAATGCATTATTTTGCTCGTGTGCCTGGTCTAAGGCTATGGCAGAGAATGCACGTGTAGTCTTCTTCATGGTGAAGTTTCCTGCCAGAAACTGTGCGTATACAGTTGGATGCTTTGTTGCAAGTGTCACCATGTCGCGCAAGTGAACTGGGATCCACCTGGCATAGTTTGTATGTCCCAAGGCGAAGAACCATGGTACAAGCTTGGTCAGAGCATCAGTGTACAGTTGGAAGTTTCCTTCACGGACGGATCTCACATAGATCAGGACTGCCAGTTCTAGCTGCATAATTAGGAACCAGAACTGAAACTGTGGACTTGCATTGGCTTGTTCACCGCACCAGTCATCTAGTGGTATCGTATCCTGTCCCTCATCTAGTCCACTGGTGTACTGGCTGTAGGCTTCCTTCAGGAGAAGATAGAGAGTACTGGCTGTGACTTGGTGTGCTCGTCGTGTGCGTGTCACATTTGTCACTTTCAGGAAGGAATCAGCAGTACCACTTGTAGCAACCCCTGCAAGCATCAGAACGCCTGTCCACCCACTGCTATCCAGAAGGTCACCGAGGGTTTTCCATGCTGCCATCTCAATATGGAGTCCACCAAAGACCATGACGAAGTGATCTTCTCCGTGTGTTTCTGGCCATCTCCATTGGATCTGTTTGGCAAGTGTGTACAGTGGCTGATCAAGTGTGATTACAGGGATCTGACCTGGATTCAGAATATCGATTGCTTTCTTGATGACATCCATGGAGTGACGAATCATTGCCACAGATTTTGCCTGGTCATAGAAGAGAGGCAGCAATGAAGTTAAGGCCACACTACACTCTGGTTCTTCTGGAATAGACTGCTTGCTGGCATGGTATCCAGCCCATGATACTGTCTCGTCTCCCTTAAGTGGTGTGTCAGATAGCACTGTCTTCTCCATCTGCTCCAGCCACCTGTCAAAATGCAAGATAATGAACACAATTAAGAACAAACAAGTCCACACAAGTTAACAAGTCTTGGTTATTTAGGTACACATATAACTGTCCACAGTTCAAACACAATAATCAGTTACCTGTACTCAATCTGCATTGCTTCAGGGATGAGTTGGCAGTTGCTTTTGTTGGGACCCGCTAGCTTGGGTACAGGTGGGTCACATTTACCCAGAACAACAGGAGGTACGATGGTGTATGACTGTGGCAGGTGTGCATCTGTTGTTGATGTGTCATCTGGGTTTACCCGTTGAACTCCACGGCTATCGCTATTTGGGTGCTGGAAAAGTGAAATGCCAGTGCCATGGAAGGAGTCGTGGGCACTTGTTGAACTGGGGTTATGATCAATGTTATCCACTGCCCCAGTTGTGAAGAGGTCACTTTTTAGCTCAGGGGGGCTAACTGTACCCTCATTTTGGAAGAAACGGCAGATTCTGTTCCCCAAGTCCGTGGAGATGCTAAGCACCCTGTCATAGGAGATCGAGAGACCCAGGTTGAACATAGTATCAACCAGGTCTCTTTTTCGAGTCTTTGTGTGGATAAGGGTGCCCAGGTACACAGGCAGGGGAGTCTCCCGATTGTGACTGTGCCTCGTGGACGTGGTAGTACTGCTACTCTCTCTGCGGCGTGAGTAACTGTTGAACATAAGGAGTTGTGAGATTGTGAGAGTAGGTGTTGATACCGACGAGTGGCTTGACTGCTCTTGGATGTTAGGACCATTCAAGATCATAGAAACTAGTGATACAAGCGAATTAGGTACCGAATGTTCTTGGCAGTGGGCTTCAAATGAACCACTAAATGTTGAGTTCATTTTCAACATGTCTCTACGAACTATATTTGCGGCTCTAGCAAGACAAACTCCATCACTGTCAGTGTCGTGATCACATGCCTTCTGAAGGGCTGAGCCAACATCCTGGTTGAAAGCAAGCAGAATATCTCGACCGGACATGTGCTCCTCTAGGTCTGGAAAATATGTCATGATTCGATCTTTGAGTTTGGTGGAGTGGACACGCCTGGTCAAGACTGTTCCAAGCTGTTCCAGCCTGGTGGTGTATAGTCTTGCTAGGTCTACCAGCTTGAACACTGGTGTCACAAGAGCATCTGTGCGGGCATCATCGATGTAGGACACTAGCTCTCCAAGTGCTATACCGTGATTGATATCATCTTGTTCATTCAGTGTTGTGCTTGTGGCCCTTGCTTTGTTATAAAGTGACACCAGACACTTCACGTGGTACTGTGCATCTTGTGCTATAAGGTCACCTGCACTCAGTTTAGCAAGAAGTGCCTGATCTCCTAGTTTCAGGGCAGCTGTCCTGACATGTTTATCGAGGTCGAAGGTGGAAGCTTTTCGCAGAGAATTAGTACCCGCTGGTTTGTCACAAAAGAAACACTTTTCAGGCTGTGGCTGTGTGTGGTCTACATGTACTCTGTGACGGGTGTACTTTCTTGAGACACTTGCGGTTTCTTCACTAGACGTTTCTCTTTTTTGTGCCCGATGCAGTTCAGTTTTGTTGTATTTCAGTCTGCATGAATCATGCCACTTAGCCTTGTGGCTCTGGAAGGTTGACTGGATACCTTCACCATCGTCCAGGCGGGACAGTTCTAGAGATTTTGGCAGGCAGCCCATCTGGCTGAAGGTGAGGAGATAATCTGCAAGAGTTTGGTATCCGGACCCTGTGGTTCGCTTGGAATCAGCTGGACAGGCAAGGGCCTCATCGGTGACCTCCTGACATAACACACACTTCTCCCAATCTGTCAGATAAGGCATGTTTGTTCCAGATGTACTAGGGCTTTGGGGGTCTAATAGCTTGAAATTTTTGTTGGCCATTGTCAATTAAGCATTATCCACCACCACCATCCAATCAATATACAAATTGGGAACCAAATCTAGGTAGCTACTACAGTCAATGAGCGAAGGTGCAGTGCAGTCGAGTTATCATCTGAAAAAGAAATACATACATTATTATCATAAATATAGTAATTCGCTTTCGTAACTTTTCACTAGCCTTGCATTGTTCCTTATAGTCACCTAGTCTATGATAGGAAAGTTCATAAAGCTACATCAAAGTTGTTCATATAAAGGTATTGAACCAAAATTACACCCAGGAGAAATCAGATAGTCATGCAAAGTTAAATAATTAAACCGCTAGACCAGTCCTGTCTATTGCAATGGTAAACCATTTGTTCTGCCCCTTATAGGCCACCGTAGATTCCAATTTTGAACCCAGTATGAAGGTATTGCATAGCATGTACATGACAATTTATAATATGCTCATTACATTGTGTTTCAATAGCAGCACAAATGACAAGTCTGAAATAATAGGTAAATATGTCCTTCTTAGCCGCCATTTTGTAAAATGGCCGCCATTTTGGGCCAAGGAGAAATCTGGAATGCCCCTACATCCAAATTTCACTGTAAGGGTATGCCCTAACTGTGTGCCAAGTTTCATGCTTGTATCATCAAAGGCACAATTCTACCACAATTCTTCACATATCTGCCGGACTATAAAGGGTTCTGAAGAGTTCTAAATGGTAAATCTATAGGGTTCTAAATGGTAATTCTACGGGGTTCTAAAGGCTAATTGTAAAGGGTTCTAAAGGCTCTAAAGAGCTGAAAAACCCCAAAATAGAATAAAAATAGCCAAAAAATATGGGAAACATATTTTACTTGCTGCAAATCGACCAGGATTATTTAATGCCTTCTGAATATCTGGATACACTATGTCCACTGGACTTCTCTCATCCCCCCAATCAGAAACTGCCTCATAGAACCCCAATACATTTGTTAAACATGACCTCTCTTGAGTAAATCCGTGCTGATTATTTTTAATGAGTTTAAATGTATTTATATTCCGGTATTGGCAGTTGATCATCATTGTCGACACCAATTTTCCCAACACTAATTCTAAAGACTGGCTTTGGTGATCAAACCACTCATGAAACCACTCCCAAGGAGGCACGACTTCATACGTGAGAAAACCTTGACCCAAAAAAGTCGTCTGTCCAGGAGAAAGATCGATACAGGTCATTACCATAATCCACTACAAAAAGGGTTCATTGGGAAGGGAAATGGAAAAGATGGCTTGAGAAGAACATGCAGATTTGAAGAAGGAATAGGCGGGCGAAAGGGGACTAGGGGGACACCAGGATGACATTTTATAGCTGGGTCGGGATTCGGACCCAGGCTAGATAGCTTAGGGGAGAATATGCACAGCTCTCGGGCCAAGGCCATCCTGCAAGGCGCAAGCCCTATCAATGGTGGTAAGCTGGAGCGGTGCGACCACAGACTCAAAGTGAAATGCTAATCGGGATTTGCATGAGAGAATGAGACATTGGATCTTGGTGTTGAGAGCAATGACACAGCACGGGTAGAGTAGACGAAAGGGAGGGAAAAGAGGAGGGGTGAAAGTAACAGTGGGATATAAAGAGCGGGAGTAAATGACGATTGGGGGCGGGGTTTGGGAAGTGGGAAGAGTCAGGTTTGTGGGACGGTCGTTCTGCGCTCGTATCCAGTGACGCGCAGCTCGCCTGGCACCGGCAACCGGAGAATGAAGGTGCAGGGCTAACGGGCAATGGTAGTCGGGGAACAGGAGCGGCGGGTTAGGGTTGGGGGAGACCATGGACGATTCCGAGGTGCAGGTGGGAGGAAAGAATCTGCTGCCTGGAAGTGTGCGCTGATGTAAGTCGGAGGCGCTTCATCTCCCTCATTCCGATTCCGCAGCAGGTCCACTCCCCCCTCCGCAAAACCCAGTCCGGCGCGCTTTGTTCTCGAGCTATTGATTCTTGTGCGAAGGCCAGACCGTGGGAACGATGCACGACCCGGAGAAGATCGAACATCGGAAGGTCTCGGTGTCACCGCACCTGCGGCTCGTCGTTCTCATAGACATACTCTTCTTCCTCTTTACATTCTCGGCACGCCACTCTGTCGTCGAAGCCGTCAGTCCTCCAGGTAAACGTGCATGGTGGGAGCCGGTACTGAAATTCCTGCGTACTGCGTGCGTGTGTTTCCCTCGTTATTTCATGCAGAACACGTGGGGAATGTTTGAGAAATCGATGAGGAATGAATGAATAAATGTGACGACCACTGATACTAACTTTGGTCAGGCCTGAGATGACGAGAAAATGACATGTAGGTCTAAATGAAAGGCATTGGAATTAGCTTGACTAATCTATAAATCTTCTGACAAACACATACAGATATGCTTTGTTTCACCTGGCCATACCTGAATGTTTGAAGGTACAGTTTTTACTAGTCCGCTATTGGCTCAACGGTTAAGGTGACTGGCTGGAGATCTCAGGGTCCTGAGTTCAAACCCCCCCCCCCCCCCCCCCCGTCAAGCCGTTGAATTAACACCAGATGGGTTGACTCTGAGGTCGGCAAAATGAGTAACACCTTACTGGGATGAATGAGCCATTCAGGTATGCTGCGTCAGAGTGACGACCCGTCCAAGATTGTGCCCAATAGCCAAGAGACGACCCGTCCAAGACTGTGCCCAATAGCCAGGAAACTGCTTTGGTGGCCCCATGTATCTGGAGATGCAAAACGGAGTGGTCATCATCATCGCTCAAATAAGGAAGCACGAAGACTTGGTGGGGAATAAAACTTAAGTTGCACCGATTGTTGTTTCTCTGGTTACCTCCGCCACCAAAGGTGGATGGAGGTTGTTGTCACCCTGTTTGTGAACAAGATATCTCAAAAAGTTGCGGACGGATTCGGACGAAATTTGGCAGAGATGTAGTGCATGTGACACCGACGAAATATTAGATTTTGGTGAAGATTCGGATCCGGATCCGGCTACTAGAATTTTAAAAGTGATTCTTCACCATTGGGCCAAAATATTGGGAGGAAAAAAAACAAAAATTGGGAGATAGGGCCAAAAACGATACATAGCAGGACATCTCAAAAAGTTGTGGACGGATTTGGACGAAACCTGGTTGACCGGTTGGGTGTGTGACAAGGACGATTTGATTCGATTTTGGTGAAGATCTGAACATGGATTCGGATATGAGAATTATTTAATTTTCTAAGTGATTCTTCACCATTGGGAGATTGGGCCAAAAACGATACATAGCAGGACATCTCAAAAAGTTATGGAGGGATTTGGACGAAACCTGGTTGACCGGTTGGGTGTGTGACAAGGACGATTTGATTCGATTTTGGTGAAGATCTGAATATGGATTCGGATATGAGAATTATTTAATTTTCTAAGTGATTCTTCACCATTGGGAGATTGGGCCAAAAACGATACATAGCAGGACATCTCAAAAAGTTGTGGACGGATTTGGACGAAACCTGGTTGACCGGTTGGGTGTATGACAAGGACGATTTGATTCGATTTTGGTGAAGATCTGAATATGGATTCGGATATTAGAATTATTTAATTTTCTCAGTGATTCTTCACCATTGGGAGATTGGGCCAAAAACGATACATAGCAGGACATCTCAAAAAGTTGTGGACGACTTATGACAAAACTTGGTGGATGAGTTGGGTAAGTGACAATAGCAAGTCTATTATATTTTGGATCAGGTCCGGATCCAGATCCGGCCTATCAGTGGGATACAAAACGTACTGTTCAGCTTGGTGGTAGTTTTAATTTTGGATTCCCTAAGGCTGCACATTACTGATTAACCCTATTAAAACATATACCATACCACCACCTTCTTTTATACCCCTTCTCTTTGTAAATACGAAAGCATTTACTCAAAAGTTTCTCGAAAGGCAGCATTTTGTACAAGCTTTGGAGTTTTTGCAGGAAGTGGGAGTGTTTTTATTTTTTGGCATCCAAAGTCTCAGGTCATGGAAATGCAGAATGGCAACCTGACTGAGGGAAGAAAGCTGACACGCTGACTTGGATGGATATAACAAACAAGGAAATAATGGATGATGATATAAAATTAATTTGGACAGGGGAGAGTGGAGGAACGAGAGCTTGGATTGGGAAGCATTAATGGAAATTCGAAATATCATGGATGGAGATTGAGGATGACATTAAATGTTGTTGCACTGCCACCTTGAATCGTTGGAGGAAAGAGTGGTATTGTATTTGTACCACCTTCGGAGGGCAGCTCCATAAGCTGGAGGTGAGAAGTGAGTCTGGATTTTGGGAGTACCAACAAGGAGGGGTTGTTGCATCTCAACAACAACATCAACATCAGGTGCATCCTTGAGAAACTGGTGAGGGTTGGATGTTTGAAATAACGACTAGGTAGAAAAAAAATCATAATCGATGCATTGGAAAACAAAGAGGCCATTTACCTATGTACAAGGGGAGAGCAGGAGGTAGGAGCGTAGGCAAGGATTGGCAGTGCCCAGGGCTGGGTTTGCACCTGCACCCCTCTTTTGCAGTTCCACTGTCGAAGTGCATCCAGGGATCGGAAAATTGTGTGCTTAGCAGAGGTGTCGATGAGAGACATTCCCGTGGTCATGAAATGACTGGTATTATTCATCACTATTCGCTCAATTATTGCACAAGATCATCATTAACTCACCAGAGGAAAATTTAATTGGATCTTTGGATTTGGATATTTTAATTTGGTGAATTGACTGTACAAGATGAGTTTAATTGCCATTCTAGCTTTGGATGAAAACTTTCACCAAAGTCAATTGATACCCAAATCGTTCTTCTGGCCCCCGGCATTGCATTATTACTCATCGATAACCAATTAACCATTTATTTGTTTTATCATTCATTGTTATTACTGTACATGCAAAATCGAAGATTCCCAAGTACATTCGTTTCCTGGGTATCTTTGTTTGTTTGTCTGTCCGTTGCCAACAGGTGTCGATTCAAAACCGATCTTCATGAAATTTTAAACCAGCTGATGGAGCTAGTCAACAGCTGGAAACCTATTGTTTTTGAGGTCAAGTCAAAAGGTCAAAGTCACATACAGTGGCCTGCGAAAGTATTCACCCCTTCCAAAGTTTTCACATTTTGATGCCACCTAAGCTCATTATGATGATTTCAAATCAAACTTAAAACAAAGAGTCTTCATAAACTACTCCAAAGTGATAAAGCTAAAAAATTCAGATAAAATGTGAATAAGTTAGATTAACAGAGAAAATCAGATGATTCTCAGTTGCATAAGTATTCAAACCCTTTGCCTAACTATCCCCAAATCACTTCAGGAGCAAATTATTTGTTTGAAAAGTTAAACATAAGTGTAATAGGTTTCACTTGTATGTAATCAGTGGTTCAACTTAAAAATTAAGCTCCCCCACTTATTTAAGGAGTTTTAAGGTGCAACTCACTTGGTTAATCAACAAGGCAAACATGAAGACCAAGGAGCTTTCCAAAGATGTCAGACATAAAATGGTGGAGAATCACCATTCGGGAGAGGGTTACAAGAGAATTTCAAAGTCACTCATTGTCCCTTTGTGTACGGTGAAATCCATCACTAAGAAGTGGAAGACGTATCATACCACACAGATTCTACGCATATCAGGTCACCCATCCAAACTCAGCACCCGGGCAAGCAGGAAACTGGTTTGCGATGTCACTGTAAATCCAACAATGACTTTGAAAGATCTGCAAGGCTCTATATCTGAGATAGGGATCAGTGTTCATCAATCAACAATATATGTTCCCTTCACAAAGCTGGCCAGGAATACCAGCATCACAAAACTTGTATTCATGACATGTAACCTCCTTCAACTATAAGTGTTTAGTTTGATCCCATCAGTTTTGAATAAAAAAGTTCATTGGGAAAAATAGTTTCTACATAATTTTTAATTTATCTAAATGTGGCATTATTTGGCGGGGGTGAATATTTTGCAGGTCACTCTAGTTGGCTTGTACAGATATAGAGAAAGGCATTAGGTTGATTTGGAGATGGACATGTGAACGAGTTTTTATGGGATAGAAGAAATAAAGTAGCATAAACAAATCTCTCTTTTGCCAGAGTGGCCGGGCTGATGTCTCGGGGATGGAGGTGACACTTTGGTCTTGGACTTCGGTCCATAGGAGATCGGAACAGTGCTCGTCACGCTGTATGTCGTTGATATATGTGTATATTGTTAAGTTTGAAGGGGGTAGACAATGATTACCTTTGAGCCAGGTAGAGTGTATAGATTAGTGTGCTCCGACTATCGTGAAGAAGAAGAAACCTCGATGTATAATAAGTAGGAAATTTGTGTAGAACTTATGTCGTGGAAGAGCTTGTATCTTCGTCCCCATGAGGGGGGTGGGGTTTGTTAATTAGCGAGGGATTATGGGTAAATTAATCCCCTATATGTAATTGCCTCTGTAATCTTTTCCTTTGTTCCTTATGACACCACTCTACACACCATAGCAAAGCCAAGCAATAAACACCACAATTAATAACGCTAAATAAAAAACCAACCGGAAACCAGGCATGGAACACTAACGTGGATAACATTGACGTGGTGAGCACACAGGACAAATGGTCCATGGAGCCATGCATCGAAGAGCAATATCTGGTCCAGGATTTGATTGGCACAAGGACTGGTAAGATGGGACTCGCTGATAGGAGCAGACACGGAGACATCGTGGGATGACGTCTGAGCCTCAAGTACAAAATAGTTGGACCGGTGGACATTTTCTCTTCTCGCTTCTTCTTGTTCTGGATCCCATAGCGAACGGTTGCTATTGCTCTTGCGCAAGGAAGATTCATCTCAAACGGTCGTGTTCCGACATCTTCATAGTGATCGTGAGGATGAAGAACTGCGGACCGAGAACTGCGGTTTCCCAAGCAATAACAACGAGTGGACGGGCGCGGCCTGTTCGCTGCACTCTCGATGAAGCCAGGAGTGAGCGGATGTGCAGCGAGGCCTAGTTCGCGCCAACGAGCGCAGTTTCCCACCAAGGACGTGAGGGGTTTTAACGATTCCTGACTAGATTCAAGAGCCGATTTGAGCTACTGTAAGTGCCACAAAGTACACATATTTATTTTTCTGTTATATTTCCCTTTGTCTGTAAAGGGGCCAGGTGGGAGTGCTCCAATTAGGAATATAGTTTTATCGTGCATTATTTTTCTTTAATAAATCCAGTATTTTTGTACATTTTAAATCCGTGTTGGTTTGAGTGGATTTATTGCACGGTCAAGGAAGTCGGGTGGACTCGTGAAGGTAAGCGCTTACGGCTCCTCCCCACTTGATTCCCTCGTGTGTAACGAAGGTCCACCATTGAATTGAACGCCTCGGAGTGTTAAGCTCGTTTGGTCACCTGTGTAACACCATGGAAAATGTTCATGGAAAATGTTTCACATGGAGGAAAATGTTCGGAGAAAGCTTGGATTCGGAAGAGGGTCAGAGAGCGGTATTCAGGATTGCAAAGCAGATAGCGAAAGAGAGGTGTGATGTGATGGGGGTGAGTTGTTTGAAGGATGAAGTGGGACAAATCGTTGTGGACCCAGATGGAATTAAAGGAAGATGGAAGAGATATATGGAAATGCTGTTGATAACAGAGAATGAATGGGATGGCAACATAGAGAGTAACCCAGTTTTAGGACCGGCAGAGAAGATAACTGAGAAGGAAGTTGAGGAAGCGATAAAAGCAATGAAGAGTAGAAAAGCGGAGGGCCGACAGGAGTTGTGGGAGATATGTTGAAGGCAGCAGGAAGTTGGGGTGTGAAGAGAATGACAGATCTGTAATCTGGTGGTGAAAGAAGGTCGCATTCCAGTGGATTGGGAACTGAGTACCCTCGTCCCTCTATACAAGCGGAAAGGTGACCCTCTGGAGTGTGGCTCGTACCGAGCGACAAAGTTATTGGAGCATGGAATGAAGGTATTGGAAAGGGTTTTGGAGAGGAGGATAAGGAAGAAGGTGAAGATCGATGAAATGCAGTTTGGATTCATGCCAGGAAGACGAACGACAGACGCGCTCTTTATTGTGAGGCAGTTGCAGAAGAAGTACATGGAGAAGAGGAAGAAGTTGTTTCTTGGGTTTGTTGATCTGGAGAAAGCATTCGATAGGGTTCCACGCAAAGTATTGACATGGGCATTGAGGAAGTTAGAAGAGGAGGAATGGTTGATCAGAGTCGTGATGGCAATGTACAAAAGAGCGTGCACAGCTGTAAGGACGAAGGACGGGAACAGTGGTGAGTTTGAGGTGAAGGTGGGAGTGCATCAGGGGTCGGTACTAAGACCACTACTATTTGTAGCTGTGATGGAGGTGCTGGCTCAGAATGTAAAGGAGGGTTTACCGTGGGAGTTGTTGGATGCAGATGATCTGGTGTTGATTGCGGAAAGTATGGATGGACTGAAGGAAAAGATGAACAAGTGGAAGGATTGTATGGAGACAAAAGGTCTGAAGGTGGATATAGGAAAGACGAAGGTAATGGCAAGTGGTAAAGCATGTGGTGAGGTGGAAAGAACTGGGAAGTGGCCATGTGCTGTGTGCAGGAAGGGTGTCGGAGTGAACTCCATTCAATGTCCAATGTGCGCTGAGTGGGTTCATCAAAAATGTAGTGGTCTGAGAGGGTCATTAACCAATGTGGCAGCTACATTCAAATGTAAGGTGTGCACAGAGGAAGCTGCAGATGGAGGAAACGTTGAGTTGGATCTTGGAGACAGCGTGAAGCTGGAAGGTGTGAAAACATTTTGCTACCTTGGAGACATGCTGAATGGAGAAGGTGGATCAGACTCGGCAACGGTTGCTAGAGTGAGATGTGCATGTTAGAAGTTTCGGGAACTGAGTGGCGTGCTGATGAGGAGTGGAGTGTCGTTGAAGCTGAAGGGAAAGGTGTATGCTGCATGTGTGAGAAGTGTTATGATTTATGGGAGCGAGACATGGGTCATGATTGTAGAGCAGCAACAAAGGCTGGAAAGGGTGGAAATGCGAATGGTTCGGTGGATGTGCCGAGTATCGTTGAGAGAGAGGAAGACAAATGATGAATTGCGAAAGATGATGGGAATAGAGCCTGTGATTGATGCTGTGAAGAGGAACAGGTTGAGATGGTTTGGTCATGTGTTGAGGAAGGATGAAAGTGACTGGTTGAGAACAGTGATGGAAATGAATGTAGAAGGGAGTAGAGGACGGGGAAGACCGAGAAAGACTTGGCTAAAGATGGTGGAAGAAGAAATGCGGGCAAGGGGGTTAACAAGGAGAGATGCAGAAAATAGGACAAAATGGAGAAGATTGTCATGGGGACTGCAAGGCTAACCACCGCTCTAGCAGGGAAAATGGCCTTAAAATGCATGTTGTTGTTGTTGTTGGTCACCTGTGTCACACCCAGCGGTGTTCACCAGAGGCTAGTCACATGACAATATATATATATATATATATATATATATATATATATATATATACACACACACACACACACACACACACACAGTCACATGAAAAAGTAAGTACACCCCAGGTAAAGTTTTGACTTTTTCAACATATTTCAACATACAGATATTTGATCTTCATTTCAACAATATTGATAGATAAAGGTGATATAATATAACAAATATCATGAAACATTTACATTTTGTAGTCCATTGGATAATTTAAATAAGCATAAATGCAAATTTCGCATCTGGAAAAAGTAAGTACACCCCTACATTTATCACTACTTCAAATACCTAAAATTAGACTCAGGTGCACCAGCTCAGGTGCAAATGCTTAGAACATCGTTAGAGAGGATCTTGGAGGAACCTGTCTTATTTAAACCTCAGACATTTAGTTTGGTTTGCTCTTTGTTGTTGAAGTGTGAAGCGTCACCATGCCTGGATCAAAAGAGCTCTCTGAGGCCTTCAGAAAGGAGGTTATAGATGCCTACGAGTCTGGGATGGGATTTAAAAAGATTTCCAAACAATTTGAAATCAATCATTCAACTGTCCGGAAGATCATCTACAAGTGGAGAAGATTCCAAACAACTGCCATCTTGTTCAGGCTGGGCCGCCCCAGCAAGTTCAGCCCGAGATCAGACCACAAGATGCTGAAATAAGTCTCTAAGAACCCCAGAATGTCATCACGGGACCTACAGGTAGCTCTTGCAACTGTTGATGTCAAAGTGCACGAGTCTACCATTAGAAAGAGGCTGCACAAATTTGATCGACATGGGAGGTGTGCCAGGAGGAAACCATTGCTGTCCATAAAGAACATCAGGGCAAGACTAAAGTTTGCCATTGAACACCGAGGCAAAGATCAGCACTTCTGGAACAATGTTCTCTGGACAGATGAGTCAAAGGTAGAGCTATTTGGCCACAGTACCAGAAGATATGTTTGGCGAAAACCAAAGACAGCATTTGACCACAAGAAGCTGATACCAACTGTAAAGCATGGTGGTGGAAATATTATGGTTTGGGGCAGCTTTGCTGCATCAGGGCCTGGGCAGCTCACGATCATAGAATCCACTATGAATTCTTCATTGTACCAGAGGGTGCTTGAGGATAATGTGAGGCCATCTGTCAGAGAGTTGAAGCTCAACTGAAGGTGGACCTTGCAACATGACAATGACCCTATACATACCAGTAAATCCACCAAGGAATGGCTGAAAAGAAAGAAATGGAGGGTTCTGGAATGGCCAAGTCAAAGCCCAGATCTAAATCCCATCGAGATGTTGTGGGGGGATTTGAAACGAGCTGTGCATGCAAGAAACCCCTCAAACATCGCACACCTGAAAGAATTCTGCATGGAGGAGTGGGCAAAAATTTCTCCCAGTGGATGTCAGGGATTGGTAGACAGTTATAAGAAACGCCTACTTGAGGTTGTTTCTGCCAAAGGGGGCAATACCATCTATTGGAGCCAAGGGTGTACTTACTTTTTCCACATGCGAAATTTGAATTTATGTTTATTTAAATTATACAATGGACTATAAAATGTAAATGTTTCATGATATTTGTTATATTATATCACCTTTGTCTATCAATATTGTTGAAATGAAGATCAAATAGCTGTATGTTGAAATATGTTGAAAAAGTCAAAACTTTACATGGGGTGTACTTACTTTTTCACATGACTGTATATATATATATATATACACTTTTATATATACTTTTATATATACTGTATATATATATATATATATATATATGTATATGTATATGTATATATATATATATATATATATATATATTGTTACGGACGCGGTTAAAGATGTTATTTTGACCGAGCGGTGGTGTAACCGCGACCGAACAGTTATTACACGACTAATACCTGATTTGCCCCAAACTTTGGCCGGATCGCGCCGCGGCTGCTCAATGAGGGAAAAGACTAAAACGACGAATGCAAAGAGGAAGACGAAGGCAAAGAAAGGTTTGGAAATACTACTAAATTTATTTACTATTTACACACATAAGCAAAAAGAAAGCAGTCACGTTTATTTACAACACATAAGACGCAGGTGACACAGTGCAACGCCAGCTTACCTACAGTCTTAATTAACCCAGGACAGAACAAACAAAAGACAGACTCACGCGGGGAATGACAGGAATGGCAGGAGGTGGATGGCTGGAGGTGAACGCTTGGTGGAGCCAACGCGGAGCTTGGTGGAGGTGAACGCTTGGTGGAGCCAACGCGGAGCTTGGTGGAGCTTTGGTGGAGGTGAACGCTTGGTGGAGCCAACGCGGAGCTTGGTGGAGGTGAATGCTTGGTGGAGCCAACGCGGAGCTTGGTGGAGCCTTGGTGGAGGTGAACGCTTGGTGGAGCCAACGCGGAGCTTGGTGGAGCCTTGGTGGAGGTGAACGCTTGGTGGAGCCAACGTGGAGCTTGGTGGAGCCTTGGTGGAGGTGAACGCTTGGTGGAGCCAACGCGGCTGGTGGGGGGTTGGTGTGACGGGTTCTCTCTCCTTCCCTCACAAGCTTCAGGACTCTTTCTCTCTCTTTCTTAGTCCCACCCAGGCCAACAACTTCCTCTCTTGCTTAGTCCAACTCAAGGCCTTTCTGTCTTCTGATCTCCTCCCTCCTCGACTCTACTCAAAGCGCATCTCCTTTTGGAAACGCCCCGCCGTGGGTTATATAAGCCCCGCCCCTCAACCTTTGCGAACCTCCCCCAAACGTTCTCTCTCCGCCCTCTCAAGCCAAACCCCTTGTTCATGGTTGGTCGAGTGGGGCTGGTTCACTCCTCCCCTCTATGACGAGGTGGGGACCCGCCTTTCTTCCCCAACCCTGCCTCGTGGTCAATGGCGGATGAAGGGAAAACCGCCCAAAATGCAGTTGGCAATTGGAAGGGAGGTAATTGGCAATGGCACTCGAGGCCTGGCAAAGACGAAAGGGGAAATGGAAGTTTTGGGAGTGGGAATGAAGGGAATCTATCTCTTTCACTGGTGCAATGGAGTATTTCTATTAATGGGAGACACAGCCTTATCCTAAAACACAGAATAAGATATAACTATCGAACAGGGGTATTCTAATATTGGCTGACGTGTATGCTTGTGGACTAATTATGGGACGCCCTTTTGACCTTTACACAGCTCCGGAGGCAGGAGGCGCAGAATAACCA
>NC_136261.1:123082250-123357250 GCF_964187855.1 Myxine glutinosa
CCCTTATACCAAATTCGTCACCACAATCCCTCTACTTAAAAATTTGCCATCACCAAATTCATCATCAATCCTCATAAGGAGGCAGAGATGGAACATCAAAGCACAATGTCACACCCACGTCATGATGCGTCTCACAATCCAAACATTTGCATCATAAAAAATAATCAAAACATGGCATGGTGTGGAGTACCTGTCACCTCAGGTGAGTGGATGCAGATGGTGTGAGGAGATCCTTCATCCTAACTATCCTCTAAATGATTTTAACACACTTTACACTACCCGGGGTCTTTCCCTGCCAATTCATTGGCCAACTTACACTATGGGTTCTAATAACCAATTCCCATTGGCCAAACTGTGGTGCTCCTCAATTTTGGGGTCTCACTCCCCCGATTCATCTCCCGGTGCTCTAGCACAATTTCTGGGCTGCGACGTGTACCTCTCCCAACAGGTCTACCCACCTGCACACCTCCACCACTGTAGTTGCCACTCGAGCTTACCTAGCTCCTCACCCTAACCTATCTAACTGGGGGCAGCCCCTCTCCTGGCTCTGTCACCCCTTGGTGCCCTTTGGCACTGGGCTACCCGGGTCCGTCCTCCGGATCCTCGGGCCCCATCCACACAACTACTACCGGCTCCCAGAGCCCACCTGCGGCCTCACCTGGCCGACATCCTTACAGTGGTGGAGTGCCCAAACCAACTACACACACTAACAGGCTACACGCCCAGCCATTTCCACAACACCAACGCACCCATCCACATACCATTCTGTCACCCGCACCACAGATGCCAATATCCAACTACAATTTACCTATACCCTCTACCTAACACTTACACTACCCGCCCCGGGTATCCGTGATGGGGGTCCACTCTTCCCCCATTCACACCTTCGCACCATCCACTCCACTCCACAATTTCCACCATACTCACTCCACGACCATCCATTCCAATACTCCATACCATTTATTCCATACACCTGCCCTCCATTCACCTGTCGTTGCACACCTGTGCAATCTCACCTGGTGCCACCTGCACCCTCCTTTCTTCCTGGACCACTTGGTCATCACAATACACAATCACCATTACTCCCTCATACACTGCTCCACACACCTGTTCAGTTGCACACCTGTGCAATCACACCTGTTCCATTCTCACCTGTTCAATCCTCACACACACGGCATCATCTCAGCTAACTACTCCCCTCTGAAACTTGCGCTTCCCAGTCGTCCCTTTAAACTATTGCGCTCCCACGTCATTATAATCCACACTAATCTACCTGCGTCCCCACTACAGGTATCAGTCACTAACTAATCTTAACGTCACCTAATGTCATCTTCGCTAGATCCCTACAATATATCCTAACCCACCCGGGCTAGTTTTCACTGCCATCACCCCATAAGCTATTGCTCCTTTGCCCCCACCTGTGAGGGATGGTGGATTTGCCATCCCACCACATCGGGGGTCTCTCACTACCAATTTCGCTCGTTCAAATCCAACAATTCAAAAATTTTCCATTTACTGCCAATTCTATTCACTTTTCTAAATTTCGTTTTAAATCACTATCACTATCACCATCACCCGTCTACTTATTACATCCTCTCGGTGCGCCAATTCACATCTACAGCCCGGCTTCGTACAGCCGAGCACTGAACGCGGATTCTTTTGTGCTGGCGGCTGGATGCGTCCCGCATTCGGGGCCGGGGCGGGGGCTTACCCGGGCCGAGATCCCATGCACCACTTCGGCGTGGAGCCATCCAATGTCCCGATCTCGACCTGCCGGCACGTCTCAATAGAAAGTGGTCGCCATGACGACCCTTCCTATCGAGCTGCCCGCTCCGCCTTGTGGAGCCCGGATGCGGCCGCTCCACGCGAGGCCCAGCGTGGATCGCGCACGGCGGTCCTTTCGAACCCGCCGTGGCTCGGATCTCCGCTGGTTCTCGCGGCACGCGAAGCCCGGCACGCACCGAGGGCCCGATCCGGCTAAAAGTCGACCTAACCTTTAACCCGGTTACCGTCGACGCTTCACCTGCAGGCCTACATGCATACGCTACCTCTTTCTTGCTCATACATGCAGCCGTTCCCATTCTCCTCGTACCTTTTCTTTCACACCTCGGTACACTCACTCCGCTCACCGACTTGGTCACACACCTGACCACCGAACACTTTGGCACACATTCGTTGCTCGCACACCTCACCAATACACCGCTTCGCGCCCCCTCGGTCACCTCCTTTGTGACAATCACAGGTGTGCTCTCACCCGCACACCCAACCACGTGTCTCACTACCAATTCCAGCGTGCATTCCCACTCACGCTCTACCATTCCAGGTGTGCATCCTTCCATCCCAGGTGTACATCCTCGCTCACCTATCACAACCAGCTCACGCTCCGTTTCACTCTCACTACTCTCACCTCCACTCTCAGTCGCGCACTCACCCTTACTCTTGACAGCATGCGCTTTCCCCATGCACCCGTCCGTTACACACCTTTCTCGCGCATCCTCCCGCGCACACTTTTTCGTTACTTCCTCCGTAACACTCCCCACACCGCGCTTCCCTGTGCTCCCTCGCACACGCGCTTTGACCAATTCACTCTTGACGGCACACTCACTCCTCGGCGTGCACTTTTTCCTCACACACCCCATGGTCGGACATTCTCGCACACCCCTTTTTTCGCACACCTGTCCTGTCACACACCTCACCAACGGCCTTTCACGAACACCCGGATCCAAACCAATCCCCAAGCCGACTGAATCTCCCCTCACATCATGTACATTGCCACTCACCTCCGTACCTCGTCGCACCTTCTCTGCCACCTGCAAACTTTTTATTTGGTTAGTGAGCACCGCATCATGATTTGAACACAGACCTTGTACACATTCCATCACCTCCTCCCGGATTTCTCTCTTAGTTTCTGTCCGTCCCTTCTTAATTTCACTCACCTCTTCTCCCACTTCCTCTAATTTTTGTTTAACCTCTTTTATTTCCCGGTGCGTCTCCTCAAGTTCGTCCTCTAAGGCTACCGTGACCGTTTCTACGTGCGTCCTTACCTCCCGGTCCTTCGTCTCCATTGCTTCTGTCACCTCTTCCACCCTCATTGTCAGTTCCTCCCGTACCATCTGACATTGCCTCTGCGTCGCTATTAATTCGTTTTTAATTTCTTTTTGTGTCGCCTTTAACCCTCCTAGTACCGCCGTGTTCTTTTGAACCTGCTCCACTAACTTAGTTTGTCCCTCTGTCAGCTGCTCCACCTCCTCCGTCAGATCTTCTATTCCCCCTTGTAACTTAGCCGTATTATTTCTCACCTCTTTCTCGATACGCTTTTCGCCTCGCTTTACCTCCTCGCGTAGCCCCGAGACCTCCTCACTCACCCCTCGTCGTATTTCCTCCATCTGGTTCCCCATCTGTTCGATTTCCCGGGCGGATTGTTCCCCTATTTCCCGCAATTTGTCCTCCATCCTATTTTCTAACCCCATTAACCCATTTTTCACCCCCTCTAACTGATTCTCTTGAGCGGCCATTCTGTTTTCTACCCCCATTAACCCATTTCTCACCTCTTTTATCCCGTTGTCTAACCCCTCAAAATTATTGTCTAACTTCCCAAATTTCTTGTCTAACTCCTCAAAATTATTGTCTAACTTCCCAAATTTCTTGTCTAACCCCTCACCAGTACCCCTCGCTTCGTCCCTCATTACCCCCATTTGGCCCTCTAATCGCTCACCCTGAGCCCTCATTTGGCCCTCTAATCGCTCACTCTGAGCATCCATTTTTGCTTCTAGCCCCATATTTGCCATTAGTATGGTTGCATTAATCTGCGCCATGAGGTCCCGCACATCAATTCCCGCTATTTGCGCAGCGGGCGCGGCTACCCCGCGCTCGTGCGAGCCGCCCCTTTGTGCGTCTGATACCACGTGCGCGAGAGCGCCATTTTGCGCGTCTGACACCCCCTCAACCGCCTCCTCATTGCTCTCCTCCTCCCTTTCTTCCACATACATTTCCCCTGGTTCCTGGGTTACCCCTAACCCGTCTATCTCCCCCACCGACATCCGATCGCCTTGATTGTCCATGGCGCGATCTAAAAATTCGGGTTTTATAAAACAACACAATTTCGTCCGCTTTATAATTTTGAGCGCGTGCAGCGCGCTCCGGGTCGATCTCACTCCCCGACACCAATTGTTACGGTACTAACACAATTGGTGTCCAAAATTTGGGCTAAATAAATTTAGTCCCAGGTTCGAATCCAACTCCTCGACACCAATTGTTACAGTAATAACACAATTGGTGTCCAAAATTTGGGCTAAATAAATTTAGTCCCAGGTTCGAATCCCACCTCCTGACAACCAATTGTTACAGACGCGGCTTTTAGATGTTATATGGACCGAGCGGTGGTGTATTTAACCGCGTCCGAACAGTTACTCCCCGATTAAAACCCGATTTCACCCGACGTTGACCAGATCGCCCCACGGATATTCAATCGGGAAATCTCTAAAGCGATCGCAAGAGAATGAAAAAGAAGAAGAAGAATACGGAGGAAGAACAGATTTATTATACACACACAAGCAATATTTTAGAGCGACCAATATTATTTACAGCAATAGATGGAAAAGAGCAGTCACACAGTGCATTGTTAACTTATTCTATTTCATTTACTTAATCCCCAAGACAAACGAGTAGGACAGGACGTTCACACTCACACGGTGGATATTGCAGGAAGGAATAGCTGAGGTGGACGCGTGGAGGAAGGCAAGGTCGGAGGCCGCAGCACCCCTCGCGGTTTTGGCGGGAAAACCTCCGTCGCGTATCCGCGGCCGTCACGCGCTGGCTCGGCACACCTGCTCCTCTTCCTGGGGTGGAGCCGTCTCCCTCCGTTCAGCGCGTCTCTCCAACGGCAGGGGATATTGCATGCAGGCAGGCAGGTAGGTATTGCGGTGGATTGCGCTCCTCTTCCAGGTCATCCCCCAGCGTATCTCTCAAGGCCTCTCTTTGGTGCAGCCTCGTTGCTCCTCTCCAGCTCATCTCCAGTCATCCCTCATCTGGACTCGTAAAGCAGTCCCCTGCAGTCGCTTTTATCACCTCCAGCGAAATCAAGCCGCCGACTCCGAGGGCGCGCCTACCGGGTCACTCACCGCGGTGTTGATTGGCTGTTAGGGCTGGTTCACTCCTTGCTTCTTATGACGAGGTGGAGACACGCCTTTCTTCCCCAACCTTACCTCGTGGCCAATGGTGGTTTGAAGAAAACCAGCCAAAATGCGGAAGGCAATTGGAAGGGAGGTTTTGGGGAAATTGGAAGGGCCTACGCTTATTTTGTTTGATACAATGCAAAGTCAATCTAGTGGAAAACACATACTTAGCCTACATGGAATAAGGAAATACACTATTTAAAAGATATATCGTGACCTGCGTGTATGTTCTATGAAATTAATTAGGAGGACGGCTGCGACCATTATTTACATTACCAGGATGTTACCATACCAAAACCATACTCTTCACATCCGTTACCCTTTCTCCAAAATTGTTACACTCCTCAAAACCCGTTACACTTCTCAAAACCCGTTACACTTCTCAAAATCGTTACAATATCATATATATATATATATATATATATATCATATATTAAAGCACGGTGTTACGCGCACTGTTTGTAAACAAGGAGGAAGCGGACAACGCGGTAATTTGTAAGAGTCTTTATTCAAGAGCTCACTGTAACACTGAACTCTCAGGGCTGCGCGCCCCGTGTATATCGTGAGGCCACGCCTCTCTCCCGGGCGTGGCCCACCCCCACTCGGTGTGCGGGGTGATGTCACCACGTCAGTGCTTTCGTGTCCGCCACACGTGCCCCCCCCCCCCCCCCCCCCCAGAATCCCCGCGCACCTGAAGGGCCAGTTTGCGGGGCAAACGGATGACCCGGCCGAAGCGCCCCCTGGCGACTGGCGGCGTCTGGGATGCAGGGATGCCATCAGGGATGCCTCCGGCTGCCCCTGGGATGGGTGCAGGACCGGGGGGCGGCGTGGCGGCGGGGCTGGGCGGTGCCGGGGGTCGGGCCACTGGCGGTTGATGGTCCATGTCGAGGTGGGCCGGCTTGAGGCGGTCCACAGAAACGCGGTCAGGAGTACCGCCGATGTCCAGGATGAAGTGCTTCACCCCGGTCTCCAGCACGTGGAAAGGCCCGTTGTACGGGGGCCGCAGTGGTGTCCGGTGGGCATCGTGGCGGACGAAGACGTACTCCGCCGTGCGAAGCTCCGGGGCGACGTGCGTCGGTGGGTGCCCGTGGCGTGCCGTTGGCACCGGGGCGAACCTCTAGGCGGTCTCCTGCAGAGCGGAGCGCTGCTGTGCCGCGGACCATGGTGCCGTGGAGTCGGGGAGGAACTCGCCCGGCACCCGCAGTGGTTGCCCGAAGACCAACTCCGCCCCGGATACGCGCAGGTCCTCCTTGGGCGCCGTCCGGAGGCCCAGCAGGACCCAGGGGAGCCTGTCGACCCAGCCGCCGTCGCGGAGGGTGGCCCGGAGCGTGGCCTTCAATGAGCGGTGAAATCGCTCACACAGGCCGTTAGCCTGGGGGTGGTAGGCTGTGGTTCGGTGCAGCCGGACCCCGAGCCCCTGCGCGACCGCCCCCCAGAGCTCCGAGGTGAACTGGGGGCCGCGGTCGGACGAGATGTCTGAGGGGGCGCCGAACCGGGTGACCCAGGTGGCGATGAAAGCCTGCGCGACGTCCGCCGCCATCGTCGACGCCAAGGGCACGGCCTCCGGCCACCGGGTGGTGCGGTCCACCATGGTGAGGACGTGGGTGAAACCCCGCGAGGGGGGCAGAGGTCCCACCAGGACCACGTGGACGTGGTCAAACCGGCGTTCCGGCACCGTAAACGGGGCCAACGGGGCCTGGGTGTGCCGGTGCACCTTGGCGCGCTGGCACGCGAGGCACGTCCTGGCCCAGCCGCGGACGGCCTTCCGGAGGCCATGCCAGACGAATTTGTCCGCGATCAACCTTTGGGAGGCCCTCGCGCCCGGGTGGGACAGGCCGTGGATGGCGTCAAACACCTGGCGCTGCCAGCCCGAGGGCACGATGGGGCGAGGCCGCCCGAGGGAGACGTCGCACAAGAGGGCCGCGCCCGCGCCGTCGAACGGCACCTCAGTGACGCGGAGGCCCATGACGGCGGTCCGCAAGGCCTGGACGTCGGGGTCAGCGGCCTGGTCCGCTGCCATCCGGGCATAGTCGATGCCGAGGTGGACTGCGTGGGCGACGGCCCGGGAAAGGCAATCCGCCACCGGGTTGTCCTTCCCCGCGACGTGCCGGATGTCCGTCGTGTACTCGGACACAGCCGAGAGGTGACGCTGCTGCCGGGCCGACCACGGCTCGGTGACCTTGCCCATCGCGAAGACCAGCGGCTTGTGGTCGACGAAGGCCGTGAACGCACGGACCTCGAGCAGATGGCGGAAGTGCCTGACCGCCAAGTGAAGCCCGAGCAACTCGCGGTCGAAGGTACTGTAACGGCGTTCGGGCGGGCGAAGCTGCCGGCTAAAGAACGCCAGCGGTTGCCAAGCTCCACGCACACATTGCTCGTGCACCGCGCCCACCGCGTAGTCGGAGGCGTCGGTGGTGAGGGCGATCGGTGCATCGGGCACCGGGTGCGCGAGCATGGTGGCGTTAGCCAAGACGAGCTTCGCGCCCGTGAATGCCGCGTCCATCTGCAGGGTCCAGGTGACGTCGCCTTTGCCCGGCTTACCTCGGAGAGCTTCGTGCAGGGGGCGCAGGAGCTGGGCGATACGGGGCAGGAACCGATGGTAAAAGTTCACCATGCCCAGGAACTCCTGCAGCCCCCTGATCGTGCGGGGGCGCGGAAACCCCTTCACCGCCTCCACCTTGGCCGGCAGGGGGACGGCTCCGTGCCTGGTGACGCGGTGCCCCAGAAAATCGAGTTCGGCGACACCGAACCGGCACTTTGCGGGGTTCACAATCAGGCCATGCTGGCCCAGGCGTTCGAAGAGCGTGCGGAGGTGGTGTCAGTGCTCTTCGCGGGACGCGCTGGCGACGAGGATATCGTCCAGGTAGACGTATACAAAATCCAAGTCGCGCAGGACGCTGTCCATCAGCCGCTGGAACGCCTGAGCTGCATTCTTCAGACCGAAGTGCATCCGCAGGAATTCGAAGAGTCCGAACGGCGTGATGACCGCCGTCTTCGGGACGTCCTCTGGCCTGACGTGGACCTGATGGTAACCGCGTATGAGGTCCACCTTCGAGAAGAAGGACATGCCCGCCAAACGGGCGGAAAAGTCCTGAATGTGGGGGACGGGGTAGCGGTCGGGGGTGGTGGCGTCATTGAGACGGCGATAGTCCCCGCACGGTCGCCATCCCCCGCCAGGCTTCGGCACGATGTGCAGCGGCGACGCCCAAGCACTCTCCGAGCGCCGAACGATGCCGAGTCGCTCCAGGGTAGCGAACTCCGCTTTTGCTACCGCCAGCTTCGTCGGCTCGAGGCGGCGTGCCCGGGCGTAGACCGGTGGCCCGACGGTGGGGATGTGATGGGCCACCCCGTGCTTGACGGCCTCTGCCGAGAAGGTGGGCCGCGTGAGGGCCGGGAAGCCGGCGAGGAGGCGGGTGAATTAGTCCGCTGCCGGAAGCGTACAGATCAACGTGGCCAGAACCGAACCGTTCAGCAAGCCGCTTGGCAAGCCGCTCGGTGAGCCGCTCAGTGGGCTGCTCGACGAGCTGGGCAGCGCACAAGCGAGCGAGCTGAACGTCTCGGCCTGGACAAGACGTCTGTGCTTTACGTCGACCAGGAGCCCATTTGCGCACAGGAAGTCCGCGCCAAGCAATGCCATGGGCACGTCGGCGGTGACGAACGACCATCGGAAAACCTGCCCTCCGAACCGCAGAGAGAGGCAGCGTTTTCCGTACGTACGGATGGGCGTCCCTTTTGCGGCAAGCAGCGCGGGGCCCCCGCCCGCGGCGTGCTTGTCCGACGTACCAGCAGGAACGACACTCACCTGCGCTCCTGTGTCGCACAGGTAACGGCGCCCGGATAAGGTGTCCGTGATGAACAGCAGGCTGTTCGAACGCCCGGCGCTCATTGCCACTATCGAGCGCCGGCCCGGGCGTTTCCCGACCTGTTGAAGGAGCATGGCGGATGACACTGTCGAGCCTCGTGGCCGAACTTGGCGTGGAACCAGCACCAGGTGGTGGAGCTGGAGGAGTGCGGCTGGCTCCGCCAGGCCGGCGGAGTTGGCGGTGTTCCCCGCGGTGGCGGTTTTCGCCGCGGCGGTGGGCGGGGCGTGGCGGCGGCCACGAGGTGCGTATCAGCATGCTGCGTATGCTGTGTTAGCTGATGCTGTGGATCAGCATCATCAGCAGCATCAGCCTCGAGGTCCGTGACGGCCGCACCGACTCTCGCCCGCGTGTCCGAAGCCGCGAAGTACCTGTCCGCCGCGGCGGCCAATGCTCGGGGTTCTGTTAGCACGGTCCCGGCCAACGCGAGGCGTACCTGTGCTGGAAGTTGGCGATGGAAAAGCACCCGGAATAGAGAACCAGGGGCTTCGTCGCCCAACAGTGACAGCATATGGTCCATTCGGACCGACGGGCGCGTGTCGCCGAGCTCGGGGAGATCCAGGAGGCGGTCGGCCCGTGCGTCCTCCGTGAGGCCGAACATGGCTAGGAGCAGCCGCTTGAGTGCCTCGTACTTGTGGCCGTCCGGTGGGTGGTGAAGGACGGACACAACTCGAGCGGCCGTGCCGGGCCCGAGGGAGGCGACGACGTGGCAGTAGCGCGTGTCGTCGTGGGTGAGGTGCCGAAGCTGAAACTGGGCTTCGGCTTGGACGAACCAATCTTCGGCCTGGGCCTCCCAAAATTCGGGAAGTTTAATCGACATCACGTTGTTGGCCATGGCAATGGCGTCGTGTTTGGAAGGATCGCTACGGCAGATCCAACGTCGAGGGTCACCAGTAATGCGCGGTGTTATGCGCGCTGTTTGTAAACAAGGAGGAAGCGGACAACGCGGTAATTTGTAAGAGTCTTTATTCAAGAGCTCACTGTAACACTGAACTCTCAGGGCTGCGCGCCCCATGTATATCGTGAGGCCACGCCTCTCTCCCGGGCGTGGCCCACCCCCACTCGGTGTGCGGGGTGAGGTCACCACGTCAGTGCTTTCGTGTCCGCCACAATATAACGTATATATCATATAAAATGTGGTGTATTTTCATGTCATTAATTAAGATGTCCTTTGTCAAAAAGTTGGTAACCATTATCTTGTTGGTAATGATCCACAGCATCGTCTTTCCAATTGCAGATATCTATTAAATAAATCACCAAGCCTACTATATTCACAGGAGGCACTTCGACAAAGTTCAAAGTCCACTCATTGGCAGCGATGGTTGAGGGCTTGGGTTGCACGTGCCCATTCACAGTTATTCAGTTCTTGCATCTTGTCCACATTGTAGGTAGTCAGCAAATACGCCAGCTGTAAGATCTCAGCCCTATCGACGAGCTCGGAAAGTTCTCCAACTCTTTTTTTGTGCAGTGGCACACCCTTTCTCTCAGCAAGTATTTTATACTTATTTTTTGAAACCTTGTGAGCCATTTTACCTAACAATCCTTATCTCAGATGTACGGTATAATTTAGCATGCCTTGATGGCTGATGTTGCTTGGGGTTTCTGCGCATGCACATAAAGCATTGTGGGGCAGGTTGTGCCATTTTGAAAGTCCTGCATTGGTTGTTTGCTAAATAAATTCCGTAAAAGGACAGATAAATGACAGGCAAGGCTCAATAATTAATTGAGGAGGAGAGACTGGCACTTAGACAGAGGCACTGGGGCAGGGAAGTGAGTGGACGAAGTCTTTCTAAACATGTGCTCGACACGCTGTATCATTTACGGGAACTACACCACACTTACACTAATGCGTACCGGTACTATGAAATAACTATTCTAATCTATTCACCATTTTACTCCCTGAACAGATCCAAAACAGTCAAGAAGGTCCAAAAGTGAAGTTGTCAAGCACTACCAGTGGTTCCATTGGGAAAATAATTCTCCAGCCAAGAAGTTTTAAAATGTTTAGCCAAAAGAGTTTCTTGTTTGCCACAACATTTTTTTTATTTTTGCTTTTGATATTTCAAGTGTTGGCATCATCAAACTTTGCCTTCATCTCACTTTCTTCAATTTGCCTTCCAGTTGTCGACCAAGGTTTTTTTTGTATGAAGTACATAGTCGAGGCTCATGGAAGAAAATGGGGCTCAACGGGGGTAATGAATATTATGGTTTTGAATTGGGGACAATCTGAGATGGTGGTGCACAGCTGTCTTGAAGATCTGGAGGGAAGAATGAGATTGAAGAGAATGTGGAAGTTGGTTCCACAGGCGGGAAAAAAGAGGAACAAATGAGTGGGGGTGAGCAGTGATACTGGATTTTGTGAATCTTCTTGTGTAACCTGCAGAAGCCATGGGTGGGGGGGGGGGGGGGTGGGGGGGGGGGGTCAGAGGTGGGACAAAGCACAAGAGAAGAGGGTGCGGGATCATAAAGGAGGCAGTTGAAGACAGAGAGACCACCGACCTGTCTGTGATGGCGAAGTGATAAGCCCATCGACTCAGCTTCATTGCAGGAGATCCAATGATGTTGAAGGCTTTGGTTTCCACAGCATCAAGCTGAGCAAGATGTGAGGCAGCCCAGAGGGAGAGCAGTCCTCAATCAAGCTGCAGATGAAAGCCTTGTAAGTTGATAGGAGTTCATGTGTGTAGAGGAAAGACTGTACGGCTGGTTTTGGAAGCCAACCTTGAAATGTGCTTTGCCCAAGAAAGATCATGGCTGAGAGTGAGACCCAGGAGTTTGAATGACTGAACTTCTGCAGGAGGATTTGAAAGTATATGGTGGAGGGAGGGGCTACCTGATGGTCCTTTTGGAGAGAGATAGCGAGAGAGTGAGATTTGTCAGGATAGAAAGACATATTCCAAGTGTTTGATCAGCTTGTGATTTTGTCAAAGTCTGAAGAGAGGGAAGAGGCCTGTCTGTCTGAAAGATGAGGGATGTCACGGCAGAGGCTGGATAAAGGGGGTTTTCCCGAGAGTCAGAGACATCATTGATGAGGATCAGGAATAGGACTGGGCCCAGAACTGAACTGAAGTACACCAAGGCAGTGCCCTTGAGTTGAAAGCTCCTTGCCAGGAAGAGGAGTAGAAAGGAGTCCATTGAGAGCCACACGTTGGCTAGAAAGGTAGAGGAAGTCAGTAAGCCATGTAAGGAGGAGAGCTTGGAGAGTAAGACAGGGTGCGGAGCAAGGTAGGGTTCCTTTTGTTTGGAGAGCAAGGTAGGGTTCCTTTTGTTTGGAGAGCAAGGCAGGTTCCTTTTGTTTGAAGAGCAAGGCAGGTTCCTTTTTATATGAGCATTTCAAAAGTAGGTTTGGAATGGGTACCTCTAACGAAACCAGTAATTGTGCTTTGATTTGCCTCATACCTCATTAACAGTTTACACCATGGTCCATTGGACAGAACAATTTACGATCACTGACAGTGTTCCAGTACGGACATACAAAAATCAGCAAAAATCTTCTTCTGAACTTATGACGGAATTAAAAAAAATTTGAAAATTTACTGCCATGAAAAAGTATTTCAAGGGTAGCGTTGTGATATGGAATCAACAAAATACAGTACTCCTGTTTAAATGATGAATCTAGGCTCATGAATGATCCGCTTACATGCCGCATTGAGGTGAATGAAAAATCAGCTTGATGTGTGAGAAATTGCGGCCAACAAAATGTCAGCTTGTTCCCGAATGGAGGCTAATGAAGCGAGGTCATGCATATTCATGACACACTAACAGGATATTGATAATATGAGAACATGCACCGATTTGACATTGGCCTAATTCACTTGGACATGCAAAATTCACTTTACATGCTAGTTTAATCTCAAAACTCGAATCGCCACCATAATTTGCCGATTTATTTTTTAACCAGATGGATTTTAATTTTGCATTTTGAGAATTTTGGTAGTGCCAGAGTAACGCCTGACGATGATGGACAAGAGATGGCTCAATCTATGCCACTGAAAATATAATCAAGAACAGAGCAGAAGAGCGATGAGCAATAATGATAAATACATATAAGTAGTAGAATGCATAAAAAAACAAGTCTCAACTAGAGCTTCCAGGGAAGCAGAACTCAACTGAACTGACTGGACAACTTTAAAGTAGGTCGGGTCTCACATGCCAAGTTTGATGAAAATTCTTCAATATATGTGGACGCTGGAATGTTAACGTCGTTTCAGAGCTGAAAAAATATGCCTGCCTATGGCGGCCATTTTGTGACAGATCGGGTTGATATGCGATAGCTACCTACCTTGTGTGGTAAGAGTCTCACACACCAAGTTTGATCAAAATCCATAAATATTTATGGACGTTAAAGTCTTAACGTCGTTTCGATGCTGAAAACAATATGGCGGCCTATGGCGGCAATTTTGTGACGGATCGGGTTGGAATGCAATAGCAACCTACCTTGTGTGGTAAGGGTTAAACATTCTAAGTTTGATCAAAATCTGTTAATATTTGTGGACGCTAGAGTGTTAACGTCGTTTTCATGACCAAAAACAAAATGGTCGCCTACGTCCGCCATTTTTCAACGGATCGGGCTGAAATGTAATATCAACCTGGTCCTTGGGGTAAGGATGCTGCCTGTCAAGTTTGATCAGAATTGGTTGATATTTGTGGACGCTGGAGTGTTAACGTCGAAAAGTTGACAGACGACAGACGACGACGACGACGACAGACAACGGACGCCGGAGGGTTCAGTATGTGAGAAAACAGAGAAATCATGGCTTTTGTCTTCAAAATTTAATTACTGTACAGCTGGAAGAGCGCATAACATAAACAGATAGACCTTGAGAAGGAAGAAGGTTGAGAAAATGCAGAAGATAGCCAAGAATGTAAAAAGAGTCATATATGACCTCATCATTTAAACTAGATTCAGAGAAATCAAGAAGGCCTTGTGAGCTATGCTGTAGATGAGCTAGATATAAGGGGAATGAGAGCGAAAGTTAATTACATTGATTAAACGTGTTTAGAGTTTTGGCGTGCTGAGACGTGGGTTTTTATGAACTGCCTCTTCTGGATTCTGTGGATTCTAAAGCTCTCAACATTTTTGGCATCCCTCACAATCGGGTTATTAGTGGACATGTTAAGTGCTAAAAATAGGGTGTTGACTTCAAGTCATGATGCAAAGGTTCCTTAGTGCCTTAGGAACAAAATTATCCAAAGACACAAGTTGTATCTTAAAATCCAAGATGGCCACTATCAGCCATCTTGGAAAACATGGCCAACCCATAGCCCAGGAAGCATTTGTCAGTGAAACTATTATGATACATGTTTCTCACCTAATTTGAGGTCCACTAACTCATTTCTTGCATCACTTCTGCATTTCGGAAGCATTTAAAGGTCAAATTGGGGTCAAAAAGTTTAAATTATAACAATATTTATTGGTTTCATAACATTATTTATTGGTTTTCACATACAGAACACAATGTTTGGTCAGGTAATTTGAGGTAATAAGATTGTTCCTCATGGTATATCTAAATAGTACAACAGGGACATAGTATACTCGACCAATAACTTGAGAAATCAAATATACAATCACATAATTTAGTAACAGTGTAAGCAGATTCATGACATTATTTCGTTCAGCTGAGTCCTCAATCTAACTTTCTAACGTCTTTCTAACGATCTAACATTCAGCTAAGTCCTCTATCTAACTATCTAAAATCAGCAAAAATCAGCATGAGAAAGTCTAATTTCCTTTCTCAAAAATAAAATGTTATCAAAATACCTCCAAAGCCTGCTGTCATTAATTTTATAAAAATGTCGAATTCATATTTCATTTACCTGACTTTACCTTTAAATGCATCCACAATGCAGAAGTGATGCCAGAAATGAGTTAGATGACCTCAAATTAGCTTGGAAATAGTTTCTATGACAAATGCTTCCTGGGCTATGGCTCGGCCATGTTTTCCAAGATGGCTGACGGCAGCCATCTTGGATTTTAAGAAACAACTTGTGTCTTTGGATAATTTTGTTCCTATGGCCCTAAGGAACGTCCATGCCAAAGGGGACCTTTTCATCATGACCTGAGGTCAAAAAGCACTTGGCATGTCCGCTATATAGCACAAGGCCAGTTTCTTTCACATTACAGAAAGGTCGGTGACTTCTCTTTTTTTTTTTAAACCTCCTCTCCTCCAGTTGAGCTCCTTCTGCTCTCTCAGCTCAAGCTCCTTCTGCTCTCTCAGCTCAAGCTCCCTCTGATCTCTCAGCCCCCTAATCCCCCTCAGCTCCTCCACGGTGCATATGTACGTCCACTAACTCCCTCCTGGATAAACTCACATAATCCAGTCTTACCATCCACCTACATTCTTTTTCCCATCTCTCGACCTTCCTTACCATTTGTGAGCTTTTCAGTCATGCGCTTTCCTCCAGGGCTTCAATCAGGTGGTGTACCACAATCTCTTCTCATGCCCCATCCTTACTCCTAATCTTTTCTATCCCCATGAACATGACCTTACCCAACCCTCTTACTTGCTAGTCACTATGTTACCTCCCCTCATCTTTCTCCTTCCCTGTTCAATCTTTCCGTTGCTGACTGTGTCCAACTGTAGCCCCACTGTCAGCACATTGCCCCATTTACCCTCTGTCACCTTGTCCTTGCATGAGCATAGATTTTGTATAAAACACTTTGTAAAGTCATTGTAATCTTGATAATATGGTAATGGTGGAATCAAACAATATAGAGAAAGTGCAAGCTGACTTGAAAGCAATCTCCAATCCCTCCCTTAGACCTCTTGGACGATTATTCATGCCGAGCAAATACACAACTGTAGCAGTTGAACTCTAGTGGTTTCAGGAAAGCAAATAAAGGGGCTGCATGGTTCACCATCCACCTATATCCATGACAAAATTACCATCCCCATCATTTTATACCTGCTGAAAGATAGTATTTACATGGAATTCACGATCCTGGATTCGTAGACAGCTGTGACTTGTGGAATATTGTTTGTTGATCTGTAACATTCAGAGGCAGGCACTGCAGATAAAAACTAGGCGGTGGGAAAGGTCAGGTGAAGAAAGAGACTAGCTATCTGATCATGAAGAACAGATACTTTCTCACTTCGCAAGATCAATAGGGTGGTAATGGTTGCGAAGATTGTTCAAAGAAGCAGAATACTGCGACTTCCACTCGTATAACATTTCCTTTTAACATGACAAAGTTGTTGGCCTCATGCCTAACCCAAACCAAGAGGATCAGGAGATCAACTTTTGTTTGGCATCCACTCTGTCCTGTCTGGCTTTTGTGGGCCTACCTCTTGTTGGAAAACTATTGCCGGAATTGCTTTCAGGGTTACAAAGACACAAGCCACCCTATTACAGCAAGGTATCAGTCTCATTGGGAGCAGAAAGATTAAAACCATTTTATTTAATTCAACCCGATTAAGCCACTGTGGACAACTTAAGAAAAACTCAATTTTGGACAGGAGTGCTGTCTTGCTATTTAAGTGGTGTTTCAGTCATTTTTTAGACTTTATATAATTTTGAAATGTAGATTGTCTTAAATGTTGATTCAGTTGTTTGTTTTTTTGGAAAGGGGATGTGTGAAGGGGATGAATATCGTATGTCATGTTCATGAATATGAATATGAAATAAACACATCATGATGCTCGGGATCAAAACGGAAGTGCTCCAGTTGCTGTTGCACATCAAAAGTTCTCAAAACATGATTACACCCACGTGTGGAACATTGCTTTGATTAATCATGATAATGAGAATTATCAATCATATAAATTAGTGATAGTGCACCACAAAGCACTATCACTATCGTACGTTGCTCTATGGCAGCTGAAGGCTTGTCAGGTAACGTCATACATTGCTAGGATTTGTTGCATTTGTTGCACATTGCTCGGAGCTAGTATTATCTCAGGGAAAGTTAAATATATATCGGACAAATTGGAATCGGTGAATCATTTTGAGGTCGGCCTCCTAAGGACTCTGAAAGACTTGCGATGACAAAATTATTGGAAGTCAAAGCATATGATGCATTTCAGAAACATTTTACACTCTATATGTAATATGTATATATACGTATATGTGTGTGTATATATATATATAATATATAATATATATACATATATATATATGGATTCGAACCCAGGATCCTAGGATTCCAAGCCGGCACCCTAACCGCTAAGCCAACACCAGGCTTCAGAGTAGAATGACCTGGTCTGCATCCAAATTGATGATCCGATCTGGTAATGACAGTTGAACCTCAAACAGGGAACCATGATTGTCATGGGGCCCACAAGGCTAACCCCCGCTCTAGCGGGGAAAATGGCCTTAAAACGATCATTCATTCATTCATTCATTCATTGTTGCGGTTTTGCCATAAAGGAAAACCCCCTATAGTTAATTGCACGACAACATGTAGCCTGCAGTAGTTAGTTATTTCTTATTAAATGTAAAGATTAGCTCCCCTCCCGATGTTTAGTAATCCACACCAATATGCGTTGAGCTCGGCAGGAATTCAAACGATGTGCAGGTGGGCGTGGCTAAAGGAACCGCCCACGTCACCAGCAGGCGACCAATCAGGTCGAAGCCATGTCACCAGCAGGCTACCAATCAGGTCGAAGCTAACGTCACCAGCAAACAACCAATGAGGGGTCGTGGACACGTCACCAGCAGGCGACCAATGGTGGGTCGGAAAACCTCCCCGAATGAAAGAGGGAAGGAGGAATGAAACCTTCATATCGGGAGGCGGGGCTGAATGACCGCACGTGACCAATCTCAACCAATGGGAGGCTGTGGAACATTCTGGGAAGCCTTTCGGGTCCGATATAACCCAGGGCTCATCGCCTTCGCCTCCTTCTCTCTGATCTGATTGCCTTTCAGCTTTCTCTCTGATCTGATCGCCTTTCAGCTCTCTCTCTGATCCAGCCGCCTTCGCCGACCTGCAAGTGTTCATCTCTCCTATGATTCATCTTGAAGCTGGCTGTCCGACATGCTGGGTCGTCTTTCCTGCGCTAAAGTTCGTCGTTCGTGCGGACTTCGAAGCGGCGGTTCGTCCTGTGGATCTCCTGCAAGCTTCGCGTGGGAACTGCCAGACGACATCATCTGCACGTTTCCCGGTACAATAAATGACCTGTGTGTCATTCCCTGTGTGTGTGTGAATGCACCTGTTGGGATTAGGTAGGTAAGGATTGATAAGACTGCCCCTCCGTCTTTCTCTTTGCCTTATAAATAAAAGGCTGTACATTTTGTTCCTCTCAAACCTGTTTGAGTACGTCTTTTCCTTCATTGGCCTAGCATCATCCGAAACTGAATTTGGCTTGAATCAGACCCATCAATCATGCAAGGTAACGCCGCTTTCCACACCAGGCAATCTGCTCGGCACGACTTAAGGTGTGTGGAAGCGAGGGTTCAATCCCCGATTTCTTCGGCCGTGTGTCTCGAAGGTATTTGGGATTCATTGACCAGCAAACTCTTCGGCACGTCGCTGGGAGATTGGCGATTGGAGATGCTTAGCAACCCATCGACCACGAGTTTAGTCACGGCCGGCGGCCTGTGGACCCAGAGTTTGAGGGGGAACGGGGTCATAAACCCCCCTTAGTACGTCGAACGACCCGGGATCCGCAACAATATATTCGTGTATATATATATATATATATACAGGGTGAGTCAAAAGTAGCGCCCAATTTCTTTTTATATATATCAGGGTGAGTCAAAAGTAGTGCCCGATTTCTGTTTTTTCGGCTGTCAGATTATTTCTGGGATGTCATGTTGTTAATAATTGTCTTGCAGACAATTGTTGGCCCAGGGTACAAGATCAGGACTGTTATTTCCAGCAAGATGGAGCTCCACCTAATTATGGACGTAATGTTCGTCAGTGGCTTGAGGAAAACTTTCCCGGAAAGTGGATCGGCCGCCGCGGTCTGATCGAGTGGCCGGCACGCTTTCCAGACCTTACACTTCCAGATTTCTTTCTTTGGAGGCTCATGAAAGACCTTGTTTATCGTCAAAAGCCTCGTACCATTCAGGAATTGAAGGCTCAAATCACTGCAAAGTTTGAGGAAATTGATATCAAACTCTGCAAGCATGTGTGCCACTCTGTGCCTGCTCGGCTGCAATTGTGCATCGATCATGAGGGAGGGCACTTTGAAAATTGCAAGTAAAACAGCTTGGTACACTTCCGTAATAATTTTTCCCCGAATAAATGGTTAGATAAACATGTCATTCATTTATTTCTACCTTCTTGTACACTGTAATACTTTTGCTTTTTTGGGAGTGTAAATATAACATCATTAAAGGTTAAATGTTTGCCCCCATAGTTAGTCCACAAGCAACACGTAGGCCCCTTAGAACATTAGTTATGTCATAGTATGTGTGAGGATAAGGCCATTTCCACTAGTGATACCTGCGTTGTGTAAAGAAATAATAAGCTTAGGTCCTTTTCATTTTGCGGCCACCCTCCAATCTCCATCATGGGCATAATCGATCCCGCGCTCCATTTGGCATCCCTCAATTTGTTACGCTTTGGGCTACCCACGGCAGTTTGTTACGCTTTGGCTGCCAGCAGCATTCGCTGCCCTTGGGTTCGCTCGAAAGCAGTCAAATGCCACGAGGTAGGCCTGGAAAGAGGGAGGAGCGCGAGGACGAGGTGTGGCCGCATCAAGCAGCACGTCAGGAGGCCGTGACGGTAAGGGCAACAACCAATCAGGGCTCGGGTGACATGCGTGAGGGGCGTGGTAAGGGCGTGCCGATATAAGCGCACGCACAAAGCCCTTGAAGAGGACTGACGAAACAGCGCTCGTATGAGGAGGACTGATGAGCGAGGGGCTTTGTGAAGAGAACTTGCAGAGGATACATGCACTGTAAGAGGACTTGGCCGATTTGCGCTCTGTGAGAGGACTTCTGCGGGAGAGGCGCTTTGCTGGTGAACTGTATTGGGAGCGCACATAAAGCCTGGTTCATCTATTACGTACGCGACCGTGGTCGCAAGTAACCGCCCAGCCAGCCTTACCTTTCGCCCCGCATTTAACCCCATAATTGTCCGATCCACGCCAACGACATGCGGAGAGCTTCTTCCGCCCTGACCATCTTCTTCGTGGTGCGAGTCGAGGACCGGAGTGGACTGCCTGGACACGATCATCCCTGGACCATCACCCTGACCATCTGCAATCCCCGTGTGAGTGTCTGAGTGTGAAACGGGCCCGTGTCCTGGGATAAGTTAAGACTGTAATAAGGCTGCACTGTGTGTTCTTCTTCTCCTTCCTGTACAAATTGTAAATAAACCAATCTGTTCTTCCTGTCTTTCCTAATTCGACCGTATCAGTGATTTCCTCCATTGGGTAAGCGTGGCATGATCAGAACCGCTCGGATCGGGTTTAGTCCTTGTTAACGGCCCGGGTCACGGTTCGCTATCACTCGGCGTTTCCACCTATAACCGTGATTCGGGCAGGGTTTATTTCCTTGCTTCCTGGGCGGCGTTGGTACTTAGGTAATAGGAATTCGGCCTACCACCCTATTCAACGCCGTCCGGAAGGAATGTCATAGCGCCGGATCCCGTCGGCTAGTAAAAGACAAGGGGACTAATCCCCTCTTGGTAAGGGGAAAGGCCGGCCAGGAGATCCGCAACAATATATATATACTCGTATATATATATATATATTCAGACTTGGCATTTAATATGGAATTTTTTTTTTGTGGGGGTGAACTTACTTTTCAAGATGTCTTAGAACCAAAAGTTCATTGGAATTATGTTGAAATTATTCTAGATTTTGTTAATGTGACCTTTAAAAGCAACATAAACCACATTTGACATTTCAAAACAAATAAATTGATCCTTGAAAGTGATGTAAACTGATATCGAACTCAATTTATGCACAGTACTGTGTTAAACATCTGTACGTTTTCCAGAAGTATCTCTTTATTTTGCACATTAGCCAAATTTTTTTTAAACAAAATCAAAAGTTAAATTACGACTGGGATTACGGACAGTAAAATTACAGTTCAGTACTTCGTGTAACCCCCACGAGCATTCAGGAGAGCACGTACACGTTGAGGCATGCTGTTCACGAGATTTGCCAAGGTTTGGACAGGAATCTCTTGCCGTGCAGTGACAATAACCTGCTGCAATTCACGCACAGAGGTCGGCTGCTGGACCAAGTGGTCGATTTGACGCGTTAATTCTGCCCACAAGTTCTATATCGGATTCATATCCGGGACATGGCAGGCCACTCCATATGCTCTACACCACGGTCAGCAAGAAAGTGTTGGATCATGCGAGCACGATGAGGCCGTGCATTGTCATCTTGGAAGACAAAGTTTCCTCGAAAGGCTGCACGAGCAAATGGAAGCAATGTTTCTTCCAGAATGGCCCTGTACTTGAACTGGTTCAGGTTTCCATTCAGAACAACCAGGTCAGTTTTGCCCCTGCATGAAAAGCAGCCCAAACGGTCACCCCACCACCTCCAGCTTGGACTCTTGGCACTATACAATCTTTGTTGTAGGCTTCATGCACTTATCTGCACACTCGGACGTGGCCATCTTGACGATAGACCAGAAATCTAGACTCGTCACTGAAGATCCTGTGATTCCAGTGTCCTGGCTGCCATTGACGGTGCTCTCTGGCCCACTGCAATCGGCGCTGGCAGTGTTGTCTGGTCAGGCGTGGCTTTCTCAGGGGACGCCTGGTACGATAGCCTGCTTGAACCAGTCGTTGATTGACTCGCCTTCTGGATACAGGCACATTTGTCATTTGCTGCCACTCAGCCCTAAGCCGATTAGCTGACTTGGTACGGCCATTGCGGACTATCCGGTGCAGCTGGCGATCATCCCTCCTTGTGGTTCTGCGGGGACGTCCTGGCCTCGGTATTGGAGTAGGGACACCCCTCTGAGCATTTCGTTTCAGGATCTTTGACACCTGACCTTGAGTGATGCCATACTGCCGAGCAATAGCACGCTGTTTCATGCCGTAATTTCGTAAAGCCATCACTCCATGACAAACAGCATTGTCGAGTTGATGGACCATCTCCAGAGGAAGCGGCAATAACTTTTGGAGATGTGCAGCAGTTGTTTTCCACTAATACAGAACGCAACAACCCTTGTATAACATCCTATAACCCGACTGTGAAGCCAATCATCAAATGCACCTGTCCGTACATTTTGCCACGCCACCTGTGATATAATCCTGTTGTTGACTTCTTGCTGCGACAGACAATCAGTGACATGGTTATTTTAACAAATAAATCACCAAAGTGTAAAAGAAACTCACCGGATTGATATACTGAGTTAAGAAAGTAAACCCAAGTCAAGAAAAAAACATATATTCCATATTAAATGCCAAGTCTGTATATATATATCTGTGCAGTGTCTGTCTTGTCTTGTGTTGTCACTGAACTACTCCCTCAAACTTTTGTGAAATAGTACCAAACTTCTGGTATGCACCTATCTCTCCCGTCGGTATGTCCTAAGGGTATTGTTTTTGAAAAATTTCCCAATTTTTTTTTTTTCCGGGGGAATTTATTTGGGAAAATTTTTTGGTTTCAACTTCAATTGTTTATAAAATGTGATATCACGTATATTACAAATACATTTGTGCATTATGATTGTTTGAATTATGATGGTGTAAACCATGACAAAACAGCAACTCAGGTACAGTCATTTATCGATATATCTACATATCTGGGCAGTTGCGTTGGGCAGTATGAGCCTGGCGTTGGCTTAGCGGTTAGGGTGCCGGCTTGGGATCCTAGGATCCTGGGTTCGAATCCCGGTCGATCGCTGAATTAACGCCAGGGGGGTTGACTCAGCCTGTCATCCTTCCGAGGTCGGCAAATTGAATACCAGCTTGCTGGGATGAATGATCACGGTGTGTACCCTGATTTAGAATAGGTACACCGTATCCCTGCGCATCGTAAGAGGCGTCCAAGGGTTGGCGTCAGGAAGGGCATCTGGCCATAAAAACATTGCCTCAAAAAGGGAACCATGATTGTCATGGGGCCCGCAAGGCTAACCCCCGCTGTATCGGGGAAAAATGGCCTTAAAACGATCATTCATTCATTCATTCTACATATCTGGGCAGTGTCTGTTGTCACTGAACTACTCCCTGAAACTTTTATTTCCGTGGTTGTGAAGTGTTTTTAATAACGTGGTGGTGGTTTTGAATCACGTGGTGGTGAGGTATGTTGAATTATGTGGTGGTGAGGTGTTTTTAAATCACATGGCTGTGAGGTGTTTTTAATTTCGTGGCTGTGAGGTGTTTTTAATTTCGTGTATCGTGGTGGTGATGTGTTTTTAATTTCGTGTTTCGTGGCTGTGAGGTGTTTTTAATTTCGTGTTTCGTGGCTGTAAGGTGTTTTTAATTACGTGTTTCGTGGCTGTGAGGTGTTTTTAATTTCGTTGCTGTGAGGTGTTTTAATTTAGTGTTTCGTGGCTGTGAGGTGTTTTTAATTTTGTGGTGGTGAGGTGTTTATAATTTCGTGGCTTTGAGGTGTTTTTAATTTTGTGGTGGTGAGGTGTTTATAATTTCGTGGCTTTGAGGTGTTTTTAATTTTGTGGTGGTGAGGTGTTTTTAATTTCGTGGCTTTGAGGTGTTTTTAATTTTGTGGTGGTGAGGTGTTTATAATTTCGTGTTTCATGGATGTGAGGTGTTTTTAATTACGTGTTTCGTGGCTGTAAGGTGTTTTTAATTACGTGTTTCGTGGCTGTGAGGTGTTTTTAATTTCGTTGCTGTGAGGTGTTTTAATTTAGTGTTTCGTGGCTGTGAGGTGTTTTTAATTTCGTGGCTTTGAGGTGTTTTTAATTTTGTGGTGGTGAGGTGTTTTTAATTACGTGTTTCGTGGCTGTGAGGTGTTTTTAATTTCGTGGCTTTGAGGTGTTTTTAATTTTGTGGTGGTGAGGTGTTTATAATTTCGTGTTTCATGGATGTGAGGTGTTTTTAATTACGTGTTTCGTGGCTGTAAGGTGTTTTTAATTACGTGTTTCGTGGCTGTGAGGTGTTTTTAATTTCGTTGCTGTGAGGTGTTTTAATTTAGTGTTTCGTGGCTGTGAGGTGTTTTTAATTTCGTGGCTTTGAGGTGTTTTTAATTTTGTGGTGGTGAGGTGTTTATAATTTCGTGTTTCATGGATGTGAGGTGTTTTTAATTTCGTGTTTCGTGGCTGTGAGGTGTTTTTAATTTCGTGTTTCGTGGCTGTAAGGTGTTTTTAATTACGTGTTTCGTGGCTGTGAGGTGTTTTTAATTTCGTGTTTCGTGGCTATGAGGTGTTTTTAATTTCGTGGCTTTGAGGTGTTTTTAATTTCGTGGCTTTGAGGTGTTTTTAAATTTGTGGCTGTGAGGTGTTTTTATTACGTGTTTTATGGCTGTGAGGTGTTTTCAATTTCGTGGTGGTGAGGTGTTTTTAATTTCGTGGCTGTGAGGTGTTTATAATATGGTGTTTCGTGGCTGTGAGGTGTTTTTAATTCCGTGGCTGTGAGGTGTTTTTAATTTCGTGGCTGTGAGGTGTTTTTAATTTCGTGGCTTTGAGGTATTTTTATTACGTGTTTCGTGGCTGTGAGGTGTTTTCAATTTCGTGGCTGTGAGGTGTTTTTAATTTCGTGGCTGTGAGGTGTTTATAATATGGTGTTTCGTGGCTGTGAGGTGTTTTTAATTCCGTGGCTGTGAGGTGTTTTTAATTTCGTGGCTGTGAGGTGTTTTTAATTTCGTGGCTTTGAGGTATTTTTATTACGTGTTTCGTGGCTGTGAGGTGTTTTTAATTTCGTGGCTGTGAGGTGTTTATAATATGGTGTTTCGTGGCTGTGAGGTGTTTTTAATTCCGTGGCTGTGAGGTGTTTTTAATTTCGTGGCTGTGAGGTGTTTTTAATTCCGTGGCTGTGAGGTGTTTTTAATTTCGTGGCTGTGAGGTGTTTATAATTTCGTGGCTTTGAGGTGTTTTTATTACGTGTTTCGTGGCTGTGAGGTGTTTTTAATTTTGTGTTTCGTGGCTGTGAGGTGTTTTTAATTTCGTGGCTATGAAGTGTTTTATTACGTGTTTTATGGCTGTGAGGTGTTTTTAATTTCGTGGCTGTGAGGTGTTTTTATTACGTGTTTCGTGGCTGTGAGGTGTTTTTAATTTTGTGTTTCGTGGCTGTGAGGTGTTTTTAATTTTGTGTTTCGTGGCTGTGAGGTGTTTTTAATTTCGTGGCTATGAAGTGTTTTATTACGTGTTTTATGGCTGTGAGGTGTTTTTAATTTCGTGGCTGTGAGGTGTTTTTATTACGTGTTTCGTGGCTGTGAGGTGTTTTTAATTTCGTGGCTATGAAGTGTTTTATTACGTATTTTATGGCTGTGAGGTGTTTTTAATTTGTGTTTCGTGGCTGTGAGGTGTTTTATTTTCGTGTTTCATGGCTGTGAGGTGTTTTTAATTTCGTGTTTTGTGGCTGTGAGGTGTTTTTAATTTTGTGGCTGTGAGGTGTTTTTAATTTCGTGTTTTGTGGCTGTGAGGTGTTTTTAATTTTGTGGCTGTGAGGTGTTTTTAATTTAGTGTTTCGTGGCTGTGAGGTGTTTTAAATTATGTGGTGGTGAGGTGTTTTAAATTATGTGGTGGTGAGGTGTTTTAAATTATGTGGTGGTGAGGTGTTTTAAATTATGTGGTGGTGAGGTGTTTTAAATTATGTGGTGGTGAGGTGTTTTAAATTATGTGGTGGTGAGGTGTAATCATCCCAAACTTCCAGTATGCACCTACTCCTATGTATGTGCTGAGGGGTTCTTTTTTGAATTGTTTTTTTTTTCAACTTAAATCTTCAATCTAAATTGCTTATAAAAATGTAATATCACAAACACTCCAAATAAATTTTTGCAAAATAATTGTTTATTATGATTGGTTTAAATCATGACAACCCAACAACTCAGGTGCAGTCATTATCCTCAGCTAAAATAATCCTGCTCCTCAGTAACGAGGTGAGGCGAGCGTAGCGAGCCGAGCCAAGCTAGTATATATATATATATATACAGTCATGTGAAAAAGTAAGTACACCCCATGTAAAGTTTTGACTTTTTCAACATATTTCAACATACAGCTATTTGATCTTCATTTCAACAATATTGATAGATAAAGGTGATATAATATAACAAATATCATGACACATTTACATTTTGTAGTCCATTGTATAATTTAAATAAACATAAATGCAAATTTCGCATGAGGAAAAAGTAAGTACACCCTTGGCTCTAATAGGTGGTATTGCCCCCTTTGGCAGAAACAACCTCAAGTCGGCGTTTCTTATAACTCTCGACCAGTCTCTGACATCGATTGGAAGAAATATTTTCCCACTCCTTCATGCAGAATTCTTTCAGCTGTGCGATGTTTGAGGGGTTTCTTGCATGCACAGCTCGTTTCAAATCCCCCCACAACATCTCCATGGGATTTAGATCCGGGCTTTGACTTGGCCATTCTAGAACACTCCATTTCTTTCTTTTCAGCCATTCCTTGGTGGATTTACCGGTATGTTTAGGGTCATTGTCATGTTGCAAGGTCCACCTTCGGTTGAGCTTCAACTTTCCGACAGATGGCCTCACATTATCCTCAAGCACCCTCTGGTACAATGAAGAATTCACAGTAGATTCTGTGATGGTGAGCTGCCCAGGCCCTGATGCAGCAAAGCTGCCCCAAACCATAATATTTCCACCACCATGCTTTACAGTTGGTATCAGGTTCTTGTGGTCAAATGCTTTCTTTGGTTTTCGCCAAACATGTCTTCTGGTACTGTGGCCAAATAGCTCTACCTTTGACTCATCTGTCCAGAGCACATTGTTCCAGAAGTGCTGGTCTTTGCCGAGGTGTTCATTGGCAAACTTTAGTCTTGCCCTGATGTTCTTTCTGGACAGCAAAGGTTTCCTCCTGGCACACCTCCCATGTAGATCAAATTTGTGCAGCCTCTTTCTAATGGTAGACTCGTGCACTTTGACATCAACAGTGGCAAGAGCTACCTGTAGGGCCCGTGATGACATTCCGGGGTTCTTAGAGACTTCTTTCAGCATCTTGGGGTCTGCTCTCGGGCTGAACTTGCTGGGGCGGCCTGGCCTGAACAAGTTGGCAATTGTTCGGAATCTTCTCCACTTGTAGATGATCTTCCGGACAGTCGAATGATTGATTTCAAATTGTTTGGAGATCTTTTTAAATCCCTTCTCAGACGCGTAGGCATCTATAACCTTCTTTTTGAAGGCATCAGAGAGCTCTTTTGATTGAGGCATGGTGACGCCGCACACTTCAACAACAAACAGCAAACCAAACGAAATGTCTGAGCTTTAAATAAGACAGGTTCCTCCAAGAACCTCTCTAATAATATTCTAATCATTTGCACCTGAGCTGGTGCACCTGATTCTAATTTTAGGTATTTGAAGTAGTGATAAATGTCAGGGTGTACTTACTTTTTCCACATGCAAAATATGCATTTATGTTTATTTAAATTATACAATGGACTACAAAATGTAAATGTTTCATGATATTTGTTATATTATATCACCTTTATCTATCAATATTGTTGAAATGAAGATCAAATAGCTGTATGTTGAAATATGTTGAAAAAGTCAAAACTTTACAAGGGGTGTACTTACTTTTTCACGTGACTGTATATATATATATATATATATATATATATATATATATATATATATATATATATATATATATATATATACATATATATATATATATATATATACATATACATATATATATATATATATATATACATATATATATATATATATATATACATATATATATATATATATATATATATATATATATATATATATATATATATATATGTACTACTCAAAAGAAGTTAAGGGTCAAAAATATTTGTGCATATAAATATAAGCTAATGAGCTAAAATGGTGACGACTAATGACAAAATAATTCTTTGATGGCTCAAGAACAGAAAACACAAAACAAAAACTTTTGATTAGACACTAGTTTATTACCCTGATGAAAAAAAGTCATGCACCCCCCAAAATGATGTTCACACAAGTCGCAGAAGCTTCAGTAACTGGTGTAGCCACCGTCAGCATTCACACATTCTTGACAACGTTGGCGCATGCTGTTCATCAGGCATTGGAAATAACGTTGAGGGATCGCTTGCCATTCTGCGACTAATCGCTGAGCCAGTTGCCGGAGGTTGGTGGCAGTGACGTGATGTGATCGAACTCGCCGCCCTAGTTCATCCCACGCATGCTCAATGGGTGACACGTCGGGTGAATATGCAGGCCAATCCATGTGCTGAACGTTCTGCTGCTGCAGGAAGTCGGTCACCACCCTGGCACGATGAGGTCTTGCGTTGTCGTCCTGGAACCAAGCTCCTGGTCCAATCCGCTGCAGAAGTGTAATTACCAGAGGTTGAACAATCTCGTTGAGATAACGCTGACCAGTCAAATTTCCATTGACGACGTACAGAGGGGTTCTGTGGTTCATGGATATCCCTGCCCACACCATCACACTTCCTCCTCCAAATGGTAGACGTTGAGCAACGTTGAGATCAGCATATCTCTCTCCTTGACAACGATAAACACGAGCCCGGCCATCATTGAACTGGAGTGAGAAGCGTGACTCATCTGTGAACATTGTCTCTGCCCACTGACCATGGTTCCACCGGATATGACATCTGCACCAATCTCGGCGAGCCCTTCTGTGACGGTCAAGTAGCGTTGGTTGAACTGCAGGACGGTGGCATCGCAAACCTCGGTCTCGCAGACGATTCCTAATGGTCTGGTCGGACACGTTGGTGCCTCTGGCAGCTCTGAGTTGATCCCGAAGATGCCGTGTGGTCACAAAGCGCTGTCGCAACGCCGTTATCATCAGGAAGCGGTCTTCTCGTGCTGTTGTTGATCGGGGTCTTCCGGAACGGGGGCGATTCTGGACAGCATTAGATGTCTTGAACCTCTGCCAGAGTCTGCCGATAACGCCTTGGCTTACATTTAGACGCTCAGCCACAGTTCTCTGAGTTTGTCCATCTTGCAGCCAGCCAATGGCCCTTCCCCTGTCTTGGATGCTGAGTTGTCGTCGAACCATCTTCAAATTTCAAGTGATGATGAATGGAAAATGCTCAGCCATTTTATTGCTAAAATTGGCATGCATGGAACGACACTCATGCAAAACACGTGCAAATGGTGCATGAGGTGTCACAATGGGTGTTTCGAGGCAGTTTGTCAGTTTAGTCTGACTAAGTTCGTGCTTCAAATCCATGAAAAGGAAATCTGGGTTAACTTTAAAAGTTTCTAAAGATAAGTGCAATGATTGCATGTCCCATAATAACGTGATGTCTAAAGTCCAAATGACAACCCAAATGGGGATATTGTAACCCTATCTGGCTTAAAAAGACATACTTACAAAAATGATCAAAAAATTTCCTTTGACCCTTAAATTCTTTTGAGTCGTGTATATATATATATATATATATATATATGGGTGTTTCCAGAACCAGAACCAGATTACAGATACCATTATTAGTAACTCCCAACCGCAACCAGGTCGACTCCATATGATGAGTGGATACCAGAGATAATGTTACCGTGTGGCAGGCGGTGCTTATCGCTCCCAGCAAGGTGCAGCAGTAGCTGTATGGGACACCTTACTGGCGGTTCCCCACTGATGGTATGAAGGTCGCATAGTGACTGATATAAAAACCGAAAGGTTCACAGAGTTACAAGTGTATGGAAAGCCTCACTGCGTTGCCCTGATGAAGCCCCAACAAGGGCGAAACCAGGTCGGTAACTGTGAGTTTTGCATGCACTTGTGACAGTATCTGAATTTATAATCCGTAATGACGCACTGCTAGATGGTTCCTCTGGAGCTTTGCAGGCAATGCGGACATGCATGGCGATGACGTCATGCTGTCCGCTCATTAGGTTGGAGAACCAGATTACAGATACCATTATTAGTAACTCCCAACCGCAACCAGGTCGACTCCATATGATGAGTGGATACCAGAGATAATGTTACCGTGTGGCAGGCGGTGCTTATCGCTCCCAGCAAGGTGCAGCAGCAGCAGCTGTATGGGACACCTTGCTGGCGGTTCTCCACTGATGATATGAAGGTCGCATAGTAACTGATATAAAAACCGAAAGGTTCACAGAGTTACAAGTGTATGGAAAGCCTCACTGCATTGCCCTGATGAAGCCCCAACAAGGGCGAAACCAGGTCGGTAACTGTGAGTTTTGCATGCACTTGTGACAGTATCTGAATTTATAATCCGTAATGACGCACTGCTAGATGGTTCCTCTGGAGCTTTGCAGGCAATGCGGACATGCATGGCGATGACGTCATGCTGTCCGCTCATTAGGTTGGAGAACCAGATTACAGATACCATTATATATATATATATATATATATATATATACACACGTATATATTCACTAGTATAAAGCCCATCAAAAATGACGGGTTGGAACAGTTTTTGACGGTACATCCACGTGAGCATGCCAAAGTCTGAAGTCTGGGCCTAGTGTCAGCGATTGATGAAACAGTATAAGCAATGCTTATGTCATCTTTATTTGTGAGACTTGTTCGATCATACAGACGTAAATGAACACTCGTTTCACTCTGTGTGCATTGCACATCACGTGCAGCAAATTTCACCTCCCTGTGCCTTGTATTTATTGTGATTAAAAAATACCGCTTCTGTACACCGACCTTGAGGCTCAGTTTGCAAGCCACCGTCTACATTTCCAATGTAAGAGGCATAATTACTCTTCTTTTGGGTCTTAAAAGTCCTTGGGGTCTTTTGTGATCTTGGGGACTTTTGTGTCCTCTGGATCATTTGGGTCCTTGGTGTCTTCAGCATCTTTTGTGTCTTTTGGGTCTTCTGGTTCATTGGTGTCTTTTGGGTCATTCGAGTATTTTGAGTCCTCGATCTGGATATTTGGGTATTTTGTGTCTTAGCGGTAATTTGGGGTCCCTGGGTCCTCAGGGTCTTTTAGGGGCTCCGGGGTCTTTTCGGTCTTTTGGATTGTTTCGGTCTTTGGAGTATTTGGGATATTTTGGGTCTTTCAGGGTCGACAGGTTTTTTGGGGGTCTTCTTGGTCTTTAATAATAATAATAATAATTCATTTATTTTGTATAGCGCTTTTCATGAAGCCCAAAGGCGCTTTGACAGAGTGCAAAACATAATGCATAACAAAACATGGAAACAACAATTGCAAAAAGACAAGAATCAATAGGGAAATATTTAAAGCAAAAGGAGGGAGAAGGAGAAGGAGACCCTTTAAGGGTCCTTTTGGATATTTTGGGTCTTGGGGTCTTTTGAGGTCTTTGGGGACTTTTCGGTTTTGTGGGTCTTTTCTATCCTTTCAGTCTGCAGGGTATTTAAAGGTCTTTGGGGGTATTTTGGGTCTTCATGGTCATTTGGGTCTTTAAGAGTTTCAGAGTCTTTAACAGTCTTCAGAGTCTTTTGGGTCTTTGTGGTCTTTTGGGTGTTTAAGGGTCTTGGGGTCTTGGGTTCTTTTGCGTATTCAGTGTCTTTATGGGTCTTTGGAGAATTTTGGGTCTTCAGGGTCTTTTGAGTTTTTGTGGTCTTTTGGATCTTTAACGGTCTTGGTGTCTTTGGGGTATTTGGGGTTTTCAGGGACTTGTCAGTCTTTTAAGTCCTCTGGGTCATTTGGGTCATTGGGTCTTCAGGGTCTTTGGGGTATTTTGTGTCTTTGGGGTATTTTTGGTCTTCGGGGTATTTAAAAGGGTCTTTGAGGTATTTTGGGTCTTTGGGGTATTTTGGGTCTTCAGGGTATTTTGGGTCTTCGGGGTCTTTTGGGTGTTTAACAGTCTTCAGGGTATTTTTGGTTCTATGGGTTATTTAAGGGTCTTTGGGCCATTTTGGCCCTGCGGGGTGTTTATGGGGTTTTGGGGGTCTTTAAGGGTCTTTGGGGTCTTTTGTGTCTTCGTGGTCTTTTGGGTCTTTAACAGTCTTCAGTTTATTTGGGGTCTTCTGGATATTTTGGGTGTTTGGGGCACATTGGGTCTTCAGGGTATTTTGTGTCTTTGGGGTATTTTTGGTCTTTGGGGTCCTCAGGGTATTTTGGGTCTTTTGGGTCTTCATGGTATTTTGGGTCTTTAATAGTCTTCAGGGTGTTTTAGGTCTTCGGGGTATTTTGGGTGCTTGGGGTCCATTGGGTCTTCAGGGTCTTTTCGGTTTTCTGCGTTTTTTGGATCTTCTGAGTCCTTGGACGTCTTCTGAGTCCTTGGGGTCTTTTGGGTCCTTGGGGTTGTTTAGGTCTTTTGGATCCTCGGGGTCTTTTGGGTCTTTAGGGTCCATTGGGTCTTCAGGGTCTTTTCAGTATTTTGGGTCTTTGGGGTATTTTGGATCTTCGGGGTATTTTGGGTCTTCGGGGTATTTTGGGTCTTCAGAGACTTTGGGGTCTACTGGGTCTTCATGGTCTTTTGTGTCTAACAGTCCACATGGTATTTTCGGTTTTTGGGATCCATTGGGTCTTCGGGGTCTTCTGGGTCTTTTGGGTCCTCAGCGTCTTTTAGGTCTTTTAACCGGTTGACACAGTCGTGTTGAAAGATTGCCCCTTAACTCCCCCCCCTCCCCCCCCCCCCACTCAAATCCCTCCTAAAGCACTACTCAAAGCCTTTAAAACCGAGCCTTATGAAAGGGGATAAACACACACACACACACACACACACACACACACACACACACACACACACACACACACACACACACACACACACACACACACACACATTGTGTTTTATATGGTATATAGTTAAATATATATACAGTCACGTGAAAAAGTAAGTACACCCCATGTAAAGTTTTGACTTTTTCAACATATTTCAACATACAGCTACTTGATCTTCATTTCAACAATATTGATAGATAACGGTGATATCATATAACAAATATCATGAAACATTTACATTTTGTAGTTCATTGTATAACTTAAATAAACATAAATGCAAATTTCACATGTGGAAAAAGTAAGTACACCCAAACATTTATCACTACTTCAAATACCGAAAATTAGAATCAGGTGCACCAGCTCAGGTGCAAATGATTAGAACATCGTTAGAGAGGATCTTGGAGGAACCTGTCTTATTTAAACCTCAGACATTTAGTTTGGTTTGCTCTTTGTTGTTGAAGTGTGCGTCGTCACCATGCCTAGATCAAAAGAGCACTCTGATGCATTCAGAAAGAAGCTTATAGATGACAACGAGTCTGGGAAGGGATTTAAAAAGATCTCCAAACAATTTGAAATCCATCATTCAACTGTCCGGAAGATCATCTACAAGTGGAGAAGATTCCAAACAACTGGCAACGTGTTCAGGCCAGGCCGCCCCAGCAAGTTCAGCCCGGGAGCAGACCGCAAGATGCTGAAAGAAGTCTCTAAGAACACCAGAATGTCATCACGGGACCTACAGGTAGCTCTTGCCACTGTTGATGTCAAAGTGCACGAGTCTACCATTAGAAAGAGGCTGCACAAATTTGATCTACATGGGAGGTGTGCCAGGAGGAAACTTTTGCTGTCCAGAAAGAACATCAGGGCAAGACTAAAGTTTGCCAATGAACACCTCGGCAAAGACCAGCACTTCTGGAACAATGTGCTCTGGACAGATGAGTCAAAGGTAGAGCTATTTGGCCACAGTACCAGAAGACATGTTTGGCGAAAACCAAAGAAAGCATTTGACCACAAGAACCTGATACGAACTGTAAAGCATGGTGGTGGAAATATTATGGTTTGGGGCAGCTTTGCTGCATCAGGGCCTGGGCTGCTCACCATCATAGAATCCACAATGAATTCTTCATTGTACCAGAGGGTGCTCGAGGATAATGTGAAGCCATCTGCCGGCAAGTTGAAGCTCAACCGAAGGTGGACCTTGCAACATGACAATGACCCTAAACATACCAGACATTTTGTAGTCCATTGTATAATTTAAATAAACATAAATTCAAATTTCGCACATGGAAAAAGTAAGTACACCCTTGGCTCTAATAGGTGGTATTGCCCCCTTTGGCAGAAACAACCTCAAGTAGGCGTTTCTTATAACTGTCTACCAGTCCCTGACATCGACTGGGATAATTTTTCACCACTCCTCCATGCAAATTCTTTCAGCTGTGCGATGTTTGAGGGGTTTCTTGCATGCACAGCTCGTTTCAAATCCCCCCACAATATCTCGATGGGATTTAGATCCGGGCTTTGACTTGGCCATTCCAGAACCCTCCATTTCTTTGTTTTCAGCCATTCCTTGGTGGATTTACTGGTATGTTTAGGGTCATTGTCATGTTGCAAGGTCTACCCTCGGTTGAGCTTCAACTTTCCGACAGATGGCCTCACATTATCTTCAAGCACTCTCTGGTGCAATGAAGAATTCATAGTGGATTATATGATGGTGAGCTGCCCAGGCCCTGATGCAGCAAAGATTTCCCAAACCATAATATTTCCAACACAATGCTTTACAGTTGGTATCAGGTTCTTATGGTCAAATGCTGTCTTTGGTTTTCGACACATGTCTTCTGGTACTGTGGCCAAATAGCTCTACCTTTGACTCATCTGTCCAGAGCACATTGATCCAGAAGTGCTGGTCTTTGCCTCGATGTTCATTGGCAAACTTTAGTCTTGCCCTGATGTTCTTTCTGGACAGCAAAGGTTTCCTCCTGGCACACCTCCCATGTCGATCAAATTTGTGCAGCCTCTTTCTAATGGTAGACTCGTGCACTTTGACATCAACATTGGCAAGAGCTACCTGTCGGTCCCGTGATGACATTCTGGGGTTCTTAGAGACTTCTTTCAGCATCTTGCGGTCTGCTCTTGGGCTGACCTTGCTGGGGCGGCCTGGCCTGAACAAGTTGGCAGTTGTTTGGAATCTTCTCCACTTGTAGATGATCTTACGGACAGTCGAATGATTGATTTCAAATTGTTTGGAGATCTTTTTAAATCGCTTCCCAGACTCGTAGGCATCTATAACTTTCTTTCTGAAGGCCTCGGAGAGCTCTTTTGATCTAGGCATGGTGACGCTTCACACTTCAAAAACAAAGAGCAAACCAAACCAAATGTCTGAGGTTTAAATAAGACAGGTTCCTCCAAGATCCTCTCTAACGATGTTCTAATCATTTGCACCTGAGCTGGTGGTGCACCTGATTCTAATTTTAGGTATTTGAAGTAGTGATAAATGTAGGGGTGTACTTACTTTTTCCACATGTGAAATTTGCATTTATGTTTATTTAAATTGTACAACGGACTACAAAATGTAAATGTTTCATGATATTTGTTATTCTATATCACCTTTATCTATCAATATTGTTGAAATGAAGATCAAATAGCTGTATGTTGAAATATGTTGAAAAAGTCAAAACTTTACATGGGGTGTACTTACTTTTTCGCGTGACTGTATATATCGTTAAAGTCGCTAATATATACATACAATATATACTCTATATATGTTGGGGTTTCTTCAATGGGGGATTTGCATCCATGTTTTGTTTTATATTTTGGCATAGTTTGGGTATTTTTTTCATATAACCTTTTACATTTCCATTAGTATGATTTGTTTCAATCTGTAATTTCCTCTGAGATCCATAGTTCTTCTAAATGGCTGGAAGGCCGTGAGGATTTAGTTGGTAGTGCTTAGTCGGAGATGGATTTTTGCAATGACAATCGGCTCACACAGGTTATTAACGCTGAACCGTGTTTTATTGTTCCGATTGTGCTGATCCATCGATAGTGCAACGGATATTTAACACATATAACCTTATCTTCCGGAATATATGAAACTCCACTTACATAAACTTCCGTTTCAGACATTTGAATATGTCATCATAAAAATGAAATGGTGCAAGTAGAATTTATCCGTAATATGGACTTTTTTGCCCTTTTCAAATCCGAGCTGCTCTTTTTTGCCATCATCTTTTTATCTCCCCACTAATCTCCCCATTTTTAATCAGAGCCAGTTTGAACCTTTTCGAAAATTGTAAGTGTGGTGAATTATATTAATACTAATTTAATACCAATGCCTTTTTTGATTGCTGTAAGTTGTATGAATCATTTAATTTGCCCTTCATTGAAATAAATAATTAGTCATTGTCTTTTAAGAAGCCAGTAGCCAACCTCAGAATGAAAGAACTGTTCTTCATCATTCGAAAAGAAAAACAGTGGTTGTTTAGCTCCCTATAAGCTTTGGGGTGGGGTCAGATGACCGTTTTTTCCTTCTATACAAGACGTAGGTTGGCTCAAGGCAGAGCGAGACAGGGCGAGAGCCAGGCTAATTAACATTGGACCCACGTGTGCGGCATTCAGAATACACATACTCAGGCATGGCAGTACTTACAATGAGCCCTAGATTTACATCCACCAACTCGACTTTGTGCTCTCCATTCAGCGCGTACGAATCAGATGGCCATGTGAGAAAGCTTGTACGCCATCACCATTCCGGGAAACCGAGCGAAGAGAACCTGGATGTGCCCGGATGCATTTTCACGTGAAAACTCTGTGCAAATTATTTGCTCTAATCCACTAGTTCTATATCATTAACTCGGTCTTCCTGCCTTTTTCAGTATTGCATGTATTTCCATTCTCTGTTGAAGGCCCACTATGTACACATTAGTGGGAATCAAGGCAAATGTCGAAGGAAAGTTTGGAAATTGTTAATTAAATTATGGGTTTCATGGGAATCTAAAACGAAGTGTTTCCCAATGACTCCCAATGATTCCCTGTGAAATGCTCAATGTAAAATCATATCCAGCATTATATGATGTAACACTCAATTTTAGGAAGTAATTATGAGATAATTAATTGATAATTCCCCCTTTTTATCATCTACTATATAAGAGAGCCGTTGGTCTGTCTGTCCGTCTGTGTGTCGCCATTTTTCTCAGAGATGGCTGAACGGATCTTCGTCAAACTTTCAGAGGTTCATCAGTGAGTGCCTGTGAGTGTTTTAGGCACAAAAATAAAAAAATTGGAAAACAAAGTTCGTTTTTTTGGATTAAAAAAAAAACTCTATATAGTGCAGAAGCCTTTTTTTATTAATGACAGTTAAAATTTTATACAAGTACACATTCACATAAATAAATACAAAACAATTCACAAACATTTGAACACAAATAAATCAAACAATTCCGGAATTGCACTAAGTTGGTAGTAAAGCTTCTTCTTGTTCCTCAACGTCATCATACTTAACTTAGAAACGTGATGAACAGCACATTCAGCAGCATATATTAAACGAAAAGGTGAAATGATGATTTGACATTTGTGATGGATTTTGATTTGGATGTAATTGCTTTTCCATTATATTTTCCCTAATTTCAAATACGTTGTTTCTTTTTTGCTTAAGCAATGCCAGGTACTCCAGCTATAAACACTTATATACCTTACTTGGTGTACAAATACAAACACAACTTTGGCTGGGGGGTAACATAGGCTATGTGGCCGCAGCCGCGGCCTCATTCAGGGGTGTGGGGGGACCGGGAGAGGAGCGTAAATTCTCTATGTAAATGTGTACTGTGTTGCGCCACCTGGTGATGGTGGCAGAGGGTATTACAATTTCCTTTTTTTACCTGGGCAACACTGAGATTAAAGCATTCTTTGCACGGGTAAATTGTTCCTCTTTCCCTTCCCCCCTCCCCCAAAACGGAGGAGCCTGTCAAAGCCCACCCCCTCCACCAAAAAAGATGTATATGTAGTATATCTTTCCCCTCCCACCCCCTTCCAATCACCCCACTCCCTTCCTCAACCCTCCCTCTCCAGCCTCCCACCCTCCCCCACCCCTCCTCACCGGCAACGTCGGGTACTCCTGCTCGTTAATTGATATAAAATAAATGTGTCCCCCACCACGCCCACATACATGCTTACATTCGTGTTATGTTAAAAAGGATTGCTAAAACTAGTCTGACTTTTCACCAGGTAAATGAAACTCGTTTTTAGCTCACCTGGACTTTAGTCGGTCGAGTGAGCTAATACAATTGAACAGTGTTTGTCGGTAAGTCAATGAGTGATTGAGTGAGAGAATGAGTTGGTGAGTGCATGAATGAGTATAAACACTTCAGTCATTATAGCTTGAACCAAACACAATGTTGATGAAACTTGGCCACAAGCTTCATATCTGATGAATAACGAAGGTTTATTGACCACAGCAAAATCTGCACTCATAATGGGGGGTCTACAGAGGGTTGACCCCCCAAAATAAGTATTTGGTCTCTTCTCCGAAACTACACACACGATTTTGATGAAACTTGGCCACAAGCTGCATATCTGAAGCCTAATGAAGGTGTATTGCCTGCATCAAAATCTGCGTTCATTATTGGGGTTTACGGGGCGAGTGGAGGTTGACGCCCCAAAATAGGTATATGCTCTCTTCTTCGAAACTACACATGATTTCAGTGAAACTTTATTACAATCTTCATCACCCATGATGTACCAAGGTTTGTTCCCTTCATAAAAAATCGGGTTCTGGGGGTGTGCGGGGGGGGGGGGGGGGAGGGGGGGGGGGGGGAAGTGGTGTCGGAGGTAGGGTGGGGGGGAGGTTTGAGTGACTGTTCAGGTGTGCTTCAGGACCCGTGGTCCTATTTTTATGTTGAACTGATGCATTGATTTAACCAACCCGTTGATTGTTCGGATGAAACTATGATGATGTTAGTCAGTCTACAGCTATGGTTAACTTTAACATGGTCTCGTAGTAAAGTACGACCAACTCGTTATCATTTGATATTATGTTCTTTAAGACATCATATACTCCACTGTACGACTCACTTATGAAAGGAAATTTCACTGTTTCTCCTCCTTCGGTTCGTACAACTGTAGCAAGTGCAGCTTTCTGGCATCTTTTACTATGTAGATTGCGGTCTTCAAGCAGCCATCAATCATCTGGACTGGTCTCCCATCTCTACCGCATCTGACATCAACTCATCCTGGGAATTCTTCCAAAGTAAATTGCTCTCTCTCATGCACAGATTTATCCCATCTCGTCTTCAGTTGTCATACCCTTCCTCCCAACCATGGTACACGGAATCTTGTGGTGAGGCTGTTGCCCAGAAACAACTTGCTTTCGTCTCCTGGAAAGCAAATCCAACGGAAGGAAATCTCATTTCCTTTCACAAAGCCCGAAACAAGTGTGTCCACCCTCAGGAGAGCCAGGAAACAATATCTCTCCGTTCTCAAGACCGAACTCTCTTATCTGTCTCCCTCTTCTAAATCCTGGTGGCGTCTGGTCAAATCTGTTTCTGGTGTTTGTTCCCCCTCCATTCCCTCCCTCACCTCAAACGGCTACACGGCTGACACCGCACGTGAAAAAGCTGAATGCCTCAACTCTGTGTTTGCCTCTAAATCTTGTGTCCCAAACCCATCCCTCTCAGTACCCACCGTACCCAGTCGTACCCAGCTGCTCCTGGACTCTGTCCTTTCCTCCTGACAAGGTGGAAAAGTTTCTGTCAACCCTCGACTCTGATTCTGCAACTGGACCTGACGGCATCAGCCCACGGGTCCTAAAATCCTGTTCTTCCGCTCTTTCACTCCCTCTCTCTGTTCTCTTCACCCTCTCTTTTGCTCAAGGTCATCTGCCATCTGCTTGGAAATCAGCCAACATCACCGCTTTGCACAAAAAAGGTGCAAAAACAGATCCTAGCAACTACAGACCAATCAGCCTTCTCCCAATTATCAGCAAAGTCATGGAATCCATCATTGCTTCAGATATGAAATCTTTCCTCTTCTCCAATGGCTTGATCTCTGATCATCAATTTGGTTTCAGACCTGGTCACTCTACTCTGGACATGCCGCTTCTGCTTTCTCAACAATGGATGGAGGTCCTCAATGCCAAACAGGAAATTATAGCTGTCTCCCTTGACATATCACGTGCCTTCGATACGGTCTGGCACCCCGCTCTGCTCACCAAACTCTCCTCCTTTGGTATCCATGGTAATCTCCACGCATGGCTGGCGGACTTCCTCTCTAGTCGTAGTCAACGTGTGGCCCTGAATGGGTTTCTCTCATCTCCTCTTCCTGTTCAGGCTGGAGTTCCCCAAGGCAGTGTTCTGGGCCCTGTGCTTTTTCTGGTCTTCATCAATGATCTCTCTGACTCTCTTGAAAATCCTCTCTTTCTCTTTGCTGATGACTCTACTCTCTGTCGCTCCATTCCTCATCCCTCAGATCGGCAGTCTGCAGCCTCCTCACTCTCTGCAGACCTGGACAAAATCACAGACTGGGCAAACAAGTGGAACATGTCTTTCAATCCTGACAAATCTCACACTCTTACGATGTCTCTCCGAAAAGACCGACTGGACAACCCTCCCATCCACTTTCTGAATAATCCTCTCCAAGAAGTTCTGTCATTCAAGCTTTTGGGTCTCACTATCTGCCATGATCTTTCTTGGGAAAACCACATTTCAAATCTGGCCTCCAAAGCCAGTCACCGACTGGGCATTCTCCATCGTGCGAAGTCCTTCCTTGGCACACCTGAGCTCCTCGCCACATACAAGGCTTTCATCCGCAGCTCAGTGGAATACTGCTCTCCCCTCTGGGCTGGTGCTCCTGCCTCACACCTAGCTCGTCTTCACGCTGTTGAAACCAAAGCGTTCAGAATCATTGGAATCTCCTGCGATGAAGCTAACTCAAGGGCCTTTCACTCACTCACTGGAGGCAGGTTGGTGGTCTTGTCGTCTTCTACCGACCTCTCTCTGGCCTTGCCCCCCCAGCTCTCTCTGGGCTCTGTCCCCCAAATATTCCTACAGGTCGCACAAGATCTGCCTGCAACCCTTTTATGGTTAAACTGCCAAAATCAAGACTCTCTGCTCACCTTCACTCCTTCATTCTTCTTTTCTCCCACCTCTAGAACAAACTCCCTCACTCTCTTCAATCCCACTCCACCCTCCAGGTCTTTAAAACAGCTGTTCACCACCATCTCTTATCTTCCCCCATCCAAAACCTTGATCTTTTCTACCCCTGCTAATTTCACCCCAAATCCACTTTTTTGAAATACCAACTTCTGTCCTGGAAGTCCTTGGTGTCCTTGTGTTTTATACTTCTCCCACCCCCCCCCCCCCTTCCCACGCCTCCTCCCCCCAAGCCATCTCCCTCCCACACATCTCCCTGCTCTCAAATGTTATGTTTGTGTGCTTCCCCTTCTCTCCCCATCTTGTCTTCCGCTCCCTCTTTTCATATATTTTGTTTGTCTGGTTGATTTGTTTGTGAAATAAATGGTGGCTCTTTCACGAGCCTCGATTCAGTATATAAAAAATAAAAAAATAAAAATCTTTGAAGTACTTAAGATGATTTTTTTCCCGGAATGATGATGGCGGACAAGCTTTTGAATCTGGCCATGATTTAATATAACTATGCCCTCGAGTGGTTCAAATGTATCTTTACGCAATAAGCACTACAACACCAACAACACCTAGAAAAAGTCTCAAAATGCAAAGCCCGACCGTGTCCACTTTGTACTCTATCTAAACTTGATGAAAACAACAGCTAAAAAAAGTGTATATTTTATTAATTCGTGTTCTTCATATTGCCTTAATAAAGGTTTGTTGAAAAAGATTGTTGACAAAACAAAAGGCCAAACAGAAATAGTAAAAAAATGATGTCTTGGACACACACACACACACACACACACACACACACACACACACACACACACACACACACACACACACACACACACACACACACACACACACACACACACACACACACACACACACCTTTTATCGTCATGTGGCCTTAGTTTGGAATTTATTGGATCCAAGCAAGCCAGGTTTGTAAGATTTATCCACGGCATCCATAATTCATATACAAAAGTCATTTCCGGACTGTTAAAGTGAAATAGAAGTATATTTAATCGATGGATTATAAATTTGGGGTTTGATGTATTGGTTTGCTTGCAGAATGCTAAAGATATAACCAGATTATCCGTCCACCCACCTGCAATAAAATTCGAATGTCTGAGTTAATCTCACGGAGGCAATTTTAAAACCTAGATCATTTAGATTCAGAAGGCTTTCAAAATGAGATGCTTGTCTGTAAACTTACTAATGTTATTATGTAATAGCGCCATTACTATTATCTTCCACCCATGGAGACGAGTCGCCTTTCATGTGGCCCCACAATATCTTCCCCTCTTTTGCTAGAGTGGATAGAAATGGAGACATGATCATGGTGTTCTTTTTTACTTCATGGTGTTTGCATTTTGTACTATTTTAAAGTTAAATTTAATAATTCTACTGAAATATACTTTTTTGTACATTTGAAAGTGATTTACTACCTCCGCTAGCTTACCAAAGCGGAGGTTATGTTTTCACCCCTGTCTGTCTGTCTGTCTGTCTGTTTGTTTGTTTGTTTGTGAACAGGATATCAAAAAAAGTTGTGGACGGATTTGGATGGCATGTGGCAAGGACAAATTGTTTAGATTTTGGTGAAGATCCAGATCCGATCTGGATACTAAAATTTTTATGTGATTCTTGACCATTGAGAGAAAGGGCCAACACCGATATACTGTACAGTATATCATGGCATTTCATGCCATCAAGGTGTAGTGCACGTATATGTATTGGCTGGCTCAATATCCAAGAGTTACGCACATGCACCTCTGAGTTGTCTAGCCTGGGTTCGAATGTCGGCACAGCTAAAAAATTGTCACCTTGGGCAGTGGTGGCTCCAGGTTTTGCCCGACAGGTGGTACAAGTCTCCCCGACGGGTGGTACGCCGATTATGATTTAGTGGACGTGGCATTATGACTGAAGTAAATAAGCTTTCTTCATATAAATTACGTCTCCATATTTTACTACTAGATTACAATTAATTACTCTATCACTCCGCAAGCAAGACCATGGTAGACTTTAAAAAATAGATCGACATGGTCCCATATCTAATTTCAAACTGTTATTTTTGGTTCACGAGTTATCAAACAGAGTGACCACTATATTCGTCATGGGTGTGTATCTGTCTGTCTATCTGTCCGCAGCATAACTACCCGATGATATCATCCGATCTTGATGAAACTTGGGTGGGAGGTTGATATCATGATCTAGTTGTGTCCTGCCTAGAGTGGGCGTATTGCACCCATTGTGGGCGGAGCCACGCCTGAAAAAGATGTCTTTTTAGGGGGTAATCGAGTTCAAGCTACATCTTCTCCGAGGGGTTTGGTGGAATCTGACAGGGGTTTCGGTATTTGGTTAGGCCAATGTCATGTGTCTAGCCCCACGGAGCTCGATTTTTCATTTTCGCCCCAAGGTCAAGGTCACAAGGTCACGAAATTTACAAAAGTCGATTTTTGATGGTTTTATTACATTGTTCGCTTCCTGATAGGGTGAAATGTCGTACATGATCTTATATTATCACATACATCATGAAATACAAGTTTTCCAACAAATTTCAGAATCTTCGACCTTTGACCTTTGAAGGTCACAAAGGTCAAAGTTTCAAAGTTGTCGGAATCGAACCAAATTTTCGGTATTGTGTAGCCAACTAACCTCAAATAATATATAATTATACATTATTTTCTATCTCATTTCAAGGTCAGTAACCTTCGTTTTGACATTTCCGGGCCTGACCTGTCCGGGCCTGTTTTGGTTATAGTCCGTCCTTTGTCATTGAATACTGCTCGCTCGTGAACCATCGTCATCTCCTGACTTGTCTTACTTTAAAATGAAATTGCAACTGCATCACATATCATTATAGGTAAAATTCAAAATTGAAGCTCCATTTAATTTCTTTTTCATTGAAATCCTTCGGCGACGTAGCTTTCTTGGACGCCTCGGGTGGTGCAGTCCTGTCCTTAACAACCACCACTCAAAATGCGGCCATCATTCTCAGCCATATATTGCAAATACAATGACTAGAGTTGCTGTGTCACATCAAATATTGGCCCAAAGGTGGGCGGTCCGCTTCGAAAGTCCGCTTATCCGCTTATCCGCTGCAGCGGACTAACGTTTTCGAAGCGGATAAGCGAATCGGAACAACCCCCGGAAACCGAAGCGGATAAGCGTAAGCGGACTACCGAAAAATTAAAGCGCATCGCGATTCGCCAAATCAGCTGTTAGCCTGAGCCGTTACTCTAGAATTGTGAATATTTATTTAAGTGAATAATAAGTGAAAACTGAATATTTTATTGGACGCTAGAGCGGCAATAACGTCAAGATGGAGAGATTTCTGACTCTCCAGCCCAGCGGCAGTGCCAGGGACAGGCACACGAGCGACGCAAACCAGCAGTCCAGCCCGGCTCGAGCAGTACGGACTACCTGTTCGCCATGGAGGAGGGGCAGCAGGAGGAGAACCTCGAGGAGAAGATCAGGGAAGAGGTCAACAACTGGTCGAGGAAGCCGCTGAGGGGGAACCCGGGGCTCTCGCCCAATCTCTTCCCGCTCGAGTTCCGTGATGCTTGGGTAACTCTATTTCTCAGGCATAACACGCCGCTCCCGAGCTCTGCCTCGGTCGAGCGCGTGTTCAGCTACGGGTCGGACATCCTCGGGCCTAAGAGGTCGGCCCTGGCTGCACCGAACTTCGAGGCCCTCGTCTTCATGAAGGGCAACCTCCAAATCCTCAAGAAGGCCCACGAGGTGGAGGAGGAAGACGAGGACTAGTCAACAGACTGCTAGTCTGTTGACTAGTAGACTCTCTTGTCAAAGAAAGGACGGGCAAATTGATTTTTCTTTAATGTAACTTGCATATATTAAAATTATATTTAAATTAACTGTAGAGTAGAGTAGAGTCGAGTGGAAAACTTTATTTCAATAAATTTTGAATAAATTTTATTTAAATAAAAATGTATATTTTTGATCTTAAAAGCTTTGTTTGTCTTTGTAGTAGTTAGAAATGGCTATTTAGGCTTAAAAAGCATTAAATTCCCTTTAGAAACGTCAAAAATCGCTTTAAAAACGTCGAAGCGCTTTAAAAAAATCGAATCGAAGCGGATAAGCGGATAACCGGTAAGCGGACTAAGATTTTCGGCCGCTGAAGCGGATAAGCGAATCGGACTACACGGGCTGGCGGAGCGGATAAGCGGTAAGCGGACTTAAAATTTTCCGAATCGCACCCACCTTTAAATATTGCATTGAAATCATGATCAGTGTTTATGTGTTTATACAGTATAAACCCGGATTAGCTGCTAATCCGACTACATGTTTACGGCCCCTGGGAAATATGAAAGCAGGTGAATAATGTTTAACAAAAAAAAAAACACTTCAAAATCAGACACGGGCGTGATGGGCCAGGCCGTTTCATGCCACTACACGACGATTGATCATCATTGTTGTAAAAATCAGATTTACAACATTGGCTCAGATCATGAGTTTAATCTCAATCTATCCCTAACAATACCTGTAAGGAGAACCAGCGAACATCATATCAATATTCAGCATACATCTGAACTAGTAATGAGTTTACAGATGAGCACAAGGAAGCCGTAACAAAGTGGCGGTACGTACCATCTATTTATGCACCAGCATAGCATACAGTAAATGTCTCAGGTATGATCATAGTGCTGAATGACCAAGTTCTTATAACGGCCGCGTAGCTGACAAAAGATGCATGACACCTGGGTTCAGACGTTAGTCAGAATTTCATGACATTCTCACTGGCGTTAAATCTACACTACCCCTAGGGGTGAAAGCAAGCGGAATAGCAGTATAGAAAACGTCAGTTAGCCAAAGGGTACATAGAGTAGCAATGCATGTCAGTCCCAGCCGTAGCGATCGGGGCGGCGAATTTCTCTTCCGGCGCGTGTTCGGTAGCTTCGGGAGCTTCAACCGCAAGACCAAATTCCCCCACGTCGGAATAACCGCCTATCTCGGGAGACGGTGGCGGCGGCTCAGGGCCGACCGGATCGGGCGTGTGCGGGAGCGGAGTTGACGGTGAATGCCCCATCAGCGGGTCCCCCTGGCTGAGTTCCGGCTGAACGGTATCCCCGCACGGAGCAAGATGACGCACCGAGACTGTAGACTCGCGTCCATTTGGCAGCAGCACTCGAGCATGCTCGGGATTGGCTTGGAGAATGTGAACCTTGTCGACAAGCGGGTCATATTTACTTTGACGAACAGCGCGTTTGAGGAAAGCCGGTCCGGGCTCAGCTAGCCAGCCCGGCAAAGGTTGAACAGCACCAGAACGGCGCGAGTAATGAAACACGATCGTGAGGAGTTTGATTAGTAGCTGTGCATAATAAAGTCCTGATCGAGTTTAATGCCCCCTGCACCATCTAGGTCCATCGGTCCAGTCCTAGTCCGCGAGACTTAAGGCCCAGAGTAATGGCCTTCCATATAATGCCATTAAATCTTTCCACCTGACCGTTCACCTGTGGCCTGTACGGGGTAGTATAGCTTGAAGCTATATTGCACTGGAGCAAAAAGGTCCTCACATACTGGGACAGAAACACAGCACCTCGATCGGTTTGTATGTAAGCCAGATTCCCGAACATGGAGAACAAAATCTGCAGACACCGGATAACCGTCGCAGCGGACATATCATTGCATGGGAAAGCAAAAGGGAATCTGGAGAACTCATCAACTATCGTGAGGAGATAGCGAGAGCTATCCGAGGCCAGTAGGCTAGGACTAGCAGGGAGACACGAAGCCGGTAGAGGCCCTCTAAAGTCAATTGCCAATCTCTCCCAAGGCCGAGTAGCCTGAATCAGCGTACCCATCGGTGGTTTGTAGAAACGAGGTTTAAGTTCAGCACAAACGGAACAAGTGTGACACAGCTGCCGAATGTCCTCAACAGAGTAGGGCAAATTGTGACTGTGCACATAATGAGCGAAACGCGTCACTCCGGGATGGCACAATGTTTCATGAAGAACACGCAGATCCTCAAAGGAGGTGAGACTCGCACACACCGAAGGGCGTGATAATGCATCTGCGGTGAGATTATCCCTCCCTGGGCGATACTCAATAGTGTAACAAAAATTGGCTAGCTCTATCCGCCAGCGAGTGATCCTTTCGTTCTTAATGCGTTGAGCATGGCGCATGTCGTACATGAAAGCGACGCTTTGCTGATCAGTAATGACCTCAAAACATTTGCCAAGCAGATAGGGTCTCCAATGCCTAATAGACTCAACAATGGCGTACGCTTCCTTCTCGACAGACGAATGACGTTTCTCCGTGGAGGAGAGGAGGAGAGAGTCCTTGAAAAGAAGGCTACAGGTCGCCCCCCTTGGAGAGCGTGGCAGCTATCGCGTGGTCTGACGCAACGCTTTCCAAAACAAAGGGTTGACTGTCATCGATAGACGACACAGCGGCGCCAGCTATGTCGGACATCAGGCCATGGAAAGCGGCCTTGGTGGCATGACCCATGGGGAACCCTTTGCAATCTACAAGTGGGTGGAGCTTTTCAGAAAAATTTTGGACCCACTTCGAGTAATGTGCAAATAGTCCGAGGCCCTGCTTCAACGAAGCGCGATCATTTGGTGGGGCCATGTCGAGCAAAGGTTGCAGCCGCTCCTTGTCTGGAGTGATAGTGCCCTGGGTCACGGTGTACCCCAGGAGATCTATCGTTCGGGCGGAATAGCGACATTTAGCCTCGTTCAGAGTTAGCCGAGACGTGCGCGCAACCTGGAGGAAATGCTGCAAATTAGCATCATGATGGGCCTGATCATACCCACAAATTGTTAGATTGTCCAGGTAAACAAAGACATCAGTTAAGTGTTCCTTAGCGATTATGTCATCTATGGCCCTTTGAAAGCATGTCACCCCGTTTGTGACCCCAAAAGGTAATCAAGTGAACTGGTACAACCTCTGTCCGGATTCAAACCCAGTGTAGATGCGATCGGCCTCCACAATAGGGATCTGATGATACGCGCTGCGGATATCTAATGTGCTGTAGATCAAGTACTGTGCCACCTGCCGAACCAGGGAATCCAATCCTGGGAGTGGGTAGGCATCCAATTGCGTAAACCGATTAATCGTCTGCGAGTAGTCGATTACCATGCATTTGTGATGATTTTCTTTCTGGACTACCAGAACTTGAGCCCTCCAAGGCGATCGACTAGGTTCGAGTATACCCTCCTTTATAAGTCGGCTAGTTTCCTCCGCTATAAATTGCGTGTCAGCCCGCGAGTATCATCGCGATTTAACAGCAACCGGGGAGCAGTCAGGAGTCAAATTTGGAAACAGCGACAGGGGTTCAATTTACATCCCAGCCAGAGCACACACAGAGAGAGTATTGTCACCTCCAAATTCCATTTCCAACCGTCCATGTCGACGGAGAAAATCATGACCTTGTAGCACTTCTGCACATAACGTTGGTAAAATCATTAAATGCTCATCCGGAAACATTCGGCCATTGGTCACGAGCTTCAGCCGGCATTTGCCTTTGGTACGCAGCCAAAGAGTTTGGGAAGCCATGAAAATCCTGTGCGTTGTCCCCAGAATCGGCCAGCCATGCTTCTGGACGAGCCGCAAGTCAACATAGCTATCAGTAGAGCCTGTGTCGATCAAGGCATTGACCATCTGTCCCTCAATCATGACTGGAATAACAGCGTTGGTTAACCCGGGTGGCCTTGTAGTTGTCGAAACATCAAGTGGTGGTGATCGAGCCACGCGCGCGGGTCCGACGGCAGCCAGTGTCGAGCGTGGCATAGTTGTCGAAACATCCAGAGGTGGCGATCGAGCCACGTACGCGGGTCCGACGCCAGCTAGTGTCGAGCGTGGCATAGTTGTCGAAACATCCAGAGGTGGCGATCGAGCCACGCACGCGGGTCCAATGCCAGCTAGTGTTGAGCGTGGCGCGGATCGCCCCGCAGGCGATGAAAGAGTTCCCATCAAGAGCGTGCATGCCATGTGAGGCCCGCGCGGGGAGATCCCAGTCAAGGGCGCACAACGGCGCCTCACAGGCTGCGAGTGGATCCTAGTCAAGGTCGGGTGAGATACAGATTGTGCCCCGGACTGTGCGAAAAGCACGGACAATGTCGGGCGAGTTCGCCGGCCCTGTGTCGATCGGCATACCTTTGAGAAATGACCTTTCCGTGAGCACGAATGGCACGTCGCTTCACGCGCGGGGCAAACTGTTCTCAAATGATTTCGATTTCCACAAAAATAGCACTTTGCAGTACCCCCGGCAGATGGGGTCGCGGCAGCAGCGGCTGTCACACTCGGGCCCGAAGCCTCGACAGTGTCCGTTGTCCCCGATTCCAGCCGAGGTTCAGCATCTGCTCGCTCCGCTACCGCAGACCTCTCCGGTCGCTCACCGGTTAGCCCCGCAGTGACGTACGGATGATCGTATGCCTCCGATTGTCTCTGTGCCTCGTAGTAAAGGAGCGCCAACTTATGGGCTGTCTCAAGAGTTAGATCGGCAGTTTCTAGCAATCTTTGACTTATCATCGGTGAGTGTATCCCGGAAACAAATGAATCTCTCATTAAATCGTCACAGACTTGTTCATGGGATCCAGGTTAACCTGTATAGTCCTTCGCTAAACGGCGGAGATCCTGAATGAAGTGATCGATGGATTCCGAAGGGTCCTGTCGTCGTGAGGAGAGCAGGTACCGGGTGTAGACCGCGCTTCGAGTCTTGATGTATATTCGACGTCGTTCCACTTCAGCAGTATCGTACGTGATGCACTGAGAAATGTACTGATAGACAGAATGGGGCACGCGAGAGTTAAGAACTGCGAGCTTTGTCTCATCCGTGAGATCAGCTTGGGCTCCGAGGTAACTCGTCAGCAGTCGAAGCCAGTGCTGAAGCTGGGCAGCCGAGTCCGATGCTTGTGGATCCGCTCCAAAGATCGGGACGAGGATCAGCTTATGAGTCATCGATGTCGATCAAGACAAGAGACGATTGAGATTAATTGTTGTAAAAATCAGAGTTACAACATTGGCTCAGATCATGAGTTTAATATCATTCGATCCCTAACAATTCCTGTAAAGAGAACCAGCGAACATCATATCAATATTCAGCATACATCTGAACTAGTAATGAGTTTACAGATAAGCACAAGCAAGCCGTAACAAAGTGGCGGTACGTACCATCTATTTATGCACCAGCATAGCATACAGTAAATGTCTTAGGTATGATCATAGCGCTGAATGACCGAGTTCTTATAACGGCCGCGTAGCGGACAAAATACGCATGACACCTGGGTTCAGATGTTAGATAGAATTTCATGACAATCATCATCCTCCAACGGTTCAGATTCAGGCGGTGTAGCAGCAGTGGGTAACAGTGGTGGTGCGGCGGCTTGCTTTCTTTGAAACATCTGATGAAGATCTGGCTGTTTTTTGGCTCCATCCAACACAAATGTCGTTTTGGCTGTTTTAGCTTTTTCAAAAATCGTTTTGTGCTTAACTTTAGTGTGTTTTCTCGAGTAATCATCGAAAACCTCTTCACACCCCGGTTCTAAGCAACGAACTTTATGTCGTGATGATTTTGCCATGTTGCCCGACGAATAAGACAAGAAACGCACATACGGCGCATCCCATGTGCGTTTAATTAAATTGGGCGGATGTGATGTAATAACTGGCATCAAACTTGAAGATCGATCAATGTGACCCAAGTACAGTACATGTAACATGTTATGTCGGGGAACCCGAATTTGTCCCGATCCAGTGTTTTTATCTTGTCGGGGAATACGATTGTGGACAAGAATTAACTATTTATTATGACTTCTTCCCCAACGAATTATTTGGCTTGTCCCCGACGGGTGGTACAGGGGTCCCCGACGGGTGGTCCATGGACCCCCTGGACTCCCCCGCTAGCGCCACTCATGACCCTGGGCCTGGTGTTTCATGGACAGGGCAGGGCATCAATGGGTTTACCGTCCCTCAGATGGATATTAAAGTGGACGTTCCATTTGCCAACATTAGTCTGTGGATGTTGAAGATCACGCGGTATCCTTGGCGAAGAGTAGGTGAGCTATCATCAGCACCCTGGCTAAATTCCAAACGCCTGCCCTGTCTGACTGCTCGAAGACAATGGCAAACCATCTTGCCAAGAAACTGCTTCTCCAGCACAATCAGTGCACAATCAAACTCTCCAGTAAAGAGTTTGCAATATCTCATCATATGTACAAGTCTAGAAAGCAAAGCATCGTTGTCAATTTTCTCTTCTTGCTGCATTACAGACATCATCATTACATCATAAAGTACCCCATTTGTGTGGATGGAATTTTAAACCAGCTGGCCTATATGCGAGCTCTTACTTTAAGGCATCACATAGTGATAACCTGTTCAAAATCATACCCCGAAATACAAAGTCATCACAACAGTGGCCTAGCCAGATGCAAAAATTACGCAACCACCAGAACTAAATAAAAATTTAACCTCAGTCAAATATGGACTTTTGTAAATAATTGTGGGTGTACCTTAGCTGTGTTTGCAACAGGTACAGTTGTGGCCCAAAAAAATGCACTTTTTTCAAATAATGCACCATTTCTTCCAGAAAATTGTTGAAATAAAAAAATATTTTGATATCCACATTTGTATTTCTTTGGTTTGCAGTGGAACAAAACAAAAAAGCTGCAAAACGACTAAATCTTAGCTTATTCCACACAGAAATCCTAAAATGGCCCGGACAATATTATTGGCACCTTTTTTTTTTCTTTTTTTTTTGTATACTGAATCGAGGCTCGTGAAAGAGCTTTTTTTTTTTCTTTTTTTTTTTGTATACTGAATCGAGGCTCGTGAAAGAGCTAACATTTACTTCACAAACAAATCAACCAGACAAACAAAATATATAAAAAGAGGGAGCGGAAGACAAGATGGGGAGAGAAGGGGAAGCACACAAACACAACATTTGAGAGCAGGGAGATGTGTGGAAGGGAGAGGGCTTGGGGGGAGGAGGCGTGGGAAGGGGGGGGGGGGGGGGATTAACAACTTTCTAGAAGTTGTTAGAAATAATTAGATTTCAAGCAGGTGATTCTCCTTTACTTTGGAATTGAACTCACCTGTAGTGAGTTGCAGGTGCCTGAAATATAAAACATCACTCATTCAACCAGATTGAATGGAGAAAAGGAGTCATTCTGCTGTTTTGTCTCAATGTGCGTAACGCAATGAGCATGGAGAAAAGAAGGAAAACAGAGAATTGTATGAGGAGGTCAGACACAAGATTGTAGCCAAGCATGGACAATCTCAAGGCTACAAGTCCATCTCCAGAGACCTTGATGTTCTCGTGTCCACCGTACGCAATGTTATCAGGAAGTGTAATGACCATGGCACTGTAGCCAACCTCCCTGGAGGGAAAAAATGAATTTATACGATTGCAGCATAAGGCTGAAACATAACAAAATGTGAAAAAGTGAGGGGGTCTGAATACTTTCTGAATGCACTATACATGGCCACAACACCTCCTCCACCTCCTCATTCCCTACCTCCCCTCCTCCACCCCCTTTTCCCCCACCTCCCCCTCCTCTTTCCCCTCCTCTTTCCCCTCCTTTGTTCCCATCCTATGCCCCCCAATTGCTCCTCCTCTCCTTCCTCATTCCTCCCCTCCCCCTCCTCTTCCCCTTCTCCTCCCTTTCCTTCCTATACAATGCTACCCTACTGCTCCTTTTAATCCTCAACCACCTCTCCCTCCTCTTCCCCACCTCCTCCTCTTCTTTCCCCTCCTCCTCCCTTTCTTCTTTTCCAACACCCCTGCCCCCACTGCTCCTCCTCCTCGCCCACCACCTCCTCATTGGTCAAGAAGTGGCTCATCAAGGATGGCATGGAGTATCATTCCTTGTCGATACATTTGGCAGTATCACTTCACCCAGATCTAGAGAAACAGGCATTGGACCCTGTTGCATTCCATATTATCCCCGATAAAACAGCTGCGGCACGTATTCTATTTTACAGATCCAAAAGGTGCTTCACATAGGCAAACAGCTCATGGAGAAGTGTCAACAATGCAGACCTAAAGGCAGTTGTATGTATAGGCCCTCCTATAATTCAAGCCATAGTCACAGATGAATGTTGTCATAAGACCATCAAAATGATTGCAGCAAGGTTAAATTTACTATCCCAAACCACAAGAATTCCTTGTCATCCTAGCTCATCTTAATGCTGTGGAATAAATAATGGTAGTAAGCAGGGGAGGCTGTTTTCTGATTGATGTGAAATTAGATAACAATTGATGGTAGATTTATCATAGTACAGTATATGTAATATTTTCCTCTGCCACAAAAGGTGGGTGGAGGTTGTTTTTCACCCCTGTTTGTCTGTTTGTGAACAGGATGTCTCCAAAAAATGTGGACGGATTCAGCCAAAATTTGGTGGACAGGTTGGGTATGTGTCAAGGATAAAATAATTAGGTTTTGTTTCAGGTCCGATTCCAAATCCGGCCTATCAATGGGATATAAACCGTAAACTGTTCACCCTGGCGTAGGTATGCGCTCTACCGAGTCCCGTTCTAGTTGCATCTGTAATGCTTTGGATGATGTCACATACAACTTGCAGATGCATCACGCCCTGCTGGATAACAATAGCACATAAAGACCACATCTCCCAACATGAAGTATCAGTGTGTGATTGAAAGATGAAAACATGAAGTATCAGTGTGTGTTTGAAAGATGAAAACATGAAGTATCAGTGTGTGATTGAAAGATGAAAACATGAAGTATCAGTGTGTGATTGAAAGATGAAAACATGAAGTATCAGTGTGGGATTGAAAGATGAACCACTCTTGTAAACCTGACGTTTAAGTCGGTCCAGCCAAATCACAAGAAAGATTCATAACATGCATTGCATTTAGAATGAAGTGGGCAAGCAATAACTTTTCTTTTTTTATAGTAATTATAACTCATGGCAAAGTTATCATACATACAGTATATGCATGCAGAACAATGATATTGGGAATATATAATGGCATCGTGTTCCTGCTGAAATTAGACAACTGAGGCAGCCTGCCAATGGACTGGCACACTCTATCCTTTTTTTTTTGTGTGGCAGAAGCTTTACTGTGTGTCGTCTCAATACCGTGGCCACACAAAAATGGAGCTCATTGTTAAAGAGAGAGGGCAAAGCATGGATGGAATTTGTGATAGGAGGTGGACATTGTGCACCATATTGGCCAGTGGTGAGGTCATTTAAAGTGGTAATGTGCAGTGCAGGATGTTTTGCCCACATGGTGTTCAGATAACTATTTTAGATCTCTGAGTTTTTGTTTGTTTTACCAATGTTAAATATCAAAATCATGGCAACAACAGTTTAATCTTATTCAGCAATATATATATATATATATATATATATATATATATATATATATATATATATATATATATATATATATATATATATATATATATATATATATTGTTGTGGATCCACCGCCGGCCTTTTCCCCTTACCAAGGGGGGATTAGTCCCCTTGTCTTTGACTGACCAGCGCGACCCGGGACCTACGACGTCCCTTCCAGACAGCGTGAAATAGGGTATTAGGACCAAATTCGCTATTACCTAAATACTCGTGCTGCCCTGGAAGCGAGGAAATAAGCCCCGCACGAACCACGTGTGTTGGTGAGACGCTGAGCGGTTGCGTACACGTGATTCGCGCTATTATGATGGTGGAACCCAATTCAAGCGATTTTCATTCGTACCATGCTTAGTCAATGGAGAAATCACAAAGGCGATCAAATTGGGAAGCAAAGGAATAACAGGTTTAATTATTATTATTTACAATGTACAATGGTTCAAGAGCAGAGACACAGAACAATCCTTAAAACAGTCTTATACTTAATCCCAAGGACACGGGCCCGTCTCACACACACTCACACGGGGCTTGCAGATGGCAGGACGACGTTCACCAGCTCACCCAGGATTGGCTCTCGTGCAGTTCTCTCCGGTCCCCGGCACGTCCTTTGGAGTAGGTGAAGGCAGGAGCTCTCCGCGTGTCGTCTGGACGGAGCGAGTTATCATGGGGCGAATTGGTAGGGAGCGGACTTCGACGCGGCTGGCGGTTATTCACTTGCGGCTATGGCCGCGCTTACTCGCGTGGGTTAAAAACGCTATTCGCGTTCCCGGCGCGTCTGGCTGTGCCTGCGTACATGTACCGCCAACGCTTCTCCTTCTTCCCCTGGGCGCGCACATTATACTGCGAGGTTATAGTTCACAATGGCGTCTCCACTGAACAAGTCCTTCTGACCCTCTTGCATCAAAGTCCTGCTGATAGGTCCTCTATCTCTCTCTCTCCTCTGTGAGTCCTCTTCCTTTCTCTCTCCTCTGCGAGTCCTGGCGTGCGAGTCCTTTCACAACGAGCCCTTTCACAACGAGCAAACCCCCTCAAGTCCTATCACCACTGCCGTGTGCACCCGAGTCCTCCCGCGCTAGTGATGCAAGTCCAGTCCTGTTCAAGGGCTTTGCGCAGCGACTTATATAGGCCCGCCCCGCGAACCTTCTCAAACTCACCAGATGCGCCTCACCACGCCCTCTCACGCCATGCCGCTAGAGCCCTGATTGGCTGGTGGCTCTTACCGTCTCCCGCTGCCGCTCCCCGACCTCAACGCCTCGTGTTACCTCGTGTTACTCGACTAGTGGGCAGCCAATGCTTAACAAACTGGATCGAGGCTAGGGTGGCTGGGAAATCGGTGGCAAGTAAAGCCTATTTTCTGTCTTTACACACCGCAGGCACGAAGAGGGGAAATGACCTATTCTTACACATACTAAGACACAACTATACTACAAATGGGCCTTCATGTTGTTCATGTGACTAACTATGGGGGGCAACCCTTTAACCTTTAATGACTTCAATGTGCCAATCTCAAAACCGTAGCAATATATATATATATATATATATATATATATATATATATATATATATATATATCTATATATATATATATATATATATATATATATATATATATATATATATATATATATATATATATATATATATATATATATATATATATATATATACATATATATATATATATATATATATATATATATATTATATATATATATATATATATATATATATATATACATACAGGGTGAGTCAAAAGTAGCGCCTGATTTCTATTTATTTATATATATATATATATTTCTGTCAGTTGATTGTTTGTTTGCCATTTGTATTACAGTGTACAAGAAGGTAGAAATAAATGAATGACATGTTTATCTAACCATTTATTCGGGGGAAACTTTGCCAGAACAGAAACAGAACAGAAAGCTGAAAAAACAGAAATCGGGTGCTACTTTTGACTCACCCTATATATATATATATATATATATATATATATTTATTTATTTATACATACACACACACACACACACAAACCATTGCGGGGGGGGGGGGGGGTAACTTGAGCCATGGGCTAAGTTGAGGCATCTCCTACAGATTTTCTTCACCGCATGTTTCTCCTTTGTCTAATACTGCGTTTTCCTTACATCAACAAGCAAAGTATGTGACTTGTTATGAATAGAAGATTCAAGTAAAATAAGGAAATTCACTTATAATGAGATCGTATTGGATTGTGAATTAAAAGTTTTATCTTAATTTTATTTTTGAAATGAGGAGGAGAAATGGGATAATGTCGAGGAGTTTTCAAACAACTCGACTATCTAGAATTGTCATAACTCATCTATACCGTTTTGAGATATCATGTCATATATCGTTTTTGGTCTCATCTCTCTATGGTGAAGAATCACTTGAAAAATTGTAGTATCTGGATTCGAGTTCTGAATCCTCACCAAAATCCAATCCACTCATCCCTGTCACACACCCAACCTGTCCATCAAATTTAATCCATATCTGTCTGTATCTTTTTGAGATATTCTGCTGACAGACTGACAAACAGACAGACAGGGGTGAAAACATAACCTCCATCCACCTTTAGTTGTGGAGGTAAAGATATAACAGAAAAGTACGACAAATCTGTTTCGGAAAACTTTGCTTTGATTAAGTGGTAGCAACAGCCTCAGATTCGATTAACTGAAAAATTCACAAACTTGAAGTCAAAACATGCAAATATCAAAACCCAGTCACGTCTCGCACCTGTAATTGGAGGGAATAACCAATTCTGCTGCTAGGCGTTTAAAAATCACCTCATTTTTGCCAGTGATTTATGGCCTATTGAGTGAGCTGCAACAAGGAATAGTAAGCATATGATGAGATCTGCAGATTGTTTGGTTTCTTCAGAAAGCTGTACTCGCTGAGCTTCGAGGAAATTCAAGCTCCGATGAAATTATTAATTTTATCCAATAATTTAACTTGTGGCGCCTGCAATGTTCTTAAGGCAACTAAACAAATAGAAAATTGAATAAGGGTGCCACAGAATAAGATATGAGTTTAGGGTGCCATCAGTAAAAAAAGGTTGAAAACCATTGCTTTATTTCATCGTTGTTGGCAGAAAGGGCCACCACCACCCATGTGTGCTCTGGGGCCTCTGCCACCATGAATCTGGCGATAACCCCAGGTGGCTAGGATTTCCATATTTAAATCCCATGCTCTTCCTGCAACCAATAAAAACTACACAAGGCAAGTTCTTTGCTGTGTCAAACCCTACCTGGGTTCCTCTACAGCTTCTGACATTCACAAGTGGCACATACATGACAATCCCAATGTTACATGGCCCCTCAGCCACCAGACCAGTTTAATCACCTGTTGGCAAGTCATCGGTCACAGTGTGGACAGAAAGGCACACCACCAAGACTCCCAAGCATGTACCACATGCAATGGCAAAAGCAGTTAACAAATAAATTACAAGACCCAATCACATCTCTCACCCGTTAAATGGAAGGAATACCCAATCAGCTCTCACCTAATCAATTACCCCAGTTGGCTAGGATTTCAATCAATTAACCCCCATGCTCTTCCATACAAGAGGGCATAAATCTTACAGCATTGGGATTCTCATGTGTGTGCTACTTTAACACAGTCATTACAGCCACTCTCAAGTAGGACCATCACTTGACTTGCCAGGATTGGCTGCCCCCACTTTGGACAATTGTTTTGACTTTATTTCTCATGCTATATAATTATTCAGAGCAAATGTGGGTGTTGGGAGGAAACGGCCGGCTGCTATTGGAGACAGAGAAAATAGTATGCTATATGTGGTGACATCGGGTGTGGAGGAAAGATGGGAAATATAAGGAGCTGGAGCAAACAGATTAATTTTACATATTCTAGACATGAGTAGCACTGCATAACTTCAGATTAATAGGAGGCAACGACTACCATTATATTGGATAGTTTTGAGGAGGGAATAAGAAGAGAAACCTTTCATCAAACCGATTCCTGAACATGAAGTCATCTTCATTTGCATGTAACATAAAGCATCGCTTTGTGCAGTACTACACTGGTTGAGTGATTGCGTAATCCGTAATCCTTTTCATGTTTGCCAGGATTTTGCAGCGTGATCCCTGCGAGGCAGAGGGTGCACAGATAATGCTTGTTAACTTCCTTGGCCATCTTCACAAAGCAGGATGATCTTCTTGATACCTTTTCTCGCAGTTGCAGATTCCATCAGAAAATGGATCATAAGCCACTAAAGCCAGCCATGGAAGAAAACTAGTTTGGTTTGTACAATTGCTTGCAGAATCAACTTATTCTCACCCACAGGAGGTGGAACATTTGTGTCGTGTGTCGTGTACAGTATATTATTGAGCTGTTCTGGGTCATGCATTCTTGCAATTTACTTCCTGAAGGCATGTTTGCACTATAATTTTCTGTTTGTGCTTTCTCACCATTGCACAGACAAGGAGGATGTCATTTTGTTTGTGCTCTGAATGGTGTGATTTAATTTCAGCAATGTCCTCCATGCAATGATGTCTAAATCACAATAGGCAAGGTTGTGCAATTGGCTCCTATGGCAAGCAATTATGCAGCTTTTTGTAATCTCCTTAATGCTTAAGTTGTCTCATAAATATCCTTTTGGACAATGCATAGTATTTTAAAAGACTTTTAAAAATGAATGCTGAGAAACGAGGGTTCCACATACAAAACTAGAACGGTACTCGGTAGAGTGAATACCTCCGCCAGGATGAACAGTTTACGTTTTGTATCTCAATAATAGGCCGGATCTGGATTCGGACCTGAACAAAAATCTAATCAGCTTGTTCTTGTCACCTTACCAACTTGTCCACCAAGTTTAGTCATAACTCGTCCATAACTTTTTGAGATATCGTGCTATGTATCAGTTTTAGCCCTATCTCTCAATGGTAAAGAATCACTTGCAAATTAAATAATTCTCGTATCCGAATCCATATTCATATCTTCAAAAAAATCTAATAACTTCGTCGTTGGCACATACACTACCTCTCCGCCAAATTTCGTCCGAATCCGTCTACAATTTTTTGAGATATCTTGTTTGTCTGTCTGTCGCAGCAATTGCATTCAGTCACAGACAGACAAACAGGCAGACAAATCAGTCAGAGACCGAGGACTTGCCGGAATGTACTTTTTTTATCGTATGTACTTATTCTTACTTATTCTTATTCTTCCCCTGTGAGGTATCACAAGCAGTATTTCAACAATATCGGACAAAAATCATTAAATTTATTGACAGTTCAGCTCGCTTGCGCCATTTTGATGTGTTTTGCCGCTAGAGGGCGCGGTGACTAGGCAAACCCCGCACCGAGTTTCTAATTATAATACGTTTTTATTAATTGCTGTTGTAATCAATCAAGGTAAGTATTCAAATGAAGGCACAGTCTATTCCAGGGCAAGGCAAATATGTGTGTAAAGTATGGCGATGCTATGTGCAACGATGTAGATGTAGTACTGCGCACAAACAAACAGACAAACAGAAAGACAAAACAACCAACCAACATACTTGCTGGAATCTATTCCGGCAAGTAACAAACAGACAGGGGTGAAAACATAACCTCCATCCACCTTTGGTGGCGGAGGTAACTAGCAGGAGAAGGCGTTGCCCAGTGATATTCTGATCCTGTTTGCATTTCTAAGAAATTAATTTATTTTTCTATTTTTTTTTGTGGGTGCCCAAAACACTTCACAACACTCACCCACTCTGGAATGTGGTCGGGGAACCTTTCACATAGCTACAAAGTATTAGGCACTATAAAGCAATTAGAAAAACATCCCCCAAAAAATGGGATTGTTTTTTTTTTTTTTGCCAAAACCACTCTGATGAACCTCTCAAAGTTTGACGAAGATCCGTTGAATCATCTCGGAAGAAAATAGTGCCACACAGAGAGGTAAATGGCTCTCTTATAGTACTGTATACATTGTGAAGCAATGTACAACAGGAGAATGCAATAAGGGTGTTGTGGAAGAGGTAAGGAATGTCGTAAAAAATTTTTGTCGATGTAACCTTTATGTCGGATTTGACATTATTTGCCTTTAATTTCTTGAATTTCATAATGCACTGACAATATTGGAAGAGTTTAAATAGAGTGTGACGAGACAAGCAGCATCCTTGCCATTCTTTTTTTTATTGAATTATGGGCAGAAAATGGCATATTGGGAAATCATATACATACACTAAAATAATTAAACATCCTGCTGAGACCCTCCGCAGCAACTCCAGATTGCACGCGTTTTTTTTCAGGAACATCCTTCTCGTTAAACCTCCAAAATTGACTATTGAACTATTGAACTGAAATCGTTTATTCCTGGCTTCTTCCTGGTTCCTGGTTTATTCCTGGTTTATTCCTGGTTTATTCCTGGCACAGCATCGATAGAACCACATTACAGTGTCTGTTTTATCCTCACATTCACGCCAGAGCTTCCAGAATTCGCACATCATCACATCAACATCTCATATAATCTCCCATCTTTACGTGCAACCTTTTTTTACAATCCCACTAAGCCTGCCTAGCTTTTTTTCTTCTTTTTTTGTACACAAGATCGAGGCTCGTGTAAGAGCTGACATTAATCACAAAAAAAGCAAACACACATAAAACATGATAAAGGGAGTGGGAGACAAGATGGGAAGAGAGAAGGAAGCACACAAGTACAACATTTGAGAACAGGGACATCGGGAGATCTGTGGGAGGGAGAGGACTTGGTGGGAGGAGGCATGGGAAGGGGGGGGGGGGGCTTAACCCTCTTAATTGCAGGTTGCTGTTTCCTCCCTTCCTCTCACACTCCTTTTCCTGTTCATCAACACCCTCGCTTATTGGGTCTTAACTATTGCGCTACTGTCAGGTCACGTCATCATGTGTCACCTTGATCTAACATAAGACTCAATCTTGTAAAAAAAGGAATTGAGACTGTTTGGAAAGGCTAAACTTTTATATCTGTTAATGACGGGGAAAAGTCTTCTTTTGTTCATGCGAATTTCCTCCTTTGCCATTATCTGTAATAAAGTGTTTTTTTTTTTCCAGAACACGAAGCAACAAATGTCTTGAGGTTGAATTCAGCTCACGTTGAACACAGCATTAATGTTTTGTGCACAGAATGTTGAAGCACAGCACTAAATCTCACAAGCAATCTCAATGTGCCCGATTTATCGTTCGCCAATCTTAAATTACTTTTGAGAATTTTGCTTTTTGCGAAACTTTTTGTTGGAGATATTTTTTGCAATACATTATATACATTTACATAGGATGAAAACTTCTGTCTGGATCAAGTTGATTAGATGCTGTATGCTATGATCTTTTAATTATGATTTTTGCAGAGGGAAATTGAATTTTTCTTACAGTCTATTTTGAGATTCCCTGCCACTTATCTTCAACCCATTTCTCTGCTGGAAATGATCCCTGAAGTGTTCCTTTATTTGAATGAAAGAGTTTTTCTTGGAGCAAATTTTTATACTTGTTTCACACTTTACATGACATTGTTCTTTTGCTCTCCAAATGGGAAAAAAATCTGAGATATGCAATATTATGCAGAGTGCTGTCACAGCTCTTTTTGATTCTCCCAACCAATGCAATGCACTCATTTAGAACACTAAAATGCACCATTGAGGGTGGTGCCAGGTTGCAACAACCATCCCTCTCCACAGTTATTGCTTTCTGACCCTCAGATCATTAACATGGTGTTTTCTTCAGATGGATTACTTTTGATGCCATGCTTATATTTGTGTTTCAATGTGAAAGAGGCCTGAGAGTTGTATTGGGGGTAGGGGAAGTGGTGAGGGAAGGTTGGGAGGGATGGGGCGGCTGGGAGGCCATCCATATTTGAGGACTGTGATGTAAAATACAAGTTATTAAGCATATTGTCTCCTTCACAATGATGTCCCCTCATGGAGGGAATTCCAATGACAAGTTCTATTTCTGATAGCAGCTCATTACAAAGAACCACCCCACATCCAAATTTTCCATTCACTCTTCCTTCCCTCAACCTCATCCTGGTCAGACATAGTGCACCAGGATGAGATTTAATTTACGTTTGTCGTGACTCTATCTTCACCACTGACAGATGTCAGCCACCCCAACATCAAGACTAATGCAGCAAATAAGCAATTATTTTGTCAGTAATTGACACTAATGTAAGAAGGGTTGAAAAGAATTGGATTGAATTCCCAAAGTTGTGCTCATTTTTATCTGTTGGAGATGTGTTTTTTTAATGCGGAGTTCACCCATCACAAGGCTTTAAGGCCACTCAAAGGTGGAAGCTACAAAAATAAACTGTGGGAAGGGGAAATCACTAAGAGAGGAGATGCCTATTCACATCTCTCTTAAACTGGGAAAGGCTGTATGTTGCTGGGAAACAGAATACAGGTAGGGAATTCCAGAGTTTGACAGTGCGTGGGAGAAAGCTGGAGGAATATCTTACTGTGCTGACCTTAGAAACACAGACGTTGTGGGTGTGCACAGGCTGCCAAATGTGGAGAGCACAGGAAAGTATGTAACAAGGGACAAGTAGTGAAAGGCCCTTTGAACATTGTCCACTGTAGTACCTGTAGAGGGGACACAGAGAGGCCACAGACCATCGAACCGAGAGAGGTTGCGGAGATTATGCCAGATCATGGCTGACCAGGCTAACAGTTCATCGTTGAATTGCAGTATGTCAAGAAGGGACAAAAGACGAGTTGGAACACACACCTAGATATGACTGCGTTATTCAATGACTGGAGGTAGGTGCGTTGTCGCCTGTGTTGTTTATGTATGGGCGACAAGGAAAACACAAACACAATGCACCTCTCAAACACACACAAAACACTTGCAACACAAGCTCGTCACGGGTCAATGGTCACGAGGTCTCGCAACACAGCTTTGTGATTGGGTGACAGAATAGGCCCACCCCCTTCCTCCAGGGATACCTGGGAGGAGGTAAACAAGGGAATTACTTTTGATAAAGGCTAGTGGAGGCCCAGTGCATGCCGGGTTACTGGCTGAAACGTTGAGATTTTAAGACAAAACTATAAGTTGGAGAACGGTAAAATGGACTTATTGGATATATAGACAACCGAGAGAGATTATGCCAGATCATGGCCGACCAGGTTAACAGTTCATCGTTGAATTATGTCAAGAAGCGACAAAATACGAGTTGGAAAACACCCAGATATGACTGCATTATATATATATATATATACATATACATATATATATATATATATATATATATATATACATATATATATACACACACACACACACACACACACACACACACACACACACACACACACACACACACACACACACACACATATACACAGCTTAGCTGTTAGGGTGCCAACTTGGGATCTCAGGATCCTGGGTTCAAATCCCAGTCGATCGCTGAATTAATGCCAGGGAGGTTGACTAAAGCCTGTCATCCTTCCGTGGTCGGCAAATTGAGTACCAGTTCACTGGTAATTCCTTGTGTGTCGCAAAAGGTGACTCACAGGGTTGGCGGCAGGAAGGGCATCTGGCCATAAAATATTGCTTTAAAAAGGGGACCATGGTGCCTGAAAAAGGCCAACCCCTGCTCTGCGGGGAAAAATGGCCTCCAAAGGTGGTTCTTCTATTCATATATATATGCACACACACACACACAAACACACACGTCTTTTTGAGACACCCTGTATATATAACCATGCAGCTCAGTTGCAGTTTGTGTAAAAACAAGCCCTTCTGACCTGATAAAGGCAGCACAGCATTAAACACCATGTGCATATGCACAACACTTCACCTCCTTTCCTGATGGCTTCCGTGGGCCACACTTGAGTTAATTCTTTTAAACCGAGGAATTTAAAGGTCAAAAGTAAAGGACAACCCAATTTTTCCCCATATTGTTTCTGTAAATTGGCTTAGCGGTTAGGGTGCCTGGTGTTGGCTTAGCGGTTAGGGTGCAGGCTTGGGATCCTAGGATCCTGGGTTTGAATCCCGGTCGATCGCTAAATGAACACCAGGGGGGTTGACTCAGCCTGTCATCCTTCCGAGGTCGGCAAATTGAGTACCAACTTGCTGGGATGAATGATCCCCGTGTGTACCCCGGTTTAGAATAGGTACACCGTATCCCTGCGCATCGTAAGAGGCGACTAAGGGTTGGCGTCAGGAAGGGCATCCGGCCATAAAAATATTGCCTCAAACAGGGAACCATGATTGTCATGGGGCCCGCAAGGCTAACCCCTGCTCTAGCGGGAAAAAAATGGCCTTAAAACGATCATTCATTCATTCATTATATTGTTTATGTAAATGACCTTGAATTATCAACTGTATTTCCAACATGTTTATCGATTTTTTTTTTTTTTTTTGCAGATGGGACCTCAACAGCTACAGCATATGATGGACTTCAGACATCCTACACCACATCAACAGAGTCAAAGGATTCATGGGAAAAATTTCAAAACTCTCCAGCAACTGCGAGCAAGGCGTATATGGAACTTGAGTGTTGTACACCTGAAGTCATACAATTTTCTAGTGCATTGGCAATACGTACAAATATCCCTATCATTCAGCACCCACTATCAACTGCACCCACAGAGCTGGCACCATCTGTGTTATTCACCACTGCAAGCCAACTAAACCAGAATGACATTTATGAGCCTTTGGATGGAGAAACATTTGGTTTTAAGCTATCCATCACAACTCAGCTTGAGGAAGGGCCAACATTTATTGAAAGTAGCCAGGAATTAATGTCCTCTGCTTTTGTAGCTTCCCCTGAATATTCCAACACTGATCATGATCTTGTGGAAAGAATTCCATTCATAACATCCTTGCCTCTTCATTTCAATACAGCTGCAGCCACACAGGCAGTTCATTTATTTACTGCTTCTGGAAGTGTCACTACTATGCTGTTACCAAGCATGCAATCTAGCGTACGAGTTTCTCAGGCACCGGAAATTCTGTCATATGATTTGGCGAGTTCACCTTACTCAGAGATGATGACTTTACCAGAAACAACCACCGTAATTCCTTTCACAATATCAGGTGAAGAAAGCAAACGCTTTGTTGCTGATGATGCCATAAACTCTCAAAATCTGAATTGCACCTTGAAGCAAATGTCATCTGTTACAGCTTGGAAGATATCGCCTTCAGAATGCAGCACAATTTTGAAGAATGAATTTTTGACAGGTAGCAATTTTTCAGATGAAGTATCTCCATCACCCTTGCTGTCCCTTTCTGAGATTAATGGGACAAACACTTCAAGCAGCCGCTGGAATGAGCTCTCATCGCCGCTGAACTTCTTAGTTTCTTCCATGTCCCCAATGAATATTTTTTCCCCAAGTGAAGTGAAAAGTAGTTATGATTTCACCAATTACTTCACTGTTCATTCTCCATCCACCACTACAACATTACAAGGAATGACTGATATTTATGCCACGGAAATTGACAACTCCCATGGTTTATCATCTGATTACAAACTCTTGTTTGCGAAACCATCTTTTTTTTCCTCTTTTGACAGAACCATAATTGAGAGTCGTATTCTTGAAACGATTATGCCCACAGAAACTAATATTTTTGGTCTGACAGACTGGTTCACTCCTGTGAGGGCACCCGTCGATTGGCTCGATCTATCTGAAGAGGTTGTCTCAGCTGCTCAATCTTACGACACATTTTTAGAAATACAAGCGTCATTTAGCACTGGATTGTCATTGTCAACTAGGAGCCCAAGTGCAAACTTTTCATACTCTCCAATTACAAATGCATTAATGTCTGAAACATCATTTTCTGGTTTAATTTTAGACACAGAAATGGACAGATCTTCCATTCTTTCCAGTTTTTCATCTGTCTGGTCAACCAGAATCAACACTGTTGACTCATTGCCAACAATCTCAGACCCGTGGCAACTATCTTCACAAACAACCTTTAACAATGCATCGTTCATACTTCAATCATCACATTTTATTACGAGCATTGAATCAACATTTGTTACAAGCATGAAGGTTCCTTTTTTCTCTTCAGTGCAAGACATTTCCATTGTTACCCCCTCTGTAAGTTACTCCAGTATCCTTGGAAATGAAACAACCATGGTTGTGCCATTCATAACTTCTTCAAATGTCACACCTATTTCACCCACAATGATCTCCTTGACCCCATCAACAACTCAGTCATTGAGTGAGTTTAGTGCGATTTTTACGACCTTCACAGCATCTGTTGATGCATCGAGTACCTTCTTACCATCCATATCTCAGCCCACTTCAATCACCTCTTCTTTATCTTGGACAACTTACCCAACACCTATTCCGAAGACAACAAGCTCTTACATTCAGCCCTTGGCTTGCAATATCACGTCATCGATGTGGGTCGTTACAGGTACGTCCAATAACCATATGATAACCCTTGAATTTGTTCATTTTCATTTTTGTATCACTAAGACCAAGGCATAAGGCAACTTACAATAATGGAGCAAATCACTGCCTTATTATTGTTTGGATAATACTAAAAATGGCAAAATTAATCAAATTGTTAACTATATGTGATCTATTCAAAAATACTCAGAATGGAACACTTGCAATAGTCCAAGAAACGTCAACTTTTTTTTATATATTTACCCTGTGCAGAGGAAGCCAAAAGCAGGGTTAAGCAATTCGTTCACTTTGTCTGTCTGTCTGTCTGTCTGTCTACAGATGTCACATTATGATCGAGGAACTACTTAATTTCAATTGAATTATATTTTTAATACTGTAGAACACGAATCAGAACATGAATCAAAACACGAACAATGTACAGAATCTCGTCCCGATCGTGCATGCACAGAGAGGAGTTGGGTAATTTTTTAAAATCTGTTTGCCTGTCTGGCCGTCAATTGAAAATCAGTCCAAACAGGAAACTGTTTTAGGGACATCAGAAAGGACACAAAGAACAGGCATTAAATTAACATGTTAAATAAGGTGGGGAAAAAGAATACGCACCAATGGTGGTAAACTTCTGAAAAACTTTTTTTATCTGCAGCTTTTAAAACCGCTTCTATTTCATTTTCTATGCTTTAACACTGTATAACCCAAATCAAATTCTTGGCATTTTCAAACACCTTCCGTTTAGCAGTACTTGGAAAAATATTTACGGCTTTCTCATGTCCTGGGGGCAGATTAACTAAAATATTTCGCATTCAGACAAATTTGGTGGCACCTGGTGCTGTTTATTAAATGCAAAACGAAAAGCAAGAGTTTAAAACACCCTAATGTTATGTTTCTCAAGAATGCATGGACTCTCAAGTGCCGTGTCTTTTGAACTCTCCAGTGCAATATGTAATTATATAATAAGGAAAAGAACATTTATTGAACAATTATATATAGCTGGGCGGCTTAGCTAAAAAATTCGGATCGATTGTGCCTTTTCCCTTAAAAGCATGAAACTTGGCACATGGCTAGAATACCCGAAAAGAAAGATTTTTAGTCCAGGGGGCATCCCCAATTTCACCCCATATGGCGGCCATCTTGAAACCCAAGATGGCCGTCATACAAGACCTATTTTGATGAATATCTCCATAATTAGAACAGATATCAAAATGGTTGAAGTGCCTATACCTACATTTTTAGGGTCTAGGAATCCAATGGCAACATAAAATATTCAATAGTGTATGGCAGCCATCTTGAAATCCAAGATGGCCGCCATAACAGACCTGTTTTGATGAATATCTCCATAATTACAACAGCTATCTAAATGGTTGCAGTGCCTACACCTACGAATATGCCGAAAAGGTCTTCATCCCATTTGTTTTCTCACAGTACAAATCTGCAACCCGACTTGATCTGGTGTGGGACCGTTACCTACCCGACAGCCTTAAGAGCATGACCCGTGAAAAGCGTGGCAAGGGGGTTCGCCGACGAGTAGATACCTCAGTTGCAATTCCTGGACAGTGGCAGAACTTTCTTCGAGTTGATGAAAACAAGCGTGAACTCTTCAGCTTCCTTTCCAATGAAACAATTAAATAATTTGAAGACCAGCACAAGGAGCTAGTTGTCACACTTGATACAGAGGTTCTTACTGCTCCACCACGCATTGATCTAGAATCACTCTCCCCGTGCACTCAGGAAGAGGCAGATGGTCGGATGTTCCTACATGCTGCTGATGCAACACAGAGAGGGCATAGTAAGGTCCTCATACAAACTGTGGACACAGATGTTGTCGTGCTTGCAGTTACAGCATCCCAGAAGCTTTCAGTGATGATATGGTTACAATTTGGGACAGGCAAGAACATGCGATTTATCTCTGCACATGATATAGCCACAGCTCTTGGCCCTGAGAAATCTAAAGCCCTCCCCATGTTTCATGCACTAACAGGGTGTGACACTTCTTCAGCATTTAATGGGCGTGGAAAGGTAACTGCATGGAATGTGTGGGAATCATTCCCTGAGCTCACAGAGGTACTAGCAGAAATTTGCCACCAGAGCACAGAGATAACTGAAACCTGCATGAACGTCATTGAGAGATTTGTTATTCTGTTGTATAATCGCACAAGTACTGCTACTGACATTAACATTGTACGAAAGAAACTGTTTGCAAAGAAGGGCAGACCAGTGGAATCAATTCCACCAACACATGATGCCCTTGTGCAGCACATAAAGTGGGCAGTATACCAAGGCGCACTATGCTGGGGACAAGCATTGCATGCTAAGCCTGATCTACCAAGCCCCACTGAATGGGGTTGGCAAAAAACGTCTGCTGGCCAGTTCAAACCAATATGGACAACACTTCCAGAGGCTGCAAAGATCTGCAATGAACTTGCTAAGTGTGGGTGCAAAAAAGGATGTACTGGTCGTTGCCGGTGTAAGAAAGCTGCACTTCCCTGTACTTCTCTCTGCGCATGTGATGGAGAATGCAGCAAAGACTAGAAAACCACAAGATGGCACAGTTACAGTCTGCGATGTCATAGACACTTTTAATCACTGAAGAATGCCAACCTGTTAAGAGTATTTATATGCATTCCCAGTATGCATGATACTATGCAAAATTAATATTTTCATATGACTGCTTAATATTTTATGTTACCATTGGATTCCTAGACCCTAAAAATGTAGGTGTAGGCACTGCAACCATTTAGATAGCTGTTCTAATTATGGAGATATTCATCAAAACAGGTCTGTTATGGCGGCCATCTTGGATTTCAAGATGGCTGCCATATACTATTGAATATTTTATGTTGCCATTGGATTCCTAGACCCTAAAAATGTAGGTATAGGCACTTCAACCATTTTGATATCTGTTCTAATTATGGAGATATTCATCAAAACAGGTCTTGTATGATGGCCATCTTGAATTTCAAGATGGCCGCCATATGGGGTGAAATTGGAGATGCCCCCTGGACTAAAAATCTTTCTTTTGGGGTATTCTATCCATGTGCCAAGTTTCATGCTTTTAAGGGAAAAGGCACAATTCATCAGTTAAGCAGCCCCACTAACATGCCTATATATGGGGAAACTAATATAACGTCGATATTTCTGAGATGATTGTGCATATCTCATTACAAGTCATTTTGGACGCCCCTCTTATTTGTTTTAGAAAAAATGATGGTAATTCATGTTAGTATCATCATTTTAACTTGTAGAAGTAAGAAGGTGTTCTTTGATTCCATGTACAATTGCGAATGAAATGTTTAATTTGAAAATTTGGCTCAAAGCTAATTTGTGAAAAGTATTGTCCACTACTGTTGTGTTTACAGTGCCCTCAGAAAGTATCCACACCCATTGGCTTTTTCACATTTTGTTGTGTAACAGCATGAATTAAGAATGGAATAAATTAAGATTTTTTTTTGTCACTGATCTACACATAATACCCCATAATAGTCAGGTTCACTATGTTTTTTCGTTCAAAATCATGGTAGATTAGCAAACCTATACATTTTTGGAAACGTTATTACATGGAAAATCTGAAAATCAATGTTTACATTTGCCAATTCCGACCAATTCGATTCGACCAATTCGACCAATCGACCAATTCCATTCGACCAATTCGACCATTCGACCATTCGACCAATCGCTTCGATCGACCATTCGACCAATTCGATCGATTCGATTCGATTCATCGAATTCGATTCGATCGACCATTCGACCAATTCGATTTGCCAATCAATTTGACCGACCTTTGCTTGTGTGGAACGGACTGTGAAAACGATGCGGACTATATTGTCGGATACGACACACAGGACAGTGATGACGAACTCTAAATGGCATATTCTGTAATCGTGTATGTTTGATGCCATTGACTGCCTGTGTATATTTTGTCATTGACTGCCTGTGTAGATGTGAAGTTATACTGACTGCATGTGTATATATGATTTTGCTGACTGCCTGTGTATGTTTGGTGATATGAATTATTGTGACACATTTTGATGTTATTAACTGCCTGTACAAAATGATAACATGTATTTGATTATGCAACTTATCGCGAATATAAAGACAGTATTTTGCAATTCAAAACCTTTGATTCGTGTCTTACCATTCCCCATAGCACTAATTTGATACTTTCATTGGATTCCTTGTCCCTGAAAATATAGGTTTAGTATATTTTAAAAAGTTTTTAGGGTAATTAGAGGCAGAAATAGAACAAAATATGTATTTTACAGTGGCCATTTTGAAAATCCAAAATGGCCGCCATACAGGTATCTCTCCAAATGTAAACATTGATTTTTAGTTTCCTTATGCTATAACCTTTCCAAAAATGTATAGGTTTGCTAATCTACCATGATTTTGAACGAAATATAATTTATTGACATAGTGAACCTGACTATAATGTCAAGGTGGTTATTTTTAAAAATAAACTTTTACAAAATAATTAAAAATGAAATACAGAAATATCTACTTGACATAAGTATTCAACCTCCTGAGTCAATACTTTGTAAAAGCGCCTTTGGCAGTTTTTACAGCTTTGAGTCTTCTTGGGTATGTCCATATCAGCTTTGCACATCTGGATGTGGAGAGTTTCTCCCATTCTTCCTTGCAGATCTGCTCAAGCTCTGTCAAGTTGAATGGGGAGCGTCGGTGAACAGAAATCTTCGTTTTTCCACAGATTCTCAATTGGATTCAAGTATTGGGCTTTCGCTGGGCCACTCAAGGACTTTCACATTCTTGCTCTGAAGCCATTCCAGGGTTGCTTTGGCTGTATGCTTGGGGTCATTGTCCTGTTGGAATGTAAATCTTCACCGCAGTCTAAGGTCTTTTGCACCCTGAAGCAGGTTCTCCTCAAGGAATTGCCTGTATGTGGCTCCATTCATTGTTCCCTCTATCCAAGTAATGAGCTGTGCTCGGTTTCCACCAGAGGTAATGCTTTGCATTCAGGCCAAAGAGTTCAATTTTCGTCTCATCAGACTGCACAATATTTTGCCCCATGCTCTCAGTCTTTCACGTGCCTTTTTGCAAACGCCAGGCGTGTTGTCATGTTCTCTTTTCTAATAAGTGGCTTCCATCTGGCCACTCTCGCATAGAGCCTGGATTTGTGAAGTGCTGCAGCGACTGTTGTCCGTCCGGCAAGTTCTCCCATATCAGCCAAGGAACTCTGTAGTTCTGTCAGAGTGTCATTGGGTTCTTGGCCTTCTTGCCCGGTCCTTCTTCTCTGTCCTTCTTGCCCGGTTATTCAGTTTGGTCGGACAGCCATTCCTAGGAAGAGTCTGGGTAGGTCCATATTCTTTCCATTTCCTAATGATGGAGCTCGATGTGTTCTTGGGAACTTTCAACACTCTATAAATTATTTTATCCCCTTACCCAGATCTATGCCTCCTCATAATTCTATCTTGGAGTTCTACATACAGTTCCTTGGACTTCATGGTAGAGTTTCCACTCTGACATGCACTGTCAACGGTGGGACCTTGTATAGAAAGGTGTGTTTCTTTATAAGTCATGTCAAATCAATTGAATTGGCCACAGGTGGACTCTAATCAAGTTGTAGAGACATCTGAAGGATGATCAAAGGAAATTGGATGCACCTGAGCTCAATTTGGAGTGTCATAGCAAAGCATTTGAATACTTATTGACTGAAGACATTTCAGCTTTTCATTTTTAATTAATTAGTAAAAAAAAATTCTCAAAACAAATTCCACTTTGACATTATGGGGGTGTAGATTATTGGTAAAAAAAAATCTCAATTTAGTCCATGTTAAATTCAAGCTGTAACAACAAGAAAATGTGAAAAAAGTCAAGGGGTGTGAATAATTTCTGAAGGTACTGTCTATCTGAATCAACAAATAAACCACATTACTATTATTAAATTTGACAATTTGTTACCTGCTCGTTTATCATCAGGTGGGTTTAGTTTTATTTTCATTCAGGAATTATTCCCATATATTTTAACTTTGCCAAAACACCTTGCAATGAAGATGAATCAGTACCACATTATTTTAAAGTTTATTTTGCTGACTTGATTGTATAATCCACCTTATAATTCATTTTTCCTACTGGCACCCTCACCTGCACATCTCTGCACTTCTCTTTGACCTTCTCAAACGCTTGAACTCACCCCTAAAAATCTGCTCCATTCCAAATTAAGTCATCATCTTGCCAAATGCCGGGTTTCTGTACAATGCACTCCTGTATCATAAAACAAAAGTTTGCCTTTGGTTTCCATCCATAAAACATGTTTCATGTACATGCTTTCCTAATTTGATTGTCACACGTTATTACTGCAACCTCAGCTAGGTCAAACACCGTCAAATTGGCAACACCTTTTACATTTCTGCATCCACAAATTTGATTTTGTACAATGGGAAAACTACACCTAACTGTTTGGAAATCTATCATATTACTCAGTTTGTTTTTTTTACATTATTATTTGTTCATTAGGCTTTCAAGCTGACAGGCAGTAAGGGTGTTGCTCTTGTTTGGATTATTATTCTACTTCTGCTGATTTTTTTTTTTTTTTTGGAAGAAAATTACATCTTTTTCTCCACAACTACTAAACTGCTCACCATGACATTTAGCAGAATTTTTAGCACCCCTATAATTTAATAACTAGCAAAAGTACCCGTCACTTTGCTGATTGATATAATCAAAAGACAACGTGTTGTACTTTACAAACATCTTTCTCTATTCAATCTGCCATTTGCCTGATATCATCTTCTATCTGCTTGGAAGTCAGTGAGCATCACCTTCATCAACCATCCTTGCTGCTAATATATGGCGTGATCACATTGAGAGTTTTGTCACAAAAATTACCTCCGCTTTATTGCAAAGCTCAGTGGTGGATGCTTTGGTTTGAACCTACACTTAAAATGAGTGGAATTTAATATTTTGAAAATTTTGAATTATTCTTACTCATATTTCAACATCACCATAATTAATATTATGAAGTTTAAGATGTTTAAACTTTTTTATCTATAAAAAGATGATTTGTAATACTGGATACCACCAGGTGGCGCTAAAGGATACACATTTATATAGAGAGAATTGGGGTCTTCCCCCACCCTGAACCTTCCCCCACGACCATGAGCAAGATGTCCTCCTCACAACCACGAACAAGATGTCCTCCTCACAATCACTAGCAAGATCTCGGAACACGGCCCTTCGCGATGAATCCTCCTTGTGCAAGAGAGCAAAATGCGACCATTCGCTGTGGGCTCCAGAATGAGAAGAAACGAGAAGGGCAAAATGTCCGCCGTTCCAACTATTTTTTTTTACGCTTGGCTCATCCGTGCCTGCTTCACCAATCCCATAGTCCCATCTTACCAGTCCTCTGTGCCAATCAAATCCCTGTCTAATCACTGCTCTTTGGGCGTGTCTCCATGAGCCTGCCTGTCCTCTGCGCTCACCAAGTCAGTGTTATCCACGGTAGTGCTTCATGCCTGGTTTCCGGTTGGTTTTTAATTAGTGTGTTTAATGGGCGATTTCTTACTAGGTGTCTGTAGTGCGGTGTCATAAGGAACATAGGAAAAGATTTCAGAGGCAATTACATACAGGGGATTAATTCCCCATAATCCCTCGCTAATTAACCAGCCGCACCCCTCTGATGGGGACAGTGATGCAAGCTTACCCGACATCCGTTCTGCACAAATTCCCTATTTATGATTCATCGAGGTTTCTTCTTCTTCACAACAGTCGGAGCACACTACCTATGCAATCTACCTGGACTAAGGTATCCCTACCCCCCTACAAATGTAACAATATTGTAGGGCAATATAACTACAATTAATGATTTAATGCACTTACTGCATTCTGGTAAAATTGCTTTCACACTTGTTAGACAGTGGGGCGATGGCTTATTAATGTCTTGGATAAATATTTTCGTAGTCTCCTCATTGGCATTGGAAATAAACTTTATAAATTGAATTGTCAATAGTTACCAAGGAAGAAAATGCATTGTTCCCTATTTTTTTAGTGCACATTAATTATATAATCTATTAATTAGTCAAATTGGCAATATATTTTTTTTCTTGCACTATTAAAGTATTTACAAAGGGATGTAGTTTATTAGAAATGAAAATATAAACATAAATTTCATTATAAACCATAAAATTGCCAATTTGAATGGAAAAATAGTGATTTTGAATGTTCCATTGTTGCCAATTTCATGATTTAGTGCTATTCACATTAAGAAATATAGCTGTGAATGAACTAGACTGTGGGGCAAGCCCATTTAAGATGTTATTTCGTAGTCTCCTCATTGGCAGAGGCCAAAAACCTCTGTCAAATGTACGAAAAAATATAATAATCGCAAAATCGTTTTCTTCTCTCAATAAACATCCCGTCTCTTCTTGAAAATCAATAAAATAAAAGCTTTATTTGGTCTCGGAATATCTGTTAAAATCGGCTATAAATAACCCTGCATCGACGAAATGAACCAATCGCAACTACAAGTGAAGTCACAAAGCAGTTATAGCATCCTCGTTCGCGACTGAAGAATACTTGACAACAACATGGTGGACGACGCCACTTCTGCGAAAGCCATGGTAGCTGATAAAAACAGATGTTTCATTCACTTTTCTTCAGTAAATGAAGCCGTTCTGAAACCATTTACCGATACAACTTGGTCCAGAGCATTGGAATGTGCTCAGGTTTGGAAGAGTTCTGACGGAGAAAAGGCCAAAATCGCCACCGATTTCATAAGTTCCATCGGCGGTAGCTCGGACTGTGTGCAATTAGATCTACCCAGTACCAGTACGACAGCTACGACTACGAGTACGAGTGATCCGACTACGAGTGGCCGCCATAACAAGACAATGTGAGGAAATGGCCGGCAAAAGTCAACGAGCAGTTATGAGAAAGGATCTGACAGTGAGTCGCATGGCTGCGAGATGAGGAAGATGTGAACCGCATCATCGAGACAACTTCAAATCTAACGAACCCATTTGAAGAGTCGGAAATGGCATCAAGTGAAGTAGTACATCTCGTGTCCGGTGTTGTGGCATCACCTGAAGTGTCAAATGATCTCCTGACGACCGAAGAAAAGGGAGATGCTGCCTTTCTTCATTATTGCCAAGAAAGGCTCCAGAACGAGGAGAAATCTATCCAGGACACTCTACCAAAAGCAAAGCTCAAAACGTTCACTGAGATGTCAAAGACAGTGGTCTCAAGTGTGAGAGGGAAAGATGTTGCCTTGAAGAGTGACAGGGACCTTTTTGCCAGATTTGTGATCATTGGCAAGGTGAGGTGTGTGAACCTCCAAAACATGATGACCTACTCACTTGGGCCTTTGCCTCTTCCAATAGCAAAAAGTGATGGTTGCTTTGTCAAAACCAACAAGGCAAAGCTCCTTCATATGTTAGAAGAGGTAAAAGTGCCAGAAACTGGTGAGATACCACTGGGGCCTCCCAAATGTGGTGTTTGGATTGTGGATGGCATGGCGCTTCTTGAACAACTAAACCAGAAGAATATGCCACAGACCTTTGGGCAGCTTGCTGTTAAAATACTGAAGCAACTGGTCAACATCAGCTTCTTGAACAAATCTCAGTGTATGCACTTTGTAACTAACACCTACCCTGAAGTCAGCATTAAAAATGCAGAGCGCAAAAGTAGAGCTACTAGTGGATCACAAAAAATAAAGATCGCAAAACCAGAACAAAAAATTCCTAGGCAATGGAAAAAATTCCTCGCAAACGGCCACAACAAACATCAACTGGTGAAATTCCTTGTGGCAGAATGGAAGAGATGCAAGCTCAAAGGAATTCACTTGGTTGTCGCCCATGAAGACAAATGTCATTCAATTTGTACAGACACAGACGGAACTGTCAAGTTTGAAGCAATAGAAGAATTATCCTGTGATCACGAGGAAGCAGATACTCACATGCTATTACACACTAAGTATATAGCTGCTACAAGTAACAGCCCACCAGTTATCATCAGGAGCCCAGATACAGATGTATTTGTGATCACCTTGGGACTTACTAATCAAATCAGTTCACCGCTGTACTTTTATACTGGTAGAGAGGACAAAGTGCGCACATTGATGTCGGTGCTGTTCAGCAGGAGTTGGGAGATGAACTGACGGAAGCTCTCATAGGATTCCACTGTTTCACCGGTTGTGATTTGGTCAGTTCCTTTTATGGAAAGGGGAAACAAAGAGCCTTTAAACTACTGCAGAAGAATCCCACCCTTATAGAGTCATTCAAGGAACTTGGTACATCTTATGACATATCTGAAGAGATGGTCAGTCGTCTGGAAGAGTTTGTATGCCTACTGTATGGGCAGAAGGAAATTACTTCAGTAAATGAAGTGAGATATCTCATGTTGAAGACAGCAACCAGAACTGAAAGTGTCATGCCCCCAAACCAGGACTCCCTCAAAAAGCACATCCAGAGAGCTAACTATCAAGCCAGCATCTACAAGAAAAGCCTGGTGCAACACCAGGATCTGCCATCTCCTGCAGGCAATGGTTGGAAGATGGATGGCAATGAGCTCACAATTGACTGGATGGATCTAGCTCCAGCTCCTGAAAGTGTTCTAGAACTTGCATTCTGCAGATGTAGGGGATCAAAGTGTAAACCTCCAAATGCTGATGAGTCATGCTGTATCTCTCTTGGACTGAGATGTACAGAACTGTGCCAGTGCAAGAAATGTGAGAACATTCAGCTCCAAACAGACATTGAAGAGACAGAAGACCCTGACAATGGTGAAGGTGATGATGAGGAATATGGAGAGGACCTGTAAGTTCGCAAGTAAGTGCTCAAGTATAAAAGAATATAATACAAACATAAAGTGTATGCTACTCTATATATGACAAGGCAATTTCACCTAGTATATTTTACTAAATAAATTGGTAATAACATGATCAGACAAGTTATGTCGCTTTTTTGTGCAGATTTTTGATTGGGTTTAATGATCTGAATGCGTTTTCATGAACTGTCCATTACAAAATTATTATAATATATGGTGAGGTTAACCCATCCAGGACGAACCCCACGTATTAGTGGTTTGGTGAAATAACTGTTACAGTCATAAACATCATACATACATGAGCAGAAAGAGCAAAAAAAAAAAATACAAACTTTGAGCCCATTTTTGTCACAGTGCGAGATATAGTTCATTCACAGCTATATTTCTTAATGTGAATAGCACTAAATCATCAAATTGGCAACAATGGAACATTCAAAATCATTATTTTTCCATTCAAATTGGCAATTTTATGGTTTATAATTAAATTTATGTTTATATTTTCATTTCTAACTAGAACGGGCACTCGGTAGAGCGCATACCTTCGCCGCAGCTACTGTTCTGTACTTGGCATGGGAGTGTAGGGAACAGAACAGTGAACAGTTTGGTGCTGATTTCATGCAAATCGGATAAGAATTGACCGAGTTATGACAAAAAACGCACATTTTGCAAGGTCGTGACCCCCCTGACCTTTGACCCCCAACCGCTAACAAGGGTAATGTCTTCACTGGGTCATGTCATATATCACAAGATCGGGCATTGAATTCTGAACATTTTGGCATTAGTTGCATGCCAATTGGATAAAAATTGACCGCGCTATGGTAAAAATACGATTTTGACCTTTTCGTGACCTTGACCTTGACCTTTGACCCGATTGCTCCCAAAATCTAATCAAATGTGTCCCGTATAATAACCAATCATCCCACCAAATTTCATGCAATTCGGTTGAATACTTTTTGAGTTATGCGAATAACATACACACACACACACACACACAGACATACAAATAAATACACAGCGATCAAAACATAACCTTCCGCTTTTGCGAAGGTAATAAATTACATCCCTTTGTAAATACTTTAATAGTGCAAGAATTTTTTTTTTTTTGCCAATTTGACTAATTAATAGATTATATAATTAATGTGCACTAAAAAAAAGGGAACAATGCATTTTCTTCCTTGGTAACTATTGACAATTCAATTTATAAAGTTTATTTCCAATGCCAATGAGGGGACTACGAAATAACATCTTAAATGGGCTTGCCCCACAGTCTATGTCGTATCCATTCATATTGTATTTTCCACTGCATATAGGTTTCATTGTGAATAATGAGGGAAACATCACTGACAGCATCCTCAGGCACAACCTGTCCCGTGGATTGGAACAATCATTGAGCAAAGCCTTGAGGAGGAGCAACATCAATGTGCAGGTGACACCCATTTCATCATGATATTGCAAATTCGTATTTCACTAAATTCTTGCAATCAACATATTGTTGCAGAAGATGCAAATGTCTCTGCATTTCTGTTTCAGATCATGTCACTCGCTGCCAGTGACATTGCCACTAATTTGGAGGTAGTCTACCTGATGATTGATAGTGCAGGAATTTTTATGCCCTGGGCGATTTGCAAAGCACTTATGGACCTTGGAGATGCTTCACTCGTATCCAATATGATGCAGCATGCAGACGGGGTTGTGGTTCCAGAAACGTGCCGGCCTTATGACGCGTTTAATCACACTCAACTTGTGCAGACTGGTAGGTTTTACCCATTTGATTCTTTCAAATGTAATTATCACTTGAGCATTGGTTGTTGATTGTTGTTGTTGAGCCTGGTGTTGGCTTAGCGGTTAGGGTGCCGGCTTGGGATCCTAGGATCCTGGGTTCGAATCCCGGTTGATCGCTGAATTAACGCCAGGGGGGTTGACTCAGCCTGTCATCCTTCCGAGGTCGGCAAATTGAGTACCAGCTTGCTGGGATGAATGATCACGGTGTGTACCCCGATTTAGAATAGGTACACCGTATCCCTGCGCATCGTAAGAGCGTGACCAAGGGTTGGCGTCAGGAAGGGCATCCGGCCATAAAAACATTGCCTCAAACAGGGAACCATGATTGTCATGGGACCCGCAAGGCTAACCCCCGCTCTAGCGGGGAAAATTGCCTCAAAAACGATCATTCATTCATTCATTCATTGGTTGTTGATGAATATGGTGGTTTAAAAAGACGAAGTAGTTAGCTGTATTGTTAGTGGCGTTATTTGAGAATGCAGCTTTTAATGTTGGTGTAGTGGAGAGCATTAAAATGAGATGTCTGATACCTATGAAGATAGTTTTCTTGTCTTGTTATTGTATATAATTATGAACACTACATTGCTTTAACCAGAAGAGCATCAGCAGCAGAATTATCAGCCTCCAAGTTTCACCATGGAAATAATCTTTGAACCTTTTTTGTTGAAACATTCATATTCATTCATTCTATAAAATACACATAGTCTGTGTGTTTATTGTACACCGCTCCTTTCTTATTCCATCTCCAGGCAAGGCATGACGTCATCACTGGGCACCGAAGGGGGCCTGGTGATGACACCCGCCGAAAGGGAGTACTCAGTTTTCACTCCGTTTTCTTGTTTGTTTGTTTGTTACTTGCAAAATCGAAGATTTTTCTAGTATATTGGTCAGTTGACTTCGTTATTCTGTCTGTCTGTCTCTTTTGTTTGTTTGTTTGTCACTCCCCTGCAGGTCGAAATTCTAAACTGATCATCATGAAACTTTACCAAGGTGTAAAGGTAGTCTCAACTGAGAAGCCTAGTGCTTTTGAGGTCAAAGGTCAAAGGTCATCTTGAGCTCAAATTTCTAAAATCGTCATTTTCATCCGATTGACTTGAAAATGAAACAGCTATTGCATAGTGCCTCGCTGAATTGGGAAACAAACTATTTTAAGGTCAAAAGGTCAGAGGTCAACTCAAGGTTATACATCTAAAATGATCGAATGTTTCTGAAAAATCGTCAATTTTCATGCGATTAACTTGAGAATTAAGCAGCAATAGCATAGTGCATCACGGAATTGGGAAACCAAGTATTTTTGAGGTCAAAAGGTCAAAGGTTATCTCAAGTTCAACATAGAAACAATGAAATAATTGAACAGGATTATAACTAATTAATTGACATATGTGGGAAAATTTCATGCCCAGACCAGGAATCGAACCCAGGTCTTCTGGAGGGAGGAGAGCGATTGAAGAGAGTGTGGGGGTTTGTTCCAGAGGTGGGAGAAAAGAGGAATGAAAGAGTGAAATTGAGCAGAGAGATGTGATTTTGGCAGTTACACCAGAAGAGGGTTGCAGGCAGATCTTGTGCGACCTGTAGGAATATTTGCGGGACAGAGCACAGACAGAGCAAGGCCAGAGAGGAGTCATTAGAAGACAGAAAGACCACCAACCTGCCTGTGGTGAGAGAGAGAAAGGCCCTCAGAATCAGCTTCATCACGGGATATACCAATGATTCTGAAAGTTTTGGTTTCTACAGCGTGAAGCCTAGCTAGGTGTGAGGCAGGAGCACCAGCCCAGGGGGGAGAGCAGTATTCCATTGAGCTGCAGATGAAAGTATGTGGTGAGGAGCTCAGAAGTGCCCAGAAAGGACTTCACATGACGGAGGATGCCCAGTCGGTGACTGGCTTTGGAGGCCTGCTTGGAAATGTGGTTTTCCCAGGAAATATGGCAGATAGTGAGACCCATAAGCTTGAGTGACAGAACTTCTTCAAGAGGATTGTTGAGAAAGTAGATTGGGAGGGTTTTCCAGACAGTCTTTTCAGAGAGACGTAGTGAGAGTGTGAGATTTGACAGGATTGAAAGACATGTTCCACTTGTTTGACCAGTTTATGATTTTGTCCAGGTCTGCAGAGAGTGAGGAGGCTGCAGACTGCTGATCTGAGGGTTGAGATATGGAGCGACAAAGAGTGGAGTCATCAGCAAAGAGATAGAGGGGATTTTCCAGAGAGTCAGAGAGATCATTAATGAAGACCAGAAAAAGCACAGGGCCCAGAACACTGCCTTGAGGAACTCCAGCCTGAATAGGAAGTGGAGATGAGAGAAATTTATTCAGGGCCACATGTTGACTACGACCAGAGAGGAAGTCCGCAAGCCTGCAACGATTTTGTTATCTTCAACGATATTTGGTATTCCGATATGTCTGTTGCAAAAAATAAGCACATTCATAGAGTATAATAACATTCATAGCCATTTTTAAACTTGTAAATAAACACATTCAATTTCGATCATTTTTTCACTTCTGCACATAATCTGCAATGTACTTGGGTTGACAAACTGCTCTCCCTGATCTTATCATGGGCTGTTGTCCTCTGGGAGCCCAGTATCGATCTGCAATGTTTTCATTCAGTAAAGGCTGTGGTAAAGCATCTGGTATCTTAACATCGAGCTCAGTCTGACGAGTCATTTCAGCCATCTTTCTATGATGTCTTCTGTTTCTCTTGTACCAAGCACCCTCCTCGGACATCATGTCATATGATCAGGGTTGTGAAGCTTGATCTGTTAATAATGCCTTCTGCCATGTCTGATGTTCATTTGATGTTGGCTCCATCCTCACTGTGTCTCTAACTCTGTGGTGGTAGGGCTTTGGCACCTCTGTTATAGTAATGTGCCATTCTCGGTTTTTTCATTGCTCTGAGGAAAATGAGGTGTTTATGTACACTGATCAAACTACCATTTCTCTAAGAACCTCACAACCCCATCTGCTGTAAACTGTGGCCTGATATCCTTAATCAGCATGTCTGAGATTCCATATCTCGTGAAATTGCCCTTTACGTTTGTGAATGACAGTTGGTGCGTGAGTGTTTTCTCAGAAGTCTATTTCCCAGAAGCTTGAGAAGTCGTCTGCTGTCACTCAATACATTTTTCCATCTGAGTCGAAAAGGTCTGCAGATACTTTTGCCTATCGTGGCTCCTGAATGTCATGGGGGTGAAGTGTTTCCTTTGGCTGGTCCTTCTCCAGTGACCTGCAGGTCTCAAACTTATGCACAATGTGCTTTATCTCAGAGCTCATTCCTGGTCAGTAAATACATTATCTGGCTCTTTGTATCCTTCCATTCACTCCTAGATGAGATGAGTGAACTCATTTCACCATGTGCTTCCTTTGGAATTTGGAATCATAACTCTTTTCCTCCCCTTGAAGATCAGGTCTCTCTGAGTGCTCAGTTCATCTCTCACATGGAAGTATGGTGTGAGGACTGGTTCACCTCACATTGTGTCTCTTTCCATTTTGTCTGAATCACTTGTTTTTGAGTTTCTGCATGGCACCATCTTGTCTAATGTCATCTTCAATCTTCTTCATCAATGGCTGAGAGATTGGGATACATATCACCATGTCTAGTATCTCAAACTCATTTTCTGTGTCAATTATTGTGTTCTTGAGATAGGATACAACAAACAAAACAACAGGCATTTTAAGGCCATTTTCCCTGCAAGAGCGGGGGTTAGCCTTGCGGTCCCCATGACAATCTTCCTCATTTTGCCCTATTTCCTGCATCTCCCCTTGTTAACCCCCTTCCCCGCATTTCTTCTTCCACCATCTTTAGCCAAGTCTTTCTCGGTCTTCCCCGTCCTCTACTTCCTTCTAAATTCATTTCCATCACTCTTCTCAACCAGTCAGTTTCATCCTTCCTCAACACATGACCAAACCATCTCAACCTGTTTCTCTTCACAGCATCCATCACAGGCTCTATTCCCATCATCTTTCGCAATTCATCATTTGTCTTCCTCTCTCTCAACGATAATCCACACATCCACCGAACCATTCGCATTTCCACGCTTTCCAGCCTTTGTTGCTGCTCTACGTTCATTACCCATGTCTTGCTCCCATAAATCATAACACTTCTCACACATGCAGCATACACCTTTCCCTTCAGCTTCAACGACACTCCCTTCCTTGTCACCACGCCACTCAGTTCCCGAAACTTCTTCCATGCACATCTCACTCTAGCAACCGTTGCCGTGTCTGATCCACCTTCTCCATTCAGCATGTCTCCGAGGTAGCAAAATGTTTTCACACCTTCCAGCTTCACGCCATCTCCAAGATCCAACTCAACATTTCCTCCATCTGCAGCTCCCTCTGTGCACAGCTTACATTTTAATGTAGTTGCCACACTGGTTAATGACCCTCTCAGACCACTACATTTTTGATGAACCCACTCAGCGCACATTGTACATTGAATGGAATTCACTCCGACACCCTTCCTGCACACAGCACACGGCCACTTCCCAGTTCTCTCCACCTCACCCCATGCTTTACCACTTGCCATCACCTTCGTTTTTCTGATATTCACCTTCAGACCTTTTGTCTCCATACATTCCTTCCACTTGTTCATCTTTTCCTTCAGTCCATCCATACTTTCCGCAATCAACACCAGATCATCTGCATACAACAACTCCCACGGTAAACCCTCCTTTACGTTCCGAGCCAGCACCTCCATCACAGCTACAAATAGTAGTGGACTTAGTACCGACCCCTGATGCACTCCCACCTTCACCTCAAACTCACCACTGTTCCCGTCCTTCGTCCTTACAGCTGTGCACGCTCTTTTGTACATTGCCATCACGACTCTGATCAACCATTCCTCCACTCCTAACTTCCTCAATGCCCATGTCACTACTTCACGTGGAACCCTATCGAATGCTTTCTCCAGATCAACAAACCCAAGAAACAACTTCTTCCTCTTCTCCATGTACTTCTCCTGCAACTGCCTCACAATAAAAAGCACGTCTGTCGTTCCTCTTCCTGGCATAAATCCAAACTGCATTTCATCAATCTTCACTTTCTTCCTCATCCTCCTCTCCAACACCCTTTCCAATACCTTCATTCCATGCTCCAATAACTTTATCACTCGATACGAGCCACAGTCCAGAGGGTCACCTTTCCCCTTGTTTAGAGGGACGAGGGTACTCAGTTCCCAAGCCACTGGAATGCGGCCTTCTTTCACCACCAGATTGCAGATCTCTGTCATTCTCTTCACTCCGCAATTTCCCGCTGCCTTCAACACATCTCCCACAACTCCCGTCGGCCCTCCCGCTTTTCTACTCTTCATTGCTTTTATCGCTTCCTCAACTTCCTCCTCGGTTATCTTCTCTGCCGGTCCTAAAACTGGGTTACTCTCTATGTTGCCATCCCATTCATTCTCTGCATTCAACAGTATTTCCATATATCTCTTCCATCTTCCTTTAATTCCATCTGGGTCCACAACGATTTGTCCAACTTCATCCTTCAAGCAACTCACCCCCATCACATCACACCTCTCTTTCGCTATCTGCTTTGCAATCCTGAATACCGCTCTCTGACCCTCTTCCAAATCCAAGCGTTCTCCGAAAATTTTCCTATATGCCTCCTGTGCCTTTGTTTGCTACCTCTTTCTTTGCAGCCTTCTTGGCTGCCTTATAACTTTCATGCCCTGCCTTTTCTGCCCCCATACACTTCGCCTTCTGCCACTCCTTGAACTTCTTCCTCTTCTCGTCAATCTTCTTTCCAACTTCATCATCCCACCACCATGTTTCCGAGTGCCTCGGTGGTCCTTTTGTCCATCCACATACCTCACCAACGGCTCCTAACAGACTATCTTTCATTGACATCCAACCACTTTCAAGCTCAACCACATCATCCTCTACCATATTCAGCCTCTCTTTTAATGCCTCCCTCACTGTCACCTCTTTCAACCTCCACACCTTCATTCTCGGTTGGTACTTCACCCGCCGAGCTCTCCTCGCACCTTTCACCCTTATGTCGCAGACAACCAAGTGGTGCTGTGAAACAGCCTCCTCCCCCGGGATCACCTTTATGTCCCGGAGGTGCCCCCTATCTCGCCTACGCACCAGCAGGTAGTCAACGGTTGTCGTCGACCCACCTGACGTGTATGTAACAAGCTTATTATCCTCTTTCTGGAACTGAGTATTACAAATCAACAAATCAGCTCCATCAGCAAACTCCAAAATCCTTTCACCGTCTCCATTTCTCACACCATATCCGTAACCCCCATGAACTCCCTCAAAACCGTCCATACTCCTTCCCAAATGTCCATTTAGGTCTCCTCCTACCGCAACAACTTCCTCATCTTTCACGTTTTCCATCAGCTTCTCTATCGCACACCAGAACTTGTCCTTCTCTTCATCGCTCCGACCAACCTGTGGAGCATATCCTGAGATGATGTTCACCAAGAGCTTTCCAATCATCATTTTCACCATCATCAACCTATCACTCACTCTCGTCACACTCACCACACTGTCTACAAACTCCTCAGAAAACAGGACACCAACACCATTGACGCCCTTCGGGCACCCTTGCCACACAAACTTGTATTTCTGTCCCTGCCTACCCTTCACCATTCTCACACCACTTCCCTTCCATCTCGTCTCTTGCACACAACATATGTCCACTCTTCTTCTGACCAATACTTCCACCACTTCTCATGATCTCCCTGTCATTGTCCCTACATTCCATGTCCCAAACCTCAGAAACCGATCTCCACGTCCGGCATCTGACGTTTCGTCGTCATAAATGGAATGATTTCCACCCTTGCTTCGATCGGGTTCCCCAGCTTGAGTTTTGACGAGAGGGAGTGGGTCCCCCACCGGGTACTTCGGGCTGTACCCTGCCCATATGTAGTTGTAATTGTCATGGTTCTCTTTTTGAGGCAATGTTTTTATGGCCGGGTGCCCTTTCTGACGCCAACCCTTTTCGTCGCCTCTTACGACACGCAGGGATACGGTGTACCTATTCTAAACCGGGGTACATACCGGGAGTTCTTGAGATAGGATGTGTTAAATATATCAGCCAGTTGCATTTCTTGCATGTCACAAATAGACATTATCTGTTTAACTGAAATCCATCCTCCCACAGGACATCCCTGACTCCTTAATGTCTCTCCCCAGCTGTTGTCTTTGATACTCAGTAGTCAGCACACTTGTCTGTCAGACCTTAGATATTCAGTACATTTGTCTGTTAGAACTTGGATACACAGTACACTTGTCTGTTACACTTTCGATACACAGTACACTTGTCTGTTAGACGTTAGATACACAGTACACTTGTCTGTTAGACGTTAGATACACAGTACACTTGTCTGTTAGACGTTAGATATTCAGTACACTTGTCTGTTAACAACAACAACATTCATTTTAAGGCCATTTTCCCTGCTAGAGCGAGGGTTAGCCTTGCGGTCCCCATGACAATCTTCTCCATTTTGCCCTATTTTCTGCATCTCTCCTTGTTAACCCCCTTGCCCACATTTCTTCTTCCACCATCTTTCCGCAATCAACACCAGATCATCTGCATCCAACAATCCCCACGGTAAACCCTCCTTTACGTTCTGAGCCAGCACCTCCATCACAGATACAAATAGTAGTGGACTTAGTACCGACCCCTGATGCACTCCCACCTTCACCTCAAACTCACCACTGTTCCCGTCCTTCGTCCTTACAGCTGTGCGCGCTCTTTTGTACATTGCCATCACTGTTAGAGCTTAGATATTCAGTGCACTTGTTTGTTAGACTTTAGATGCACAGTACACTTGTCTGGTAGACTTTAGATACACAGTACACTTGGCTGTTACACTTTAGATACTCAGTACACTTGTCTGTTGAAATAAAACCTTTAAATACCATGCTTTTTTTGCAGTTCTGCAGCTTGTTGATGAGACAGTAGATGTTCGACTGTGCCATTTTTCCACATCCATGGAGAATGGTCTGCGCCAGGCACTCCTTGCTGCAAGCAGTATAACATCCAGGGTTAGCTACTCTGTGCAGGTCTGTATTGGTTTTCGTGCTCATCATGACCATTTTGAACATCATCCACAAAACCAGTGTTCCAAGGGGATACCTTACATTTCCAGTGTGCTAAGGGGATATCTTACATTTTTGTCTCAGATTATTTTGCTCTTTGTTGAGAAAATGCAATATTCATTTTCATGAAAACTCAATATGATTGAAATTCTAGAAAATAATGGTTCCAAGATAAATTTTAACATCATTTTAGATTTTGAATAATTTTTTTTTTATCCAACAGATGTGATCATGTATTCATGTTGTGGCTGATGGAACGTTTTTGTTTTTTTCCTGTTAAGTGTGAACTGTCAATTTATTCAGACAAGTTACCTCAAATAAACTTCACTTTCAAGCTAAAAGAGCTGAAAATGTCTGTCTTCTTCCACCATTCACCTTCCCCTTACACGTCTGCCATTTCTTTGCAGATGACAAACACGTCACGCAGTCCTCACTCTTTAGTTGTTGTTCTCACGTACATGGCGAAACAAGGGGCCCAGCAGCTTGATGGGACAGAAACCGCCGAGATACTTCGGAGCCTTTCCCCAGCACTACTGGGATTCTACCTTGGCTACCCTCCCTCAATTCTGGCTGAACGTATGTTATTGTGACAAAGGAAACGGTAGCAAGGGCACAAGACAAATACTGGTGATTATATGTAGCAGTTGTGATGGTAACAAAGAGGAATTTCAAAATACAGTATTTAGTATGGTGTGACTTTCTTTCACTGCTTAGAAAGCTAGTAGTTTCAACCAGCAAATAATGGAGTCATGTTGCTAGAGACCAAAAGTTAGTACTCTTTATGAATTTCTTTGTAATTTCCTCTTAATTTAAAAATCTCTTGAGTAAGAACTTACCATGATTGCTTTGTGGTATGGTGCTGCATGCTGGTACAAACTTTAATAATAATGGAAATGAATTCACAAGGTCTCTCGTATGGAAATTGTGTTAAATTGTGTTATGCGTAAACATGATTATTTGATCTAGAAGTTGCCCAAACTGTCACTTCACACAAAGTTCTGGATATTGTTGGTCATTTTCCTTTTCCCCGTGTCTTCTTCAAAAGATGTGCAAGATTTCCATAAACTAGAGTATTTATGCTACTCTTCACCATTCCTCCCTTCAAAAACAGTAAAATATTTCACTTGTGCCAAAACATGACCAGCATTTTAAAGTTTCTTTAATTTCTAAATTATTTTTTACTATTCTTGTTATCTTGATAATTTTTCTTTAAACTCAAAGCTTCCCCCTCACCCAACCCACCCAAAAAATCCTCTCTCAACCCTGCCCTTCATAGCCTCCGATCCGTCCTGCACCCTAGCAGATGCCTCCTCATCTGTTCCTAACTGTGTGAACCTCAAACATCTGAGGCATCCATAGGCGTAGTTTGACTTCTCTATTTGGGGGGGAGGTCAAGGGCCTCATATTAATAATGGGTAGCTAGGTATGACTTCCAAAATTACCGTTTGTTAGTGCAGTTACAGCATACGGGAAATCACAAATGCAGTTTACGTTCATTATTGTTACTCACGTTTAAATACAGGATGTTTTTATCTTAATTGTAAACTACTGAAAAAAAATTACGGTGGGGGAATTGCCCTACCCCCCCCCCCGCCCCCCACAAACTCTGCCTTTGGAGGCATTCATTCCAACCTGACAGATATCTCAATCCAGGCCGCTGCTGATAAACTGGACATTATCTGTTTAACAGAATCCTTACTCCACAGGACACCCGAGTTCTTCGTATAGAGCTCACCAGCTATTGTCTCCTCAGATTTTATAGGCCTGAATCCGACCCTGGTGAAGGACATGCACTTTACATCAAGTATTCAATTTCTCACTTACGTTGTACTGATCTTACACCTCTCAACCCCCAGGAGTATCTTTGGCTGTGACTTCCCATCTGCTCTGACCTCTTGCTTGTATGTGCATTGTACCATCCTCCAAACAGTGACAACTCCAAATAAATCTCTTTCTCAGACAATATGGACCAACATTTAACCACTCATCCCAACTCTCTCATTCTCATCTGTAGCAATTTCAATTTTCATCCTGCTAATTTGCCAGGTGTTGGCACCTCTCTCACCAGCCATGGCACTTCAGCAAAGGACTTCTGTGACTACAGGGGACTGACTCAATGTGTGAATTTTCCAACCTGGATTTCTCCCAGTGGCAAATCCTCCATTTTGGACCTGGTGATGACTGCAAGCAGCCATCTCACTTCAACACTGGATTTATATATATATCAGCTCGCAGGATTTATATTAATAAAATATTATTAATATATATATCAGCTCGCAGTGTTTGTGTGAGAAATCTCTGAGAATATCCCGGAGACTCAATATTTCAGTGGGCTGTCACCGTGTAAGTGATGAGGTTCGTGGGTTAGAGTCCCGGGTTGAGTCAGAATTTTTTCACACGAGCCCCTTGCAGGAATTTACTTCCTGTTCATTTAATTGTTAGATGAGTTTATCTTCAATGCACTTTCACACACTTACATACACATACATACACTCACATCCGGGGTCTGCCTAGCAGGCACATAAGACATCGGCCATTATAAAGCTCGCAGTGTTAGTGTGAGAAAAATATCTCAGGATATCCCGGCGACTCAATAGCTCAGCGGGCTGTCACCGCCCGCGTAAGTGATGAGATTCCTGGGTTCGAGTCCTGGGTTGAGTCAGAATTCTTTTACACTAGCCCCACGCAGGACTTTACTTCCTGTTTATTAAATATATGAATCATATATCAAATATGTCAATTAATTATATATATATATATATATATATATATACAGTTGTGGCCAAAAATATTGGCACCCTTGCACTTTTCTGAAATAACTCACAATTTTCTCTAAAAATACGTTGAAATTTGAAATTGACAAAAGTATTTGGTCTCCACAATTCTTTATTTCACTGTTAATATTACAGAATCTTTGTTTTTGATTCAGAACTTAATATATCCTTTTAAATAAGAAAATATAAAGAAATGGCATTGACAAAATTATTGACACCTGAGACTTAATATTTTGTATCACAGCCATTGGACAAAATAACTGCAGTCAAGCGGTTCCTATAGCATTGAATGAGCTTCCTACACCTCTCTACTGGTAGTTTGGCCCACGCTTCTTGTGCAAACTGCTCCAGTTTTCCCACATTTGAAGGGTGCCTTCTCCCCACTGCTGTTTTCAGATCTCCCTACAGATGTTCAATGGGATTTTGATCTGGACTCATTGCTGGCCACTTCAGAACAGTCCAGCATTTTGTCTTGAACTATTCCTGGGTGCTTTTTGAAGTGTGTTTAGGGTCATTGTCCTACTGCAAGACCCATGACCTTCAACAGAGACTCAGATTTCTCACACTAGTTTGAACATTGCGCTCCAAATTGCCTTGGTATTCTCCTGATTTAATGATGCAATGCACACATTCAAGGCACCCAGTGCCAGAGGCAGCACAGCAACCCCAAAACATCACTGAACCTACTCCATGTTTGACTCTAGGGAAGGTGTTCTTTTCTTTGAAGGCTTCATTTTGTTTTCTGTGAACATAGAGATGATGTGCTTTACCAAAAAGCTCTAATTTGGTCTCATTTGTCTACAGGACATGCCCCCAGAAGGATTTTGGTTTGTGCAGGTGTGTTTCAGCGAACTCAATTAGGCCTTTCTTACCAGTGGGGTCCTCCTGGGTCTCGTACCATAGAACTCCCTTTCATTGAGTTGGCAACATATGGTGCAAGTTGAAAGAGTTGTACCTTGTGTCTGAAAGTCAGCTTGAATCTGTTTGGCAGTTGATCGAGTTGCTTTCTCCACCATTCAAACAATCTTTCGCTGGAATCTTCGATCAAGTTTCCTCTTGCGGCCACGTCCTGGGAGGTTGGCTACAGTGCCATGGGCCTTAAACTTCCTGATAACATTTCGTACGGTCAACACAGGAACATCAAGGTCTCTGGAGATGGACTTGTAGCCTTGAGATTGTCCATGCTTGGCTACAATCTTGTGTCTGACCTCCTCAGACAATTCTCTGGTTTTCTTTCTTTTCTCCATGCTCATTGAAACAGAACACACAATGACACAAAACTGGAGAATAACTCCATTTCTCTATTCAAACTGGTTGAATGAGTGATTTTTATATTGCAGGCACCTGCAACTCACCACAGGTGAGTTCAATTCCAAAGTAAAGGAGAATCACCTGCTTGCAATCTAATTATTTCTAACAACTTCTAAAAGGTGCCAATAATATTGTCAGGGCCATTTTAGGATTTCTGTGTGGAACAAGCTAAGATTTAGTAATATTTTCAGCTTTTTTGTTTTGTTCCACTGCAAACCAAAGAAATACAAATGTGGATACGAAAAGATTTTTTAATTTCAACAATTTTCCTGAAGAAATGGTGCATTATTTGAAAAAAGTGCAAGGGTGCCAATATTTTTGGCCAAGACTGTATATCCCCTGAGTCTGGGAAATAGTCTGGGAATATTCAGGGAATAATTTAACTAGGTCTGGGAATATTTCCACAGAAACCTACTCTCTCTTATGCACAGATTCATCCCATCTTGTTCTGGAGTTGTCATACCCTTCATCCCACACAGAATACACTGAATGCTGTGGTGAGGCTGTTGCTCTGAAACAACTTGCCTTCTCTTACTGAAAAGCAAACCTGGCCGAATGCAATTTCAGGTCATTCCACAAAGCCCTCATCAAGTGTTTAGCCACTCTCAGGAGAGCCAGATAATAACATCTGTCCAGATAATGACATCTGTCCAGATAATAACATCTGTCCATCTGTCCAGATAATAACAACTTGCCTTCTCTTACTGAAAAGCAAACCTGACCGAACGCAATCTCAGGTCATTCCACAAAGCCCTCATCAAGTGTGTAGCCACTCTCAGGAGAGCCAGATAATAACATCTGTCCAGATAATAACATTTGTCCAGATAATAACATCTGTCCAGATAATAACATTTGTCCATCTGTCCAGATTATAACAACTTGCCTTCTCTTACTGAAAAGCAAACCTGACCGAACGCAATCTCAGGTCATTCCACAAAGCCCCCATCAAGTGTGTAGCCACTCTCAGGAGAGCCAGATAATAACATCTGTCCAACCTCAAGATTGAACTTTCAAATTTCTCTCCCTTCTCTAAAACCTTGTTGAGGCTGCCTCTGGAGAATGCTCCCCGTTATCCCTTCCATTTCTTCAAATGGCACCACTGCCAACTCTGCTCATAAGAAGGCCGAATGCATCAACTCTGTTTGCTTCCAAACCTGTGCCACCAACCCATTGCTCCACTATCCAGTTGAACATCTGATCCAAAAATAAAGACAAAAACCCAAAAACTGATCTGGTTAACTACAGACCTACCAGCTTACTTCCAATCATCAGCAAGGCCTTGGTTTGCATTATCGCAGTTGATATGAAATCCTTCTTTTTCTCCAATGGCCTCATCTCAAATCACCAATTTGGATTCAGACCAGGTTACTCTGCCTTGAACATGCTGTTTCTACTCACCCAACAATGTATGGAGGCCCTTACTGTCAGACATGAGATTAGGACCGTCTCTCTTGACATATATTGAGCTTTCAATTCAGTTTGGTTCCCCTGCCTTGCTCCCCAAACTCTCTGCCTATGGTATCAAATGCCATCCCCACACATTATGCCGGTAGCAAAACATTGGTAAGGGCCTAGAAATGAAATTTCGTTCCGCGGAATGGGTGCTAGGTGAAATTTCACCTGATGCTAACTGTTGGTACACCAAACATCGGAGAAAAAGTTATCCGTCCAACTCTTGCCCATTAAGGGTATGGAGGCCCTTAAAGATATAGTAGTTTATCCCTTTCGACAAAATACCTTTAAAAAGAAAACATCTTTACTGCGGCATTTATACGATTATATGAGGACCATAAACGTGCCGCCAGCAGTCGGGGGATGTGAAAAGGCCCTTCTGATCATCCGGTGTTGAATTTCCAACCACAGTGGTGTAGCGAGGGGGGGGGGCATGGTGCCATGCCCCCCCCCTCGGCAATCTCAGGCAATCTAACTTTCAAAATTTTCCCGGGGGTGTCCATGGGGCCATCCCCCCTCAGGGCCATGAAATTTTTCAAAAATAACAAGAAACTATTCAGGCTTAGCTGCAACTTCAGCAACGGGCGCAATATGGCCACAGATCGCATCTCAGGCAATCTAGCTTTCAAAATTTTCCCGGGGATGACCCCCTCTCGGGTAAATGAAGATTTTTAAAAAAACGTCAGGTCATTGGTCCCCCCCCCTCGTGTAAATCCCTCATATAATTGTATAATATGCTAAAACCATTCTGTGTACACTGCTTAATTTTGATTGGCAAAAGGGTTGATATGCGATAAGCGGATAGACTGTACGTTGGGCTTGGGCGGTTCACTGAAGATAAATTGATCCTCCTGAACACTCTTGAGGTTGGTAACTCACCCACGAAGTGAACAACCGCGGAATGAGATGGATGGTCATGGAGCGAGCATTGCTCAAGATCCTTGAGGTGAATTAGGGAAAACAGTAGGCCGTGCTGACAGTCAGAGCTATTCACTGCGTGTTTATTAGTACCGTACCGTACTTACAAAAACGTTTCTCAAACAACACAGGTAAAAAACAATATAGAGTGAACAACGGAGAAACCTTTAAAACACCGTAAATCACAACCATATATGGGCATTGGGCATCAGATTTCAACAGCTCAAATATTCTTCCCTCTCGAGTGTAGGAGTTTAATGTCTTGGCACAGTGAAATAATTTTCAGTTCAACTGACGCGACATCGACGGCAGAATATTCTACCAGGTCCGGTTCACAGTCAGCACCAACAATCCAGGAGATGAGCTTCAATAACAGGGGAGGCACACTACGCCTCATCTCGTCAACAGTCAAATCAGATGCTTTTAACGGCCATGATGGTGGTCCTTCGTCTTGGCCAGCCATTTGAGCCCTGATAGACAAAGCAGTCAAGTAGGCCATTCGGGCCTCTTCCTCATGGGATGGAGTGGAACTCCTACCTGCTGACTCAGGAGACTGAAAGTCATCGTCTTCAGTTTCGATGCTGCTGGTGTCTGTGGAAGAACCTCCGAGTTGGCTCGCGACCGCAGCAGTTGTCAATGTATCGGCAAAAACCAGCAATGACAGATTCTGCTGCGGTGGGCGGTAGAAATGGAGTTGTGGATACCTCTTTGCTAGTATGTTCTTCAGTCGATCATTCCTGGTAGAAAGATGCACAGGAGGCATTGTCAAATGTTATCATTTCATTTTCATCAATGAAGGAAGTTGGGGGCATGCGCGTGAAGCGCGTTGCTGCGGGCGCTCATCTCCCGACACGTTGGCTTTTGAGCCTGCTTACTGCCCGGACGATAGAGCCGACGACTGCAGAGTTCATCAATAAGCAACTGATAAATATGAGTCTAACCAAGAAAATAAGTCGAGCTTGTGGAAAGTAATTACCTCCATGACACATCCACTTTGTGGAACCTTTTGACCATCTTGACCAACATGTGAGACAACTTCGTGAGTCTGAAGACTTCCTGCTCAGTGATGATGCGTCTTTCAATGATCTCCCGGCAGAATTCCTCAAAAGCCTCTCCGAATGGAACACTGAAAGGGACAAGGAAATTATTTAATTTTTGAGACTACAATGATAAATAGCCCCGTGGGGGACTGACGGTTATTTCTCGTTGGGCCCTTGATTAACTAAATATCTCACACAATTAACCGAAATCGATAGAATTTAAAAATGTAACCTGGAGAATCGATGTGATCCTATCATTCTATATGAAAATCCGAACCATTTCGATGAATATTGGGAGATTTAAATGAGGAATACTTTCAGTCGAAGTAAGTGGTGACGAGTAAGTTGGGGGAGGCCTCATTGCCCCCATTTGCAGTAAAAGCACGGTTACGGGGAAATACAATTTAAGCTTATGGCGTTGTCCAGATGTTTCATGGCGAGTTGGTGTGGATGTACCTGGCAGTTTCTGGCAAAAAGATTTTTAAAATTAATTAAAACCCCCTTTCACCCCTGTCATGAGGGGCAGATCCAGATGGGGAGCACAACCCCATAAGAACTCGTTGTCCTCTTGCTACTACCAAAATTGGTCCGAATCCGTCGGATAGTTACCGAGAAGAAACCGTTTTAATGATAATGAGGAATTAGGGGGAGGCCCCATTGCCCCCATTTGCAGTAGAGGTACGGTCATGGGGAGCACAACTTAAGATTATGGGATTGTCTAGATGCTTCATGGTTAATTTGGTCTAGATCTGCCAAGCAGTTTCTGACAAGAAGATTTTTGAAATAATGACTAATATTAAGGGCAATACCCCCTTTTTACCCCTTTATAGGGGGCGGATCCAAATGTAGAGCACAACCTTACGAGTCCTTGCTGACCTAATGCGTGATATCAAATCTGTTCAAAATCGGTCGGGTAGTTTCCGAGAAGATGTTTAAGTGAAAAGTTTACAGACGTCCGGACGTACGGACGGACGGATAGACGGATGGCCATGGTAGTCACTTTATAAGCGGAGAAATAACCTAATAATTCACATTTAAAGCAGATTTATTTTCATCAATATTCCCTTGCTGAGTGGTATTTCATTTGTGATTTTACTACAAAATCTGAAAGTAGGAAATATAAAGAAATTTTGCAGTTCAGTGTCTCAAAAGTATTGTTAACTTCACAGAGGATGCATAGGCGGATCCAGGAATTTTTTATGGGGGGGGGGGGGGGGGGGGATTTTTTTTAACCCTCACCCCCCCTTATATTCACAAAAACTCCTCGAAAATAGGCCAATTTATTTTGAAAAGTTTGAAAAAAAAAGTTTTTCCCCCCAAAAAGTATATATTTTTTAAAATCGTCTTATCACCAGATTTTTAGGGGGGCCCCTCTTAGCCCCCCTGGATCCGCCACTGGGATGACTAAGATGTACTATGAATCAGTATATGAATTGCACAATTGGAATATACTGTATAACCAACCTAAATTTTACTTTTAAAGTTATACACAAGTTAAACACAACTACATGTTTAGGATTGATTGATGAAATAGGCTAGTTACTTACTCCTCCTTCGATGACTGAGCTTTTCTTAGCCTTGGAGAGGAAACGAGTGAACTGCAGGAAACAATTTCGGTGATACCGTATCTCCGCTGCCACACAATCAGTCCCGCGGGTATGGTGAAGTATGGTCTCTGAAATTTTCTGTTCTGACCGTGCCATATTTTGCCTTCAGTGATGCTGCCTCTATCAGACGACCTGTTGTAAATAAGGGAACAATTATTAGTCACTAATACAGCACTGACATCCGGTTTTTCATATACAGTATGCACCACTTAATATAATCTAGGATAAGATAATCAGCCACTTAATAGAATCAAACTACCCTGGCCAAAAGTGATTCTATTAAGAGATGCATACTGTACCATATGCTCATATTTTAGGCAGAGTTCAAACATGTTAGTACGCCTTCTGAAGCAGGCCCTATCATAGGATAGAAAATCGTAGATGGTATAAGGTACCTACCAGCAGTCAATGTTTGAGCTAGCACCAGAAGATCTCGTGTTTTACCACCATGATGTCGTTTCAAATAGCTGTCCTTCTTACCACATAATAAACAGACTTTAGGAAGCACTCGTGTGGTTGAGGATGGTGTTGCTCTTTTTGAATGGCAACGCAGTTTTTTTGCTGGAGACATTGTGATTGTTTGTACAAGTGCTGTACTACACCTCTTCTCACTGCCTTGCAGACGTTTCTTGTCCGCCTTGCAGACGTTTCTTGTCCGTAAATCGCTGGTAGCATGTGGCATGAAAACCACACACATCCTTCGGTATTTGCCCAAATGGTGATTCAAATGTCACTGATAGTAATGCCACACTATCATCGAGTTGAAGGGCCGCTGCCCCGGCTCCTGGTATGGGAATCGGTGCCGGGGGGACTGGTAGTGGTAGTGTCGAAGATGATGATGATGGTTGTGGTGAATTGCGACTGGGGCATTCGAAAAGTTTCTTTGCCACATGAGAGCATTCACCATCGAGACTCACCCATTTTTTTGCACAGTCAGTGAATGTGGACCATCTCTTTTCTATAAAAGGCTGCACCACCTCACCATGGACGCTTTTGTGGTGCAAAATACAGACTAAACGGGCCTGATCGCTTTCAACACGGTCAGTCATGGGCGCAGCCATGACAGTTGATCACAGAAGTCACATGATCATATTCTGTTATGTGATTGGCTGACACCTGTCTACATACGCGAAAGGCGGTACAACGGCACCCGAGATAGGCAAGTGGGCAAGACAATATAGTGCACACAATTTCATCTCGTAACATATGTTTGGGCCAATATATTTTGGAGAACTTTTGATATGTTCAACACCATTAGATTCAACAACGTTTCGCATGGTAAAATTTTAGCACCTCGGACACGAAACGAAATGTCATTTCCCACAGAGTTGCTACCGGCCTACATGGCTTACTGACTTCCTCTGCTCTCATAGCAAACATGTGGAACTCGACAGAATTCTTTCATCTCACCCTGTTAAGGCTGGAGTCCCCCGAGGCAGTGTTCTGAGCCCAGTCCTATTCCTGATCTTCATCAAAGATCTCTCTGACTCTGGAAAAATCCTATCTTATTATAAATAGCGCAAACGGATATGGTTATGTTTGTTTATGTGCGACGAAAACGTCTTCTTCTTCTTCAAATAAAATTACCACCCACTTATTTAACCGTCTTAATTGCGTTAAGACTGCTGAGACCCCTCAGACCTTTCATGACCCTTTAATTCCCAGAAGGCCCTTCAGACCACCAAGACCCCCAAAACACCCCAAAGACCCAAAATAACCATCAAGGCCCCGAGGCTCAAAAAGACCCCGAATACCCAAAAACCCAAAAGACCCCGAATACCCCAAAACCCGAAGACCCAAAACACCCCGAAGACCCAAAACACCCCGAAGACCCAAAACACCCTGAAGACCCAAAACACCCCGAAGACCCAAAACACCCCAAAGACCCAAAACTCCCCGAAGATCCAAAAGGCCCCAAAGATCCAAAACACCCTGAAGATCCAAAACACCCCCAAAGACCCAAAACACCCTGAAGACCCAAAACACCCTGAAGACCCAAAACACCCCGAAGACCCAAAACACCCAGAAGACCCAAAATACCCCGAAGACCCAAAACACCCCGAAGACCCAAAATACCCCGAAGACCCAATACACCCCGAAGACCCAAAACACCCCGAAGACCCAAAACAACCCGAAGACCCAAAACACCCCGAAGACCCAAAACTCCCCGAAGATCCAAAAGACCCCATAGATCCAAAAGACCCTGAAGATCCAAAACACCCCAAAGACCCAAAACACCCTGAAGACCCAAAACACCCCAAAGACCCAAAACACCCCGAAGACCCAAAACACCCCAAAGACCCAAAACACCCCAAAGACGCAAAACACGCAGAAGATCCAAAACACCACGAAGACCCAAAACACCCCGAAGACCCAAAACACCCAGAAGACCCAAAACACCCCGAAGACCCAAAACACCCCGAAGACCCAAAACACCCCAAAGACCCCTGAAGACCCCAAACACCCCGAATACCCCTGAATACCCAAAACACCCCGAAGACCCAAAACACCCCGAAGACCAAAAATACCCCGAAGACCCAAAAGACATCGAAGACCCTTAAGACCCAAAAGCCTCTGAAGACACCAAAGACCCAAAAGACCCTGAAGGCCCAAAACACCCCCAAAGACCCAAAATACCCTTAAAGGCCCAGAGGATCCAAAAGACCCTGAAGACCCAAATGGCCCTGAAGACCCAAGAGACACCGAAATGGTCAAAGATGCCTACCCCTCTGAAACGATGTGAAGTGAGGCGCGCGGAGCGTGCCGAGTCATGCTAGTTTATCTAATTGATGATGACACCACCCTCTGCCGTGACATCCCTCATCCTTCAGACAGGTAGTCTCTTCCCTTTCTTCACACCTTGATAAAATCACCAGCTGGGCAAACACTTGGAATGTGTCTTTCAATCCTGAAAAATCTCACTCTCCCTGCTAAAGGACTATTTGGCAACCAGCATTCTATTTACGAACTAAAATGCAGTCATTGAAGTACTGACTCACACTGGTGTTTTCTCAATGGAGTTGCTGATTCACACCAGTGCAATACCACCCCAGAGGGTGTGAACCTATACTGTCCCATGCCCGTGGTTACATTCCTGCACTAAATTTCATTATATATATTTTTTGTCGGCTCAAAGTTGAACTCATCTAAGACATCTACAATATGAAGCGCTGTGTCAAATTTGATGATTTTAGCTGCCATATTTGCCTATTTATTCTGCCAACAAAAATAAACACCCACGTATAGAATGATCGCAATATTCACATGCCTGGCCTATGGCCTCAGCGTGAGTAATGAGAAATAAATTTTCAATTGGCATAAAATATTGTTTTGTGCATGGGGTTCATGTAACCTGGACACAAACTTGTGGCCATTATGCCCATAGAGCATAATTTGGTGACCATGCCCACGAAGGCAACAACCACATTCCAAATCATGGAGCTGGTTCGGGCCCCGATTCTGAGTGGTTGGAATAGACAGGCCATTTTTTTCCTCTCTGCAAGATCGAGGTTCATGGAAAAGCAAGGAAATAGAAGGAATGAGCGGGGCAACTCCTTGATACAATAAGCAAGGGAATGAATGAGCAGAAAATGAGAGAGAGAGAGAGAGAGAGAGAGAGAGAGAGAGAGAGAGAGAGAGAGAGAGAGAGTGTGAGTGTGTGTGTGTGTGTGAGTGTGTGTGTGTGTGTGTGTGTGTGTGTGTGTGTGAGTGTGAGAGAGAGAGTGAGTGTGAGAGAGTGAGGGGTTGAGGAAACACTGCAAGAAGAAGTGTGTTGGGCTTTGAATGGGTAATGGGGCTAATAAAGAATGTAGGTCAGGATGGGAGTGATATCTTATGGAAGTGAACCACCTGCTTGAAGCCTTGAAGGGAAGAGTGGCATAACACAAGCTTCTGGAAGGTGGTTCCATATACTGGAGGAACATGGAACAAAAGTGTTGACGTGTTGAGAGATAAAGCCATTGGAGGAGAGGAAGGATTTAATATCAGAAGCGATGATGGATTCCATGACCTTGCTGATGATTGGGAGCAGGCTGATTGGTCTATATCATGGACAAGGATATGTTTTTGCACATTTTTTGTGCAAACCAATTTATTGGTTTTGCAACCAATTTATTTTGATGAAGACAATTGTTTTCTGGATGATGAGGCAATAATAGAATATGATGTGATAAGATCAGTGCAGCACAATATTGCTGAATAATGGTGCTTTGTTTATCGTGCCTGTGCAAAGTTTACCAATTTCGATCTACAATGTCAGCCTCCTTCAGGGAACACTTCCACCCTGTTACCAAAAACCACCAGCATGTTGAAGGGCCTGCAAGAGCTCGCAGATCTTGCAGAAACTTGTGCGCCCGAACAAAGGATGCTCCAGATAGCTCATTGACTATGGTTATCAATATAGTTCACATTTTACTGAGTTCCACCTAGTTCACACTCTTTCATCAACTAATATTACAAATACTATTTTTTTTACAGCAAAACAATTATAATTATGAATCTGATAAATTAGAAGTCCCATAGCAACAATAATTACCATATTATCAATTACAATCAGCAAAACATCACAATAAATAGAGAAATTCTAATTTTTGTAACAATGTTCATTGTTTTAGTTACCAACACATGATCATCCACCATAAATAACAGCCATAATCTAAACCAAATTGTAGGCCAAACAAAGGTCTCATAATTTCGGAAAGCCAACATTAAGTGGCTTCATTTAATATTTTTCAACAGTCACTTTCAATTTTTCAAGTTCTAATGAAAGATGTGTGTACATTTTCAGCCATTGTCCATCCCATGCTGGACACCAGTCTGGACACCCGAAAATACTGGGTGAAAACAGGTAATTATCTTGCCAAAGTGGAACATTCATTTCATCATGATTGCACAGTTTTATGCACAGTTTTATCAATCAATTTGATTAAAGTAACACCAGGCTACTACATTAGTTGCAGGCTACTCCAGTTTCCTGTGCATTAACTCCATCTATAAAGCATCAGACTGTCTCAAAACCATGACCTTTGTAATATATTTTAATCTAGCCTCTTGCTTATCTGTTAGGCATATAGAAAATGAATTAACAATTATGTTTTTGAGTCAATCATACATGTGCAGATATAGCATTTTCATATAAGTTTTCGGCTATCGTTAAAGTCATCGACGATGTATATTTTGCCAACCTTTTGGAAACTTTGACCATCTTCCTTTCACCTCTGGCAGTGATTCTGGCTGTGACTGATGCTGACCTGGGAAACCTTCTGGCATTTACTTCTGCAATAGAACGGGGCCTGGCTAGGCTTTATGACCGTGCTTTGAGTCTGCAGGCAAAATCGCGTCACTCACGTGCAGCACGATCAAGGGACTTCACAGTTCAGGCAGGTTTTGTGCTTGAATCTTGGTTTCCCTTCTTTCAGTTATGACTGCAAGCATACCTTCATTATGTATTGGTGTTCATTTTGCCAGACAATTTGCTGTACAAAACAATAATCAAATCAATATGCTTGACATTTGTCAGTAGAGGATTTCAAGATGACATAGTTCACACATGGCGACAGCTGAATCGGCCATGTTATGTGACGAGCCATCACGTTTCGCATTGCATCGATTGCTTTTGAGAATGGAAAGTTTTAGCTCATTTTTTCCTATCTTATCATTTTCTTTGATAGTTCTAAAGTCTATGATGTAATACTACATTGATGATTGAATGTATGGCTTCAATCTACATTATTGTGTATTTATTCAAGAGCTCCAGTTTCCTTTTTTGATATTTGTTCCTGTAATTATTATTTTATAAAATCTTTATTTTGCGATTGATCAAATATGGTCGACTGGTAGACTTGTGGCCATTTTAGTTGTAAAAAACCCGATATTGACCACATCCTCAACCATTTCTTGGACATGCATTTGCCGATGTTCAAATTGGGCACACAGATAAGGAATGAAGGGTATCCTCCGTAGTGCGAAGTCGTTCCTTGGCACAACTGAGCTCCTCACCACATACAAGGCTTTCATCCGCAGCTCAATGGAGTACTGCCCTCCACTCTGGGCTGGTGCTCCTGCCTCACACCTACCTCGTCTTCACGCTGTTGAAACCAAAGCGTTCAGAATCATTGGAATCTCCCGCGATGACGCTATCTCTGATGGCCTTTCACTTAATCACCGCAGGCAGGTTGGTGGTCTTTCCGTCTTCTACCGACTCCTCTCCGGCCTTGCTCCCCCAGCTCTCTCTGGGCTCTGTCCCCCAAATATTCCTGCAGGTCGCACAAGATCTGCCTGCAACCCTCTTATGGTTAAACTGCCAAAATCAAGACTCTCTGCTCACCTTCACTCCTTCATTCCTCTTTTCTCCCGCCTCTGGAACAAACTCCCTCACTCTCTTCAATCCCACTCCTCCCTCCAGGTCTTTAAAACGGCTGTTCACCACCATCTCTTATCTTCCCCAATCCCAAACCTTGATCTTTTCTACCCCCGCTAATTTCACCCCGAATCCACTTTTTTGAGGTGACTTTTGACTTCTTTCCTGGAAGTCCTTGGTGTCCTTGCTTTTTATACCTACCCTGCCTTCCCCCAGGCCCTCTCCCTCCAAAAACATCTCCCGATGTCCCTGCTCTCAAATGTTGTGTTTGTGTGCTTCCTCCCCTTCTCTCCCCATCTTGTCGACCGCTCCCCTTTTTATATACTTTGTTTGCTTGTTTGTTTGATTTGTTTGTTTGATAAATGTTAGCTCTTTCACGAGCCTCGACTCTGTACACAAGGGTAACATATGTACGTCAATTTTTTTTAGATCAGATTCAAGATGGCGGACTGGTGGCCATTTTGTTACTTAAACGTGTCCCCATCCATTTCTCGGACATGCATGGACTGATTTTTTTTCAATATTGGCACAGAAACAGTACATGACGGTATACATATGCACATAATTTTGTTTCACGACGCAATCAAACATGGCCGACTGGTGGCCATTTTAGTTGTAAAAAAAATCTGATGTTGAACACGTCCTCAACCATTTCTCAGACATGCATTTGCTGATGTTGTTCATACTTGTCACAAAGACAATACATGACTATACATATGCAGAAGATTTTGTTTTGTCATCCGACCAAAGATGGCCGACTGACAGCCTTTAACTCCGTGCAGTAAAATTACTAAAACCACGGCATTGGCTAATGACATTTTATGTATTTTTCTTCTTGTTTTATTTGTATTGAGTGTTGCTACAGGACAGTTCACAACAAGTCGAATCGAAAAACTTTGTCCTATGAACATTACATTAAGGGCAACAAATTGCATGAGGGACTTTAGGTACACAGTTATAGGGCGTAGACCCTCGAGAATACCCCACCTTCAAAATGACGTAATCTGCCTCGGAATGTGAGGCGCGCATGCGCAGAAACCCATAGCAACAATAGTAATTGGGGCAGCGAACGTATACCATGTACGCAATATAAGGATTGTTACCGAAAATGGCTCACAAAGTTTTAGAAGAAAATCCAAAAATACTTGGAAAAGTACCTGACATAAAGGGGTGTCTGCACAATGAAAGATTTTGATAACTTTCTGATCGACTCATCCAAAAAGTGAATATCTTGCAGCCTGGACTGCAAAAACTCCTGACCACGTGGGCCCATGCAAGGCCTGTGGACAGGCTATGAACGGCACGTTCTACCCGACCTCCCCAATCATCCCTGTCAGTTAGAGGACTTTGAACAACCTTGCGCGAGTGCCTCTTGTGAACATGGCAGGCTTGGTGATTTATTTAATGGGTGATTTTTTTTCTTCCAAACAGAGCTTGGACAATCTGCAGTATATGAGGTAGTCTCTGCAGAGATGCCACTTGAGGTGGGGGTGGGGGGCAGGGTGGATGGGGGAAGGAGAGAGAGAGCATACACCAGAGACGGTTTTGACGAGGCACCACCAAGACTTTGAGGAAGAGAATTGATTGAAGAGTTCAGCCTTGAGATTTGCAAGATGGTGTTTTCTAGCTTGGCTCAGGATTAACTGACACCTGTTGTAAGCCTTACAAGATTACTTAAGGTTACCCTCTCTCATTGCACTCAGTTTCTACACCAAGTTGCATTAATTCATGTTTTTTGGACTAAGTTATGAGATCCTTGTAAATTTTTACATTAATTTAATCTGTAGCCTATTTTTGAAAATATACTGATGTTTAGATTAATGATTAAGATATGATAAGTAATATTAAGGATTAAGGTTCACATATATTATTCCTTTCATTTAGCATTGCTTTCACAAGTATATGTCTCCTTCAATTGGGAACTTTGATTATTCTCTTTATTTTGGTTTTCATTGCCTTTCATCTCCATCAAAACATCATAATTGCAGACTCCTTTGACCTCCTCCTTAACCTCCTCAGGTGGTGAATGTGAGCCGTGAACCTGGGAAGGAGGAGCCAGTCTCTGTGGTACACTATGCTCAGCATGGAAATATCAGTGTCCTCGCTAGCTCTGCGGCTACACTGCTGAGCAACTTGGACCTGCAGACAGCAGCCATCATTCTTGGCTACCGTGTGCAGACTCTAGCCACTGGTAAGTTATACTCTATCAAGGTGAAGTGATATTCTGGTGTGGACCCTTTTTCAAAGTAAGAAGGAGAACCGAGGATTAAGTGTGTGTGTGTTTGTGTGTGTATGTTTCAAATCCACAAAACTGGGCCTATTGTAAAGGGAATTTGTTTCCAATAGTGTGTGGAATATTTTGGGAGTTTCCTAGGAATGTCTTTTGACAGCATAATGGCAGGGACCCACGCAGACAGTTGATTAAAGTTTGCACATGCTGATAGCCTCATCATTGTTAATGCCAGCAAAATCATTGAGGACACTGAGCAGACCCTTTCCAAGGATATTCATGCAAAACCCACTATTACCACAAACAAAAACAGATCCTTGCAACTACAGACAAATCAGCTTGCTCCCAATAAAATCAGCAAGGTCATGGAATCTATCATCGCTTCTGACATCAAATCCTTCCTCTTCTCCAATGGCTTGATCTCGGATCATCAATTTGGATTCAGACCAGGCAACTCTACTCTGGACATGCTGCTTCTGCTGTCTCAACAATGGATGTAGGTCCTTAATGCCAAACAGGAAATCAGAGCTGTCTCCCTTGACATATCACGTGCCTTCGATATGGTCTGGCACCCTGCTCTGCTCTCCAAACTCTCCTCCTATCGTATCCATGGAAATCTCCACGCATGGCTTGCGGACTTCCTCTCTGGTCGTAGTCAACGTGTGGCCCTGAATGGATTTCTCTCATCTCCCCTTCCTGTTCAGGCTGGAGTTCCCCAAGGCAGTGCTCTGGGCCCTGTGCTTTTTCTGGTCTTCATCGATGATCTCTCCGACTCTCTGGAAAATCCTCTCTATCTCTTTGCTGATGAATCCACTCTCTGCTGCTCCATACCTCATCCCTCAGATCGGCAGTTTGCAGCCTCCTCACTCTCTGCAGACCTGGACAAAATGACAGACTGGTCAAACAAGTGGAACATGTCTTTCAATCCTGACAAATCTCACACTCTCACTATGTCTCTCTGAAAAGATCATCTGGAAAACCCTCCCATCTACTTTCTGAACAATCCTCTCCAAGAGATTCTGTCGCTCAAGCTTTTGGGTCTCACAATCTGCCATGATCTTTCCTAGGAAAACCACATTTCCAAGCTGGCCTCCAAAGCCAGTTGCCGACTGAGCATCATCCGTCATGCAAAGTCCTTCTTTGGCACACCGGAGCTCCTCACCACACACAGGGCTTTCATCCGCAGCTCAATGGAATACTGTTCTCCCCTCTGGGATGGTGCTCCTTCCTCACACCTAGCTCGGCTTCATGCTGTTGAAACCAAAGCTTTCAGAATCATTGGAATCTCCTGCAATGAAGCTAACTCAGAGGGCCTTTCATTCACTCACCGCAGGCAGGTTGGTGGTCTTTCTGTATTCTACCGACACCTCTCCGGCCTAGCTCCCCCAGCTCTGCCTGGCCTCTGTCCCCCATATATTCCTACAGGTCGCACAAGATCTGCCTGCAACCCTCTTATGGTTAAACTGCCAAAATCAAGAGTCTCTATTCACCTTCACTCTTTCATTCCTCTTCTCACCCGCCTCTGGAACAAACTCCCCCACTCTCTTCAATCCAACTCCTCCATGCAGGTCTTTAAAACAGCTGTTCACCACCATATCTTTTATTCCCCCATCCAAAACCTTGATCTTTTCTACCCCCGTTAATTCACCCCAGATCCACTTTTTTGAAATTCCGATTTCTTTCCTGGAAGTTCTAGCAGTGTCCATGTGTTTTATACCTCTCCCACCCCCCCGCCCACTTTCCCGTGCCTCCTCCCCCATGCCCTCTCCCTCCCACAGATCTCCCGATGTCCCTGCTCTCAAATGTTGTACTTGTGTGCTTCTCTCTCTCTCTCTCTCCCCATATTGTCTCTCGCTCCCTTTATCTTATGTTTTATGTGTCAGTTTGGCTTTTTGTGATTAATGTTAGCTCTTACACGAGCCTCGATCTTGTATACAAAAAGAAACAACTCTTTCCTTTCATCAACATGTGAAGAACATAGCAAGCCAGCGTCCACCTGCTTCATATGTTCTGCAGTCATGACTGGTGAGCTAACTTCCTCACACTGCGAACCTCAGGCTGATCTTTCAGGATGTCGGGGAAAAGTGGGTTGAAAAATAAAGGCTTGTGTGCATACATGTTAGTGCCATACGAGTCACACTCCAGCAGAGTTCTGTGTATATGCTTGGAGTGGAAGTGCACACATCAGGGAAGTAGACGGACTCTCCGATTACAGCTCTCCGATTTGTCAGTGGCTATCTCTGATCTACATCAGCTCATCATCTTTCTACTCTTGCTGGTATTGCACCAGGTAAGGTCATATGTGTTGCTGCAACCAGACAGGCTGCAATGAAAAATGCTACACAACCCCATCACCTACTCCAGACAAAAAACTCTGAGGAAATATTCTGCCATTGATTGAAAAGCTGGAAACCCTTTACCAGAGTAGCACAGTGTTTACCCAGACCAACAATGGGCAAGGAAAACAACGTCTTCTCAATGAGTGGTGACAGACCGAGCCCACTGGAAGATTACAATACCTTGCACCTGTCTCATCAATATCCAGCTGCTGGCAAGATGCCGTGGAAGAAATGGTGCTGTCTCAACTGCTTCATAACATGGATTGGTTGCTTTAACATTTGCATGTACACCTGGGGTCTTCCAGACTCACTCAGATTTGACTCTGGATAAATCCAGAATACAGAGCATCAGACCTGGTGGAGGAGTTCTCTCCATCAGCTATGACCACCCAGGGTAAGGACTGGTGGAGAACAGCACAGATCATTGTTAAATGCTCATAGAAGCCACACAAAAGAAGAAGTGACAAAGACACAAAGGACTAGAAGGAAAGGCTCCCATTTGCACGTGTCTTAAATGTTGTCTGCTCTGTTTACTGCTAACACATTTCACCATGGGCAGAGAATGAATGGAAGAATCAAAGGCTTAAGGGATTTATATACTTCTTTGGGGAAATTAGTGCAACCAGAACAACTGTAAACCAAAATGAGGAAAGGCAAACATTTTTAAAAGGGAAATAATCAGCCTCGGTGGCGTAATGGTTAGAGCATTCTCTCCGAGTTGTTGTATAGACCCGGACAGTTCTCTCGAAAAAGCCCGCGGAACGTAGACAGCCGATTGATCTCACTCCCAGCAGTGACCCATAGATCCCTCCACATCAAAGATGGTGTACCTCCGCCTTCACAAAGTCAGAGAGACTTTGACTTTTAAACTCCTATTATTATAAAAGTATAAAACAAGAGTACCACCAAAAGCAAATCTTCCAGGAAAATCTGTAAAATCATAGAAATCCCGAAAGGAAAAACAATCGGTGCACTGCAAACCAAACAGCAGAAAAGGCGAAAATACCAAAAAAGCGAGGAGAAAATCGAGGCATAATTTCTAAACTAGGCATAATTTTTATATGTACAAATTTACAATCGCATTTGTAACCATGAGGGAAGACGGAAGAAAGAAAGGGTAGGTCAAGAAAGGGGGGGGGGGGGGAGGGCCGGCAAGGAGGAGCATGGAACAGTGTATAAGAACAACCGCCCTGTATTACAAAAAAATTAACAATTTGTTATCTTGGACCTCACAAATCCCTCCAACACACCAGGTCGCAACAAATTTTGCAAGGTCATTTGCAGTTTGGGCACAGCCAAATTCAAGCTTGAGCCTTGCTGACACCAACGAACTAAAAAACACCATAATACTGCATTCCTGCATGGGTTTGCCACCCAGCTTCGCCTTCCACGACAGGTATACGGCCAGTTTAGCGGTAGCGGTTAGGAACCCGAATACAATAGATGTGGTTACCTTTTTGGGAGGAAAGCCAAAGATGTAAGCCTTCAAAGAAAAGGTAACCCGCAATCTATGGGAAATAAAATTTAACCAATAAAACAAAGGAGAAAGTCTTTCACAATTAATGAAAGCATGAAACAAATCTTCCCTCACCGGACAAAAGGGGCAACAGCCGGAAATGGGGGAAAAAAAAAAGAATGACAGCATTGGAAGGAACAATCCAGTGGACCAAACGCCACTGAAGGTCACCTGTTCTTTTAGAAATAAGTCCAGCATACATTGTATCCCATAAAGGCTCAGAGGGGGGACCGGGAGGCAAGAGTCCTTTCCACCGGGTAACCGCAGCTAGAGGTGGGTCCCCAAGAAGAAGTTTCACACAAGACCTATAAATACTCTTGCTGCTCATAGCATGGAAGGGGGGGGGGGGGGCTGCGCTCATGGGGGGCAGATCGTTTGGGGCAAAAGCCACAACTAATTTTGGAACTGTGGGCTCAACCTCTGCGTCCTGGGTCCAATGTAGGCCTAGCTGGTGGCCTCTTCGGATCACCGCTCTTAGTATGTTCCTGATTTGCCTCCTGGACCGAACACCTGTTAGGTCCACCAGCTCGTTCGCAGGCTTCCATCCCTGTCCAGTCATGCCAGAGATGACACACTTTCAGGATGTTGGCCACTATAAAATGCTGGCAGAAGTCACGACTCCTCGGGATATCGGGGAAAAGTGGGTTGAAAAATAAAGGCTCGTGTGCATACATGTTAGTGCCATACGAGTCTGTTTGGCGACTTATCGAAACGCCCTGCCAGGCATTCAAGAGGCTCTGATAAAAGACTGGAAGCAGAGATGTATCGACGTGTTGAAGGTTGGTCAGGAAAAGTTCCTGTCCGTATCCGAGCCTCCCAGCTCGTTGAAGAATGGAGCAGGCCAAGGGCTTTCCTGGTAGGTGTTCTGCATAAAGCAAGCGTTGGATGGAGTGGAGCCGGAAGGCCAACAGGCGGAATTTCACGTCGACTAGGCCATGACCACCCTCGGCCGAGGGACAACATATGGCGCTGGGTCGAAGCCAGTGGTAGCCTCCCCCCCAAAAATCCACCAGTTTCCTCTGGATAGCTTGGAGCAAAACCTCCGGTGGTTGCAGGCAGATGAACCGGTGCCACAACAGGGTAGTGACGAGGTTGTTGACAACTAGCACGCCCCCCTTATAGGAAAGGTGGGGTAGAGCTCTTTTCCATCGGCTCAAACGCCCATCTACCTGGTGAATGATCCTGTCCTAATTGTTCTGGGCATACTGAGGAGGACCGAGGAAGACGCCCAAATACTTGATGCCATCGTTTGCCCACACTAGCTCTGCAGGAAGGGGGTGGTGGTGGTAATAACAGTGGCACAGGTAAGTCATTTTTTGGAAAGGGGAACCACAGAGCCTTGCTTTTCCCCCAATTACACCTTAATGATGAGGCAAGGTTGAAGTCTGACAAACACTTTGCCATGGCGTCACTGTCGCATTTTCTTTTTATGATGACACATAGGTCGTCGGCATAAGCAGACAGGGTCAAAGGTGGGTGTCCTGGAGAAGGACAAGTCCAGGGATATCCTTTCTGAGGGCGATTAAGAGAGGCTCCAAGGCGAGGGCAAATAATAGACCTGAAAGTGGACAACCTTGCCTTACCCCTCTCTGAACCTTTATGGGTGGGCAAAATTCGCTGTTAACTTTGATCAAGCTGGAGATGTTTGCATATAACAAAGCTACGTAGGCTCTAAAATTAGCACCGAGCCCGCAAGCTTGTAACACATGACACAAAAACTCATGATCAATGCTATCAAAGGCCTTTGCAAGGTCAAGAAACACCAATCCAAAAGCCTCTTTGACACATTTACCAGTTAACAAATCTCTGATTAGGAATATGTTGTCGTAGATGGATCTGCCAGGGATGCCGCAACTTTGATCAGGTGACACCAGGTCCCCAATAACTGTCTTCAACCAGTTCGCAAGGACCTTGGAAAACAGTTTGTAATCCGTGCACAACAAAGAGATCGGACGCCAGTTTGACAGGTGTCGGAGATCGCCAGTCTTGGGTAGCAGGCAGAGTACTGCTCTTCTAAAACTGAGCGGTAATTCTCTGGATAAAAGAGACGCATCCAGAACATTGAGCAGCTCTGGGCCCAAAATGTCCCAGAATGCCGAAAGAAATTCGGTGGGTAGGCCATCGATGCCAGGGGCCTTTTCCGACTCCATCTCAGCAAGTGCACCGGTTAGCTCTGGAAGGGTAATTGGAGCATCCAGTTCCAGACGTTGGGCCTCAGCCACAGAAGGAAGATGAGAGGTCAAAACATTCATCATTTCATGAGAAACTGTTTTGGCCTTGAAAAGATCAGAAAAGAAATCGATTACATTTAATCTTATATCACTTGGATTTGTTAGGATGTTCCCCCCTGGGTCCAAAACCGAAGATATAAGTCGTGCTGGTTTCTCTACAGTTTCTAGGTGAAAGAAAGACTTAGTTGGGGTATCTGAAACCTTTATATTCTGTATTGTTAGCCTGACCAGTGTGCCCGCTGCTTTTTCATGGATCAAATCCCTTAATTGGGCCTTCTTCTCGAGTAGCAACCGATAGTTCACTGCGTTGCTCTCATTGGCCAACTTGCCCTCTAACCTTAAGATATCTGCTTCCAAGCAAGCCATCGTGATATGTTTTACATTGGTACAGTGTGAATTAAATTGTTGACAAAATACTCGAATTTGGGCCTTTAGGTTGTCCCACCAAAGACTAATTGAGGAGAAAGAAGACTTTTTAGTGCTCATTTCAGCCCAGAAATCATGAAAGGAGTCTGTAAATAAACTATCTTCTAAAAGTTTAACGTTAAACTTCCAGTAACTATTTCTGCATGTGGGTCGAGGAAAAGAAAGATCTAAGGTTACCATATGGTGGTCTGAAAACAATGACGGAAAACAACCTGAAGAAACCACGACGTTCCTAAAGGGTACATTAATGTACCAGCGGTCGAGTCTTGCCGAAGACACCCTACCTTTGGCACATCGACACTAGGTATACTGGGCTACGTTGGGGTGATGCAATCGCCAAACATCCAGTAGACCGGCCGTCTTAAAGAAATGGGATAGGTCCGCATGGACTCTGGTTGGGGTTCTGCAGAATTTCTGTCCTTCGAAGGGTCAAAGGTGCAATTAAAGTCACCACCAATGCACACACATTGGTCGAGATCAACTGATTTCAGGTGGTTTACCATGGAGGTGAAGAAGGCCTTTCGGTCCCTGCTCTCACTAGGTGCGTACACATTGAAAATGGTGCAGCGGAAGTTTTGATGTACAAGCTGAAGGGAAATAAGCCGGCCTTTTATGACTTCCTGAAAATAGCAAGACTCAAAAGCTAGACCTGGCTTTAGAAAAAACCCAACCCCAGCAGATGAGGCTGACAGATTGCTAAAATAGCATTGTCCTTTAAAAGTTTGGCACCAGTCATGTTCCACGTTAGGTGTGATGTGGGTCTCTTGCAGTAAAAGAACATTTGCCTTTTTACGATCAAACAAGTTTTTAACTTGGGCCTGACGGAGGTGACTTGCACCCCCACCATTCATATTTAAGGTCGCAAAGGAAATGTTTTTTATTCCGTGTTAATGAAATCGCCCTGTGCTTGGGAACACTCCGTACCTGCTCGGGTAACAAACTTTCTTAACCTGTGGAATTGAGATTTCGTCAGGTCAAAATCCTCATGCGCTTTGATTATTGACTTTGCAGTGCAAATGAATGCTGCCAAGTCAGGGAAATAGTCTTTAATTACAATGTTGCGGTGACGATACGTTTCGTTAAGGAAGGTAAAAATGAGTTGAGGGGGTACCTGTGAGTGACCTGTCATCGCTTGTGACAGCTCGGTTGCCTCAATGTCATCCTCGGACTCAGACACGTCAGATAACATGTCGTCAGGTTCTGGGGTATTACCCGCTGCCCCCGCGGTCTTGTCCGGAGGCACCTTCACAAGTTTCCCAAGGTGTTCCTGTGAGCACTCGTTAACACTTTGGTGGATATTTGTATCTGGGGTTGGAGCTTGGGTTTGAGATCCCAGCAAACTCAGATTTACCGGCCCCGTTTGTACAGTGGGAACGTTTATTGAATCCATAGTCTGCTCGGTATTTAAAGGGGGGACAAGCGGAAAAACATTTCCCAGCTCGGAAATGGTAATACTTTCACTGGAGGTTTCGCACTCGGAAACTTCCAGGTGAGAGGTACAAATTGTATTTTTCGGCTCATTTACATAATGAGACTCGCTGGTGTCATTGACAACGGTATTCATGTACTCATTTAGTGAGGGAATGTCAGAGGGACACTCGGACACATGTGCACCGGGAATGGTGCCGCCCATGACCGCCTTCTTTGCAGCACCAGCGAAATTGCTTAGCACTGGTGCTCTTCGCTTTTTAGAACACACTATGGATTCTTCGTTCATGGGTTCGGGAAAGGGGGCAATGCTAGTTGTGTCAGTCACATCGGTGGGTGTCATCACATTGGAATCGGAGAGCACCGGTGTGTCAGACAACTCAGTCGGGGTGTCAGAAGGTACAGTTGGGGTGTCAGAAGGTATGGTCGGGGTGTCAGAAGGTACGATCAGGGGGTCAGAAGGTACGGTCTGGGGGTCAAAGGGTACGGTCGGGGTGCCAGAAGGTGCGGTCAGGGTGTCAGAGGGTACGGTCCGGGTGACGGAAGTTACGGTAGGGGTGACAGGAGATACGGTCCAGGTGACGGAAGGTACGGTAGGGGTAACAGGAGATACAGTCCGGGTGTCAGCGAGCACGGTCGGGGTGTCAGAAGGCGCGGTGGAGAGATTGGCCTTTTTACAATCCCTTTCCTTATGTCCCGGTTCACCACACTTCGGACAAGAGGCCTTCGGACAGAACCTTTTAACGTGTCCGAATTCTCAACAATTAAAGCATGTTAAGGAGGCTGAGGAAGCATACATGTGGTATTCCCGATCATCCAACGATACTTTAAAGGATATGTTTAAACCTGTATCGGCTCCGCGATCCGGGAGAATCATGTACACTTGCCTCCTAAAGCTCATTACGTGTTTGACACGATCGCTGCGACACCCGAGCGGAATCATTGAGATTCGGGAGACAATTTTACCATAACGAGACAGAACGGATAGGAGTTTCTCGCCTGGCATGAACGGTGGTACGTTGGATATTGTTATCTTGGTCGCCGGCGTATCCATAGGGGATACCGTAATATAATGACCCCCTTTTATGGTTAGACCGGTACTAACGACGTCATGAACGAGCTTTTCTTCTGACACGAAGACAACAAATTTCTGGTTCATTCGTGATGCCGCTCGAACATTACCATCTCCTATGATGGATCCCACGGCAAGGATATGTCCTCAGGAGGAGCTCCTTCAGGCGGAACACATGCGAATGCATGCTTACGCGTTAAATTTTTGAACGCCTCGTAACGAGAGCTTATATTCGCCATACCAGCTAAATTCCCCCCCCTCCCCCTTGTCCGAACCGGACAAGAAGGTATCAAACCTAAATAATCGAACTAAAGTAAATAATAAACATGCATTATAAGCACAAAAATGGCTTACAAAGCGCCGTCAAAGCCAGTAGGCCGCACCCAAAATGGGCCCGCTCTCAATCCTCTCTCTCTCGAAGACAAGGGTGCAGAACGGATGACAACACAATGCCGAAGCACACAGGATGGAAAAGGGGAGGGAGGGGGGGGCAGGGGAGGGCAGGAGAGGGGGAAAAACTCACAACGGACTCACCAAAACACAGAGCAGTTGCTCACAGCCGCCATGACGCCACGCCCAACACAAACGGCCTGCAGGGGGCGAGAGAGAGAGAGAGAGAGAGAGAGAGAGAGAGAGAGAGAGAAAGAGAAAGAGAAAGAGAAAGAGAAAGAGAGAGGAAGAGAGAGAGAGAGAGAGAGGAAGAGAAAGAGAAGATGAGAGAGAGAGGACAGAGAGAGAGAGAGAGTAGGAGACAGAGGAGACAGAGGAGACAGAGGAGACAGAGGAGACAGAGGAGACAGAGGAGACAGAGGAGACAGAGGAGACAGAGGCAAAAGGGAAAATTGGGTGGGGGGGGGGGGGTACAAAGACCACGAAGCGGCATCCCCAATAGTTGCGCTCTGACTCTGGAAGGTCGGTGGTTCAAACCTCAGCCAAGTTATACCAAAGACTCCAAAACTGGTATGCGCTGCTTCTTTGCTCGATGCTCAGCATTTGAAAAGAATATAGCATCGGCAAACATCCATAAGTTGGTAATAATAGTGCAGGCTTTGATGGGTCAAACAGTGTCCTCCTGGGTCTACGTTCCTTGTTGGGGAACTCGTATTATATAACCTTGTACATCTCAAGCTGGTGATACATTAGCAAGGAGAGAAAATGAATGTTACATGGCTTTCAGGAATTGTTCATCAAAATGTTGAAATAATGGGGAAACAATTTACAGGAAAGATAGATTGAGCAAATTGGTTTTTGGAGAGGTGTAAATGTGGATCACTATTTTGGTGAGAGATAATATGGTATCATTGGAAAATAATGACTTTATATGTAAGTACGCTGTGTAAAATAATTGGAGAATATAAAATAGCATGGTAATTATACGGTGTTATTTTAGGCCTGTTGAACAAATTAAGGAGTGTCATCAGAAGTTACAAGACAGGAAGAAATGGCTGATTGCTGTTCAGCCATTCTCGGCTGAATTTTCGGTTTGATCGATGTTCACAGTGAAGGGAAAGTTTATAAATATCGAATGCAAGTGATTCAAGACTGTTAACATGTAATTTATTCAAGTTGCAAAAAGAAGGAATATATCTAAGTAGGGCAGTGAATAAGAATATATTTAGAGTGCTGATCAATGCCGGCAGGTTAAGGTTTTGGAGTAAAAACAACAGTTAGGACACCGTTTACAGGGACAGCATAGCATAGCTCTTCTAAAAGGTTTAATGCTTTTGGATATAATAATATTGATATTTGTGGAATGGCTGCAGGGTTAGAACAGCAACTCGGTAGCTTTCAGGCCTTTGGGTGATGGTTAGAAAAGTTAGAAATCATTAATTGCGACAAAATTGGACAAAGTTTTGCAATGAGTATTTGAAAGTGCAGATGATGCAAATTTAATTTGTCAAAGTGAACAATAATATCGAAAATATTTCTGTACCAAAGCAATTTCGAAGGATACCATCTTTCATAATTGTCAATAACAAAGAGCAATTCCTAAACAAAATTATTTTCTATAACAATAAAAGTTTATATAACAAAAAATTGCTTTGATAAAGTTATATTTTCAATAATAATGTTTGACAAGTCAGGAGACGACGATGGTTCACGAGCGAGCGGTATTCAATGACAAAGGACGGACTATAACCGAAACAGGCCCGGACTGGGGGGTCGGGGGCCCACGTGGCAGGTGTCGGCCCCCGACATGCGGTGTACATGCCTATTTAGAAAGGGCCCCAATGCGCTGCGTGCGCAGGCCTTTAAGAGCCAGCTGTACGTAATTGTGTGTGGTGCTGGCCTGGAAATGTCAAAACGCAGGTTACTGACCTTGAAATGAGATAGAAAATAATGTATAATCAGTTTTGAGGTTAGTTAGCTACACAATACCGAAAATTCGGTTCGATTCCGACAACTTTGAAAATTTGACCTTTGTGACCTTCAAAGGTCGAAGATTCTGAAATTTGTTGGAAAACTTGTATTTCATGATGTATGTGATAATATAAGATCATGTACGACATTTCACCCTATCAGGAAGCGAACAATGTAATAAAACCATCAAAAATCTACTTTTCTAAATTTTGTGACCTTGTGACCTTGACCTTGGGGCGAAAATGAAAAATTGAGCTCCGTGGGACTAGACACATGACATTGGCCGAACCAAATACCGAAACCCCTGTCAGATTCCACCAACTCCCTCTGAGAAGATGTAGCTTGAACTCGATTACCCCCTAAAAAGACATCTTTTTCGGGCGTGGCTCCGCCCACAATGGGCGCAATACACCAAGTCTAGGCAGGACACAACTAGATCATGATATCAACCTCCCACCCAAGTTTCATCAATATCGGATGATATCATCGGGTAGTTATGCTGCGGACAGACAGACAGACAGACAGACACACACACACACCCATGACGAATATAGTGGTCACTCTGTTTGATAACTCGTGAACCAAAAAGTAAATTGTGTGTCACACTTCCTTTAATGAGCCTGCCTTTCTTGTGGGGAACTTTCCATTCATTTTGGATAGGACAAGAATTTATTACATTGAAATTTAATGGCTATGGTTTAGAAAGAACCACATTCAAATGTGCTGTTGTAGGGATAAAATAAAATAAAAACAAGCTAAATTGTGTAAAGTATGACTATGGATTCATAATGTAATATTGCACATATGGTCGGATAAACAACCCTACGTGCATCACCTGGACAGATTTCCATTATGAGGGAAATTCAAATTGAAGAAGAAAAGTTATAGAAAAAATACTCAAAACATAAAACAATTGTCAATAAATAAATAAAAATCTGACAATTATGAGATTTAATCATTTGAAATTAATGTTACTCTTTACTTGACATTCTTGTATGAAAAAAATATCATCATATTAAAATATGCCATTCTGTGTGTCTCTCTCTCTCTCTCTCTCTCTCTCTCTCTCTCTCTCTCTCTCTCTCTCTCTCTCTCTCTCTCTCTCTCTGTCTCTCTCTCTGTCTCTCTGTCTCTCTGTCTCTCTGTCTCTCTGTCTCTCTGTCTCTCTGTCTCTCTCTCTGACCACGATGTAGTCGGTCATAACTTAACTTATCTCAACAAAACTTGCCAGGGGGACTAAGGGTCACACGACAGAGGTTGTAGCAATTTCATTTGTCCCCCTCCCCAAAGGGTTTTCCACCTTGAACAAACACCTTGTTAAGGTGTGTATATATAGCTTATTGTGGCATTTTCCAAGGCCGCTTCCAATAACAACATTAATAATAACAATAATGATAATGGCATAATAATAATAATATTAATGATAATATTAACACAATGCCGTCCATATGTCACCTGAGGAAGAAGCAGGACATGAAGTATTTCATCTTCGGTGGACATTTTTTCTGTTCAAAATGGTGTTAACAATAACGGTAATAGCATAATAATATCACTGTTATTACAAAATAATATAATTAATAATAATAATATCAACAATAATAATAGTCTGCAGGTGTATCGTCAGGATTTCCCAAGGGGGATGCGAATCCAGAAGACTGAACAGTATTGTTCCAGCAATACAATGGGCCCAGGGGTCCTGCAGTACCCCAACCCTCTGGTAATTTTTCCTTGATATTGAACATAATTGTAAATGAAATCACAGCTAGTTTCAAAATAACAAAATGTTATTAAGGTAACATATTAAATTTAGTTCCCAAAAGGCTTTCATCCCGATTATTCTGATCCTCCACCCTTTTGCTCGACCCTGGTAGGAGATGGATTCCTCGGCCTGCTGGTTGGTTTCCAGCACAGGTGCCTCGCCATCACCACTGCGATGCTCCCTGGTTTCTGGAGCATCCCGGTTTTCCTGGATGCTTTAGAGAAATAATGTTCTATCACAAATTTCCACCCTTGGTTGTTGTTGTTGTTGTTGTTGTTGTTGTTGTTGTTGTTGAATTGTCAGTGCTGAGTGGCATTAATCTTTACAGTTAGAAATCAACGAAAATTACACTACGATTATTGCAGATGTTTTACTTTAACATCTGAAAACACTGTGGGTTAACAGTCTAAAAGGTGCAGTACCGGAAATCTCACAACACTGAATTCATAAAGCGCTTTTGTCTTTCATTATAATTTTCATTACACTGATTCAATGGTCGACATCTACTCTGATTTAAACTGTCCGGATTTGCGAGCAGCTAAATTACTGTGATCATGACCTACTTCATGTATACAGTATTAGGGAGAGCTGTCGCTTTCCCCACCCCGGCGCAAGGGAGAAAACACAATATTCAAGCTACAATTTCACACATATCCAGGTTATACTTGAGCGGAATGCTTCATAGACCTTATTAAGAGTCATATCTACCAGAAAACTGGACAGGATCAAATAAATAGAGATGAGCCTGACATGAAAAGGTTGAGACTGATGACGATCACTGTGCAATGCAAATCTAGTGTCACCTGATCAATGCCACATTGTGCTAATTGATCTGCTACTACAAGTAATCATCGCCCTGGGTGAATTAACGTAGGCGTAATGGCTTTTTATAAATTTGTCCAGTGGAGTGATTATTTGCAGTCACCATATCGGGTTAAAACGGGGGGCCCATGAGCATTAGTTTAGGGGGATGGCATTGTTAGGCTCATGGAGGGGCCAGCAATGGTTGCTTCTAAAAGCAAACACCTGCCCTGCCGGGGAAAATGGCCTCTAAAGGTGGTTCTTCTTTCTAAATGTTATATCGGTTTAAAACACTGTGATATGGTATACTTCTGCTTGCATGAATGTGATTAAAGTGTGTAATCATGAATGGCCTTATCTTCTGTTACACAATGGAAAGTGTGACGAAGGATTTCATATTAAAAAAAAAAAAAAAAAAGCACAAGGGGGGTCCGTTCGCACCCCACCAACCCCTCTAGCTAGGTCTAAAGCATCGTTTTCACATATCGTAATGTGAGAAAATGTGTATAATTAAGGTAAAAAAAAAAGAAAAAAAAAGTGTATGTTAAAATGTAAAAATGTGAGAAAATGTGTATAATTAAGGTAAAAGGACTGAAAATACTCAACGCCCCCCGCTAACCCCACCTCTCCCGTAGGGAGAGTGCGTTTGTAGTACTATATAGCAGGAGAAAGTAAAGCCAGTGATATTATGAGTAATTTCCTTGTTTGCAAAAAAAATTGTATAATTTACTTATATAATCAGAGAGTACACTAATTCTCTCTATGTAGGGATGGCGTGGAAAAAAATGTCGCTCCCATCTGCTACATGCAAAACTAAAGTTGGATTATCTTCTTTAAAACCTCGCTTAGGCTACATATGAGAGCCTACCTGGTCTGTTCAGCTGATTGTCGAGGTAGGGATCACTTTTCAGTTCTCCAGACCATTATAATTTGTTTCGTGTAACGTGATTGGCTGAAAAGCGCATGCCACCGTCAATTTTTAACCAACTTAAGTAATCTTATGAGGATAAAGATTACAGTTTAGATTGTCTGCATACATTTTAAAGGATGAGAGATCTCGCGAGAGATCTCGCGAGATCTTGGAGACGGCGGCAGGGATTTTCGAAGCTCCACACGGTCTCCACGTTTTTCGAAGTTAAGTCTGTTCACAATTGTATTTTGTCGAAACTGTATTTATCTTTCGGTGTGTGAAGTTATTGTGTGCAACTTTGGTTGTTTCTCGGTGTTTATCTTTCATAAATTGATCGTCTGTTTGCCGTGTCGTGTCTTGAGGCCTTGTACAGTGTGCACTGTACAACCTTGAGGCTTTGTTTTTCTCTCAGCGGTCCGTCTTTTGTGATCCAATAACTTTCGTTCTCTGTATTCCCAGTCTTTTCACCCATAGACTACTTCCTTGTGTAAATCTCAACTCTACAAAAAAAAAAAAAAAAAAAAAAAAAAAAAAAAAAAAAAAAAAAAAAAAAAACATTTTCCTTCTCTGTTATCATTCGTTTATTCATTCTTATTCGTTCGTTCGTTCTTCGACCACGTGTTTCTCCCCCATTTCCCCAGATAGTTTTCACTCATTAACCTTCAATGTTTACACTTTCCCCTCAAGTTATGTATTCCGTCATATTTTATAACACCTTTTTCTTCTTCTTCTTTAAAAGGCTGCTTTCGACTTGCTCACCAAATCAATTCATCCCAAAAAAAATATCCATCTCCTATAGTGCCTTTTTTCTACATTCCCTAAACTCTCCTGCACTCCATCCTCCATCCAGCGTCCTTAAACGTATTTTTAACTCGAAGGTCACAAGCAACTCATTTTGCAATAAATGTTCGTTTCCCATAAATCGTACACTTTCAAAAATCCAATCTCACCCCTCCCCTCCAAATCTTCCCCATAACCCCTCCCCTCCAAATCTTCCCCATCACCCCTCCCCTCCAAATCTTCCCCATCACCCATCCCTTTCAAATCTCCCCCCTTGCCCCCTCCCTCCTAAACGACCCCCTCACCCCTCCCCGCCAAGACGCCCCCTCGCCCCTCCCCTCCTAGACTCCTGCCTCACCCCTCCCCTCCAAATCTCCCCCATATCCCATCCCTTTCAAATCCCTCCCCTTGCCCCTTCCCTCCCAAACTTCCCCCTCACCCCTCCCCTTCAAATCTCCCCACCCTCATTGCTTCTCAATTTCCCCCCTCTCACTCCCCCTCCTCAAAGCGTCCTCCCCGCTTCTTCCCCCTTCAAACTCTCACCTCCATCTCCCCCAACCTTCTGCCTCGCTCTTCCCCCTCCTCAAATAACACCTCATTGTGGCTCACCCAATCATCATCAAACCTTTTGTCCGCCCCATCCTTCCCTTTCTCCGAGCTATTCTGAAATCTCTGACACACCTTCAACAGCTCTCCCTACCTCTTCCACCTCTTCCACATCTTACCCTACCCCTCCTCCCCCCTGTTCTGTATCTGATGCTCCCCCTTCCTCTTCATTAACGGTATGGACCTCAAACATCCGGGGCCTTCGTTCAAACTTAACTGATCTCTCCATACAGGTTGCTTCTGTCAAACCAGACGTGATCTGCTTAACAGAAACTTTCCTCCTTTATGATGTCTCTGATTCCATAGTATCTCTCCCGGGCTACTCCCTCCTCCGGTATGATAGACCTGAGCCTCGTCCTGGAGGCGGGGTTGCTATCTTTATCAAAAACTCTCTTCCTCACTCGCCCTGCACTGCACTCTCTCCACCTCACCCCCAGGAATACCTCTGGCTACGGCTTCCCCTTCGCTCCCACCTCTTGTTCATATGTGTGTTGTACCGTCCACCAAACAGTGATGACTCCATCTACATCTCGCTGTCTGATGATATGGACCAACTTCTATCTACTCATCCCAACTCTCTCTTCCTCATATGTGGTGATTTCAACTGTCATCATGCCAGTTGGCTGGGTGTGGGTACCTCTCTCACCAGCCATGGCTCCTCAGCAAAGGACTTCTGCGACTCACTGGGACTGACACAATCTGTCAATTTCCCAACCCGGATCCCAGTCAACGGAACATCTTCTCTTCTGGACTTGGTTATGACTAACTTCCCTGAAAATGTCTGCTGCTCTTCTTCTGCTCCGATCGGATCATCTGATCATGTCCTTGTTAAAGTGGACATCTCTCTGACCATCCTCAGGGAGCCTGCTCAGCGTCGACGAGTCTGGCATTTCACTCAGGCCAACTGGCACGGTCTTCAAGCAGCCATCAATCATCTGGACTGGTCTCCCATTTCTACCACCTCTGACATCAACTCATCCTGGGAATTCTTCCAAAGTAAATTGCTCTCTCTCATGCACAGATTTATCCCATCTCGTCTTCAGTTGTCTTACCCTTCCTCCCGTCCATGGTACACGGAATCTTGTGGTGAGGCTGTTGCCCAGAAACAACTTGCCTTCGTCTCCTGGAAAGCAAATCCAACGGAAGGAAATCTCATTTCCTTTCACAAAGCCCGAAACAAGTGTGTGTCCACCCTCAGGAGAGCCAGGAAACAATATCTCTCCGTTCTCAAGACCGAACTCTCTTATCTGTCTCCCTCTTCCAAATCCTGGTGGCGTCTGGTCAAATCCGTTTCTGGTGTTTGTTCCCCCTCCATCCCCTCCCTTACCTCAAACGGCTACACAGCTGACTCCGCACGTGAAAAAGCTGAATGCCTCAACTCTGTGTTTGCCTCTAAATCTTGTGTCCCAAACCCATCCCTCTCTGTACCCACCATACCCAGTCGTACCCTGCTGCTCCTGGACTCCGTGTCCTTTCCTCCTGACAAGGTGGAAAAGTTTCTGTCAACCCTCGACTCTGATTCTGCAACTGGACCCGACGGCATCAGCCCACGGGTCCTAAAATCCTGCTCTGCTGCTCTATCTCACCCTCTCTCTGTTCTCTTCACCCTCTCTTTTGCTCAAGGTCAACTGCCATCTGCTTGGAAATCAGCCAACATCACCGCTTTGCACAAAAAAGGTGCAAAAACAGATCCTAGCAACTACAGACCAATCAGCCTTCTCCCAATTATCAGCAAAGTCATGGAATCCATCATTGCTTCGGATATGAAATCTTTCCTCTTCTCCAATGGCTTGATCTCTGATCATCAATTTGGTTTCAGACCAGGTCACTCTACTCTGGACATGCTGCTTCTGCTGTCTCAACAATGGATGGAGGTCCTCAATGCCAAGCAGGAAATTAGAGCTGTCTCCCTCGACATATCACGTGCCTTCGACACGGTCTGGCACCCCGCTCTGCTCACCAAACTCTCCTCCTTTGGTATCCATGGAAATCTCCACGCATGGCTGGCGGACTTCCTCTCTAGTCGTCGTCAACGTGTGGCCCTGAATGGGTTTCTCTCATCTCCTCTTCCTGTTCAGGCTGGAGTTCCCCAAGGCAGTGTTCTGGGCCCCGTGCTTTTTCTGGTCTTCATCAATGATCTCTCTGACTCTCTCGAAAATCCTCTCTATCTCTTTGCTGATGACTCCACTCTCTGCCGCTCCATTCCTCTTCCCTCAGATCGGCAGTCTGCTGCCTCCTCACTCTCTGAAGACCTGGACAAAATCACAGACTGGTCAAACAAGTGGAACATGTCTTTCAATCCTGACAAATCTCACACTCTTACTATGTCTCTCCGAAAAGATCGACTGGACAACCCTCCCATCTACTTTCTCAACAATCCTCTCCAAGAAGTTCTGTCGCTCAAGATTTTGGGTCTCACTATCTGCCATGATCTTTCTTGGGAAAACCACATTTCCAAGCTGGCCTCCAAAGCCAGTCGCCGACTGGGCATCCTCCGTCGTGCGAAGTCCTTCCTCGGCACACCTGAGCTCCTCACCACATACAAGGCTTTCATCCGCAGCTCAATGGAATACTGTTCTCCCCTATGGGCCGGTGCTCCTGCCTCACACCTAGCTCGGCTTCACGCTGTTGAAACCAAAGCTTTCAGAATTATTGGAATCTCCCGCGATGAAGCTATCTCTGAGGGCCTTTCACTCACTCACCGCAGGCAGGTAGGTGGTCTTTCTGTCTTCTACCGACTCCTCTCCGGCCTTGCACCCCCAGCTCTCTCTGTGCTCTGTCCCCCAAATATTCCTACAGGTCGCACAAGATCTGCCAGCAACCCTCTGATGGTTAAACTGCCGAAATCTCGGCTCTCTGCTCACCTTCACTCTTTCATTCCTCTTTTCTCCCGCCTCTGGAACAAACTCCCTCACTCCCTTCAATCCCACTCCTCCCTCCAGGTCTTTAAAACAGCTGTTCACCACCATCTCTTATCTTCCCCCATCCAAAACCTTGATCTTTTCTACCCCCGCTAATTCACCCCAGATCCACCTTGTTTGAAATTCCAACTTCTTTCCTGGAAGTCCTGGCAGTGTCCATATGTTTTATACCTCTCCCACCGCCCCCTTCCCACGCCCCCCCCCCCCCTAAAGCCCTCGCCCTCTCTCAGATCTCTCGATGTCTCCATGTCTCTCGGTCCCTGCTCTCAAATGTTGTGTTTGTGTCCTTCCCCCTCTCTCCCCATGTTGTCTACCGCTCCCTATGTTATATGTTTTATGTGTCGGTTTGTCTTTCTGTGTGATTAATGTTCGCTCTTTCACGAGCCTCGACCTTGTATACAAAAAAAAAAAAAAAAAAAAAAAAAAAAAAAAAAAAAAAAAAAAAAAGACCTGGATACTCGATCAACAAGGACATTGAAATGGGCACAGATCACATGGAAACATCTGTGTAGCATCCACTACACAACGCATTTTTGATAAGTAGTACTGTCGTATACTTAATTAAAGCACTTTTGCAATGTTGGACACCATATACCAGGCAAAACTAATAAATGTTGTCAATAGTAATTTGTTCATTGTAATCTCATAATGATGCGTTGTACTGATATTGCAGTGCCTTTCTGTAATCCACATCGACATTAAAATATACATATCATTAAGGATCATTAAGACAATTATTTTCAGAAGACAGTTTTTATCCTCTGGGATTTCAGGTAATTTTGTAGAAAAGTGCATTAGATGAGACATGATTTGCTTTCTCCCAAATAATCACAAGTGCATTCCTTTATTTATTAAGATATTGTTTTGTGCCATGTACTCTAATTGTGGCTTGGAGAGGGATGGCCAGGCACCCACAACAGGTTTTGAACTTTTTCATCATTAATAATTTACTCTGGTCAAGTTACAACTCCAATGAAGATTTATTAGAATGGGAGACAGTTGAACAGTTTTTGAAGCATGCATTTTGACAGCTAGCTGCCTACTTGCCTATCTTTGTGTTCATGACATACAAGAGAAAGTTACATGACAAACACAAAAGCACTATTGTGATGTTGAACTGTTTCTGTCATTTACAACAGTTGTGGAACGACAACTCGGTATTGCGAGCGGTAGCACCAATCTTTGGATTATCCCTGCTGTACTGGTGCCAACAGTCTTCTTCCTAGCCTTGATTGTGGCCTTGCTGTTTTGGAAGTTTTGCCATCCCAACTCCTCGGAGTTCAAGGCTGACACTATGAGCAACATTCACAGGACAAAGGTTTGCAGGATGTTGTATCATACTGGTTTGAATTGTTGCTTTAAATGTGACTTATTTGCTGTAACTTTATTAACCTATATTAGGAGTTACTCAATTTAACAGTAGTTGTTCTTCAGTAGTTGTTGAGTAGTAGAGTAACAGTAGTTGTTTAACAGATTAGAGTGAGGTCTTCGCAGGATAGTTTAGAGGTTGGATTCTCAACCTGATGATAAACTCATTTTGGTGTATCAAAGATAAGATGTTGCAATCATTAATTGTGCCATCTGTTTGAGGGGATGTGAAGTTGGGGACCCATTTGCCATCGTTGCTTGATTGTAGATGTTAAAAACCCAATAGTGTCTTTCATAAAGGGTCGGGATTGTCACAGGTACCATGGCTAAATTCCAAATTCCACACCAGCTAGTGCATTTTCATACCTAGGAAGTTGCTTTGGCAGGCCTAGACACTCTGGAAATGTTGAGACCAATTGAATCCAATCCAATCTAATTTTACAGTGCGATACTCTTCCAATGAATCCCGTAGCACTATGCCATTGACATCATGAGTTCATTCAAAAACATGTGCAGACAGAGTGTGTTGACAAGTCAATCACTTATTGTGATCGATGCATTGAAAATAATCAAACCCTCAAGAATTGTCTGATGAGTGACAAAGAAGGCAATTCATTGTGTTTTAACAGAGCGTACAGGGCTTCGACTATGCCAAGAAGGCTCTAGGTTCAGACCTACGCCTAAACCAAGCTGTGAATACACCAATGAAGGTTCACGATATGGGCAAACATTCACCAGGTGGGGAAGGAACTCCAGCAATTCACAGTTTGCCACCAGCCACCCCAGGCAAAGTTTGGGGCAGAAACTCTCGGTGAGATTGTTAGTGAAACAATTATACTTTGAACATTGTTTTACTTTGCCTAGTTGTTCTATATTATGAAATGCTCAAAACAATTAGATGGATTCATGAAATTAAATGAATATAAAAAATTCGTATTTTTAATCATTTTCAGAAATTCAGATTTAATAACCTCCATTTAAGGGAGTGGTTTTCAACTCGTTTGAGTCCACGGACCACCAGGCCAATCAATTTTTTCGTGGACCACCTCCTTTTTGAGACATGATAACAAATAGTAGACAACAAACATTTTGGTTTGAAATTTATTTCTCATGCCGTGTGACTTTGGACAATGTTCCTGTGGACCACCAAAAAGTCACCATGGACTCCCAGTTGAGAACCACTAATTTAAAGTGAATTGCTATATATTCCAAGATAATTTTAATAAAGCTATGGTACATACATCACAAGTCCTGCTTGCTTGCACACCTACTGGTGTGCTTGCTTGCACATTAATTAGTAAGAGTTGTAAATGATGTCATAGAATGCTATTTACATGTATATGAAAATTGCTGAGTAATTGAATTTTGCCTTTCATTGCTCAATTTTATCGCATTATTATTGTGAGACCCAATTTGACTTGGAAACAAGATGCACATGAATTTGACTTTGAAACAAGACATGGATGAGTTTGATTTGGAAACAAGACTTTATTACTTAGGGTACCTTATAGTATTGAACGCCTGGTGTTAGCTTAGCGGTTAGGGTGCCGGCTTGGGATCCTAGGATCCTGTGTTCGAATCCCGGTCGGTCGCTGAATTAACGCCAGGCGGGTTGACTCAACCTGTCATCCCTCAGAGGTCGGCTAATTGAGTACCAGTTCACTGGTAATTCCCTGTGCGTCACAAGAGGCCTGTGCGTCACAGGGTTGTTGGCGACAATAAGGGGACCACGGTGCCCAAAAAAGGCCAACCCCCGCTCTGTGGGGAAAAATGGCCTCTAAAGGTGGTTCTTTGTACCTTGTAGTATTGCTTCCATTTGATGTGATCTTAAAGATGTGAAATTTGAGGCCTCATCTTATGCTGAGGTGAGCTTTTGTTTTTCTGGGGCTCACTTTGAATCGGTTGACATACATCTCCCACATCGTTAAAAAATTATGAAATAGGGACATTGACAGACAAAAGGTATCCTAAACTACTCTATGGAACATTTGTTCTTTACATAAGCACAATGTAAGCAAGCTACCTTGTTTTTCAGAAACAGTGAGAGCTCTAGTCCATTTTACTAGATTGCCTTTGGACATTTATAACGGTAATGTAGTCTTTGATTGCAATTGCAGATAGTGGCAGTTCAATGCAGTTGCACAAAGAGCACAATATTACAGGGAATTTAAGAGGAAATTGACATCAGCAACGCATTTGTAAAATACACAACTTTTTTCAAAATGTTCCGAGGTCAAACTAGACATTTATTGCAGGGTTGCACACTCTGATACAGAGTCGGCACTTAGTGGAAGATCCACAGGTCCTGACTCTGAACCTCACAGCCCAAATAGTGCCTTCACTTCACCAATCAGCAATGGAAAAGCTTCAACACTCACATTGAGGAGCAGAGGTAGGGAGTGCTGTTGAATTTAATTAATATTTGCACTTATTATTGTGGCAAGCCGCTTGGCGTTTGCTTTTTGAGTAATTGCTTTGCAATGTTGTGACAACTTGTTCTCACGTATTAATATTTTCTCAATTTGTTTCTTTTAACTAGTGCATACAGTATTTGAAATAATTGTAGAAACACACAAATCATACACAAACAGGATTTGGAAATATCGAGTAAATGCAACTTGATGGTGGTGTATGCATTGTTGATACAATATAATATCACAGAAAAAATGTTTACAAGGGTTTGGGATAGTGATGGGTTCACTGGTCTTCACTGAATCTATACACTATAATACGCTCCTCCAGTCTGTATGTCCGTCCTTAGACGTGGGGCTTCCCCAGTTGAGGGATGAGCTTCACCCGTTCAGGGAGGGACTTCAAACAAATCTCCACCATTTTGTTTGCTCCGCATACTTCTGGAGGCCTCATAAGCCTATTTTGTAAGGCTAGTGCTTTCTGACTCTCTCAAGATTTTATCTAAACTCTATTTTGATATCTGATTTTATTTTTCATAGTCGCTAAGATGGTTTAAGACTCGGTTGCAAAGAATGGGAAGAAAATTAGATGAAAGTTAGCGTTTTTAGATTATAATGCATTTTAAATGTAATTAAGGCCTGTAATATAAAGTCCATTCAGACTCCCTCACGGCTTTACCTCGACTCTAATTCACCATCTGATTTCATTTTTCATAGTCGCTAGGATGGCTTAAGACTCAGTTATAACAAAAAGTGAGAAAATTGGACGAATTTTGGCGTTTTATTGGCAAAAATCCACAGCCCCAGGAAATTTCTAATTATTAAGTAAAGGTTGCTTCAAATTAATCCAAACCTATGGGAAAATTATAATACTGCCTCAATTTAGCTCTTTCAAATCAGCGCAAGAATAAAAGGCTTTCTTTATTTCTATTTTCCTGTTGTGGTATTTTTACCACACGCTTCCAGCTAGAATCTACTGTGTATGAAACAGAGCAAGTGTATTTATGTCCAGCCCCTAAGGCACCTTATATGATTTAATAAATAAATAGCATTTATCCGTGTTGTTTGTGTTCCAGCTAGAGCATAATAAAATAAATTGCATACGCTTTGGTAGTACCGAGCATCAGGTCATGGGCCCACCCCCCCCCCCCCCCCACCCACGCCCCCCACAGGCGGGTTGGAGGGAGACGATTTACGATTTTCACCTGTATGCATGCCACAATGCAGGTGGTTTACTGGCCCCTGCTGCAGAGGGGATTATTATCCACAATACAACATATATATATCCCCCCACTATTCCCCCCATCCCCCACCTCCCCCGTATCCCCCCCCCCCCCACTCCAAAGGGAGTGGGGGTTCCTTGTAATTCCTAATTTAGTTATGGAAAGCTGGAATATCAAGTATTACCTAAACCTTTCCTTTTTGACCTTTCCTTTCCATCATTCCACCCAGTTGTCAGCAAGCAAATATTGCGAGTGCCCAATGTTGAGTATGCACAATAGGTCAGATGATTTCAAGTGTCAAGGATCAGTTATAAAATATGTGGTGTGGAGCATTTGTGGTGACAAATTCATAGATGAACATGTGCGCACAATCGGGAGAACTTTGGACATGCGGGGAAAAAAACAACATGAGAATGCGTAAGGTGCAGGACTGGCAACATGCTGCCCAGCACCAAACACTTATTGGAAACGAACCCATAGTTTGAGGATTATTGCACTTGTGAATAAGCTGCAAAAAGAACAGCAACATTCCCAAGAAGCCTGGAAAACCAGAGAGGGATGCAGAATTGAAATTAGGAACAGATTTATGTTCCAACTAGCAGAAGTACCCGGCATTGCCGGGCGGGGGAGGGGAGGGGAGGGGGAAGAGGAGGGGAGGGGAGGAGAGAGGGGGGAGGGGAGGAGATGGGGGGGGAGAAGAGGGGGGGCAGTACCCGGCATTCCGTGTATAAACGTGAGGGAGAAGAGGGGGGAGGGGGGAGGGGGAGGGGGGGGGAGGGGGGAGGAGAGGGGGGAGAGGGAGAGATGGGAGAGGAGAGGGGGTGGGTGGGGGGAGGGGGAGAGGGAAGGGGGGGGAGGGGAATGGGTAGGAGGGAGGGGAAGGGGGAGGTGGGAAAGGGAGGGGGAAAAGGGAGGGGGAGGGGGAAAAGGGAGGGGGAGGGGGAGGGGAGAAGGGGAGGGGGTAGGGGTAGGGTGGAGAGGGAAGGGAGGGGGAGGATGGAGGGGGGAGGGGGAAGGGGGGAGGGAAGAGGGGAGGGCCAGTGAACAATGATGTTGCAGTTCTCATGGTCGGAGAGCAGCACAACAATCGCGACATCGTCCTGAATCTTCGCAACAGCATGAAGCGGATTTTGGAGACTCACCGATCCTGTGACGCCCTCCAGTACTGGCATTGCCGGGTGGGGGAAGGGAGACCCATACATTCCCAACCCGTACATTCGCCCTCTCGACTCAAGCTCACTCGGACAAAAGCCTCGCACAAATTACACCATGAAGGCCCAATGGCCATGTCTATGCCACAAATCAAGTATGTGAGCGAGTTGGGCGCACTGAATTGAAAATATATAGAATGCTCATACTGTGTGAAAAGTGAAGCCAACTGGCGGCGGGGATGGAACATCACGTGATCGCTCTGAGCGAATCAGCGCGCTGCTCTGCCACCGATCAGAATCCTTGTATAATATTCCTCGCTGAAAAAAAAATCTATGTGAAACATGCTACTATCTATGCTAAATCATGCTAAATCATGCTAAATCATGCTAATCATGCTAAAATCTATGCTATTTGCTGTGAGTTTATGGCGGCAAGGAACATCACGTGATCGCGTCACGAACATCATTCGTGATCACGTCATCACGTGATCGTGATCGTCATCAATGAGCACGAATGAGCGAATCAGCGCGCTGCTCTGCCACCGATTCAGATTACGTGTATAACATTCCTCGCCCGAAAAAAAAATATGGATCTCAAGATGAAAGGAAAAAAAAACCTATGTGGTGTGAATGGCAATGTTCCTCGCTGAAATGTGAAAAAAACGCAATCGCTTTTCGCTCTGAAATACGTGCGAACGCGTAACTGAGTTAATGACGGCAAGGAACATCACGTGATCGCTCTGAGCGAATCAGCGCGCTGCTCTGCCACCGGTCAGATTCCGTGCATAATATTTCTCGCTGAAATGCGCTGAGGTAAAAATATGGTAAAAAAATATTATGAAATAATTTTTTTTAGGTCGCGCCCTGTTCTTCCCAGGCTCAATGGCCATGTCTGTACGTCAGCCTCTCCATTTAGGAGTCTATCGGTAACATTACACACACACACACACACACACACACACACACACACACACACACACACACACACACACACACACACACACACACAAACTGTGTTTTATATATATAGATACTTCCCAGTAATAACTCTGAGCATAGAGTATGACAACTTCTGCTTTACTATTTAATTACTCCCACCTTCTTGTGGGGTCTTTCAGGAAAAAGTTTTTGCCCAGTCTTTCACGATCTGGCTGGCCAGGCCTGACATTCGACTGAAAGTAGCAATAATTTGGAATTTGGCCAGGGTGTCAGTGATAGTTCGCCTACTCTACGTGAAAGTCAATACGGAATTTTTAACGACCACCAACTAATGTTACAAACGGGACACACAGGTAAACATCCATTTGCTTAATTTCAGATAATACATTACTGTACTGGCTAAATGTATGTACTTTACATAATTTATGGAAAGACACATTCACATATTGCTCATTCCATCAGAGCATGACTGTTGCCCCCATTAATGGGGCACAGTGCGGTAATATTCTTCCCTATCGAGAAAAGCCGTCAGTCCTTTCGTGTATAATTAAATAATATACTTAATTAATTAATTAAATTTTTATTAATTAATAAATTAATTTATTTATTTATCGTCAGCGCTTAATAAATTAATTAAATTTAATTAATTAATTAATAAAATAATTAAATTAATTAATTAATTAATTAATTAATTAAACGCTCCCTCTTTTTGTATATTTTGTTTGTCTGGTTGATTTGTTTGTGAAATAAATGTTAGCTCTTTCACGAGCCTCGATTCAGTATACAAAAAAATAAAAAAAAATAAATGATGTACCGAGATGTACAGATGGCTTTCAATATGAAGCAGAAATATTTAATATCCTCTAGAAACTCCGAACAAAGTTGTCACGTCTGAATTAACTGAAGTAGCTGGAACAGTTTTTTCTTCTCAGGTCCTGAAAGTGGGTGGGTAGCACAACCCACATCGCTCATTGAACCACCAAGAGCATCACGACGATCGCAGGAAGAGACGTCGATCCAGCTTTTACCTCTCCAGCCTGTTCTCGACAATTTTCACCCTGAGTCTCAGGAGACTGTGCTTGGGATGAATGAGGTTTGTCATTTTTTTCAATAACTTTGGGAATTTTTTCAATTGGGAATAATGAGGTTTGGCATTTTAAAAAAATCATGTGACAATAAATTGGTTAATTAAAATAATTTAATGAATTAAATAGTAATAAAAAACAATGTAGTTGGACAAAAAGCACTTTGTAGCAATGAGACATTTCAACAAAAGTATGAAAGGGGAATCCAAACGAAAATTGATTTTCTTTAAAAAAAATAAATCCCTGACAATTACTCCATAAATCATGCTTTCAAAGGAAAAACAGGATTTGTTTTTGGTGATGTCTTTCTAAAGAAGAATCGGCATTAAAGTGTTTTTTTTTTTGGACTGAGGCAAAACACTTCACCCTTTGTTTGACTCGTGTCATCTCGGAGTGAAAAGTTTGAGTGAAACCACAATGGTGGTCTGCATTGAAACAGAATATGATAACCTCTGATTTAGATTAATAATTAATCCACCGATGCTAGTAAGTGTAAACAGCCCCATTGGAGGAAAATTGATGATTGTACGTATTATGAGGAAAGCAATTTGTGGGATAAAAAAAAAATACAGGTAAATGTTTCAGGGGGCATGATAGAGCTGTATCGTTTAGAACTGTATCGCTTAAAGCTAGATATCGTTAAGAGCTGTATGAATGTGAATTTTTGGATGAAAATTACAATGACCTTTTACACAACACAGATTAGTATATTACTCACAAATCGGGAAAGTTATGTTGTCTGGCCATACCTCCTCCAATACCTGCTAAAACAATGCAGTCATACATAGAGACTCCTTTATTTTCAACCTAATGTGCTCTGACGCAACACTACCCTGCACACTGAAAACCTTGTAAAGATGCATTTTAAAAAGTAATGCAAATTTTATCTGGAGCAACTTTTACCAACAACAACACATTTAAATTTTCATGGTGCCATTAATTTGCAAGATTATTTTAGTGATGAATAATATACTTTGTCATTTCTGTCAATTTTGCAAAATCTGTTTGGAGGTTGTTGCTGCTGCTGCTGCTGCTGCTGCTGCTGCTGCTGTTGTTGTTGTTGTCAAAATTTCTCACCTCTCCTTCCCCTTAAGTTAGTTAGCATACATTGCTCAATGAAATACTTTATGAAGCAGTACCAATAACCTGTTTACATAATTAACACTGAGGTACAAAACAAGGTGATTGGAAATGCAGATGTGTACAAACAAATTCAGATGTGTACAAACTTCTTAAAATTGCTGATCATGCGATCGGGCAAAAATGTCTCCTTCAATTTTGGAATTTAAATTGCAATGAATGAAAAATTGGGACAATTGTTTTCACCGCATTCCTCAACGTAAGGCTTACGCTAAGTGGTACTAGGCACCGCCTCAAGAAGATTGCAATATTTCACTGGTAGCTTGATGATTGATAAATCGGGAACCCTCTCATCATGGCTCTGATTGATAAATTTAAAAACCTCTCATCGTGGCCCCGTTCGTTGTCTCTCACCAAAGTTCTGTCACATATGGGAACTGATGATTTTTATCCGAGTGTTTTGTTATTTTCTTTCTCAAATTCGTTCTTTTACGTTATTAGTTGGTAAACCGAGTTGGAATCCACAGGATCTAGCCATCTCTGTCGTCTCGTAGCGGTGTTCCGCATAGAGTGCGGAACACAAATACAACCGTTTAGTCATCTTTGTCCAGACTGGTGTATGCTGAACAAATTTTGTCTATGACTGGGCCACCTCTAGTTCCTTCAGGCACTCTTGCAGCACAAGCACGTAATTGTTTCAATTATTGCAACACATTGACCTGGCATGACACCAAACGCATGGACATTTGAAAATAGTTTACTGATTGATTCACTTCTTGTGCACTCGGAAAAGCAATTACAGACTTGGCATTTAATATGGAATATTTTTTTTGTGGGGGTCAACTTACTTTTCAAGATGTCTTAGAACCAAAAGTTCATTGGAATTATGTTGAAATTATTCTAGATTTTGTTAATGTGACCTTTAAAAGAAACAAAAACCACATTTGACATTTCGAAACAAATAAATTGATCCTTGAAAGTGATGTAAACTGATATCAAACTCAATTCATGGACAGTACTGTGTTAAACTTCTGTACGTTTTCCAGAAGTATCTCTTTATTTTGCACATTAGCCAAAATTTTTTTTAACAAAAACAAAAGTTAAATTACGACTGGGATTACGGACAGTAAAATTACAGTTCAATACGTCGTGTAACCCCCACGAGCATTCAGGAGAGCACGTACACGTTGAGGCATGCTGTTCACGAGATTTGCCAAGGTTTGGACAGGAATCGCTTGCCATGCAGTGACAATAGTCTGCTGCAATTCATGCACAGAGGTCGGCTGCTGGTCCAAGTGGTCGATTTGACGCGTTAATTCTGCCCACAAGTTCCCTATCGGATTCATATCAGGGGACATGGCAGGCCACTCCATATGCTCTACACCACGGTCAGCAAGAAAGTGTTGGATCATGCGAGCATGATGAGGCCGTGCATTGTCATCTTGGAAGACAAAGTTTCCTCGAAAGGCTGCACGAGCAAATGGAAGCAATGTTTCTTCCAGAATGGCCCTGTACTTGAACTGGTTCAGGTTTCCATTCAGAACAACCAGGTCAGTTTTGCCCCCTGCATGAAAAGCAGCCCAAACGGTCACCCCACCACCTCCAGCTTGGACTCTTGGCACTATACAATCTTTGTTGTAGGCTTCATGCACTTGTCTGCGCACTCGGACGCGGCCATCTTCACGATAGACCAGAAATCTAGACTCGTCACTGAAGATCACGTGATTCCAGTGTCCTGGCTGCCATTGATTGTGCTCTCTGGCCCACTGCAATCGGCGCTGGTGGTGTTGTCTGGTCAGGCGTGGCTTTCTCAGGGGACGCCTGGCACCCCTGAGGTGGCCTGCTTGAACCAGTCGTTGGTTGACTTGCCTTCTGGATACAGGCACATTTGTCAGTTGCTGCCACTCAGCCCTAAGCCGATCAGCTGACTTGGTACGGCCATTGCGGACTAACCGGTGCAGCTGGCGATCATTCCTCCTTGTGGTTCTGCGGGGACGTCCTGGCCTCGGTATTAGAGTAGGGACACCCCTCTGAGCATTTCGTTTCAGGATCTTTGACACCTGACCTTGAGTGACGCCGTACTGCCGAGCAATAGCACGCCGTTTCATGCCGTAATTTCGTAAAGCCTCCACTCCATGACAAACAGCATTGTCTAGTTGACGGACCATCTCCAGAGGAAGCGGCAATAACTTTTGGAGACATGCAGCAGTTGTTTTCCACTAATACAGAACGCAACAACCATTGTATACCCGACTGTGAAGCCAATCATCAAATGCACCTGTACGTACATTTTGCCACGCCACCTGTGATATAATCCTGTTGTTGACTTCTTGCTGCGACAGACAATCAGTGACATGGTTCTTTGAACAAATAAATCACCAAAGTGTAAAAGAAACTCACCAGATTGATATACTGAGTTAAGAAAGTAAACCCAAGTCAAGAAAAAAAAAATTCCATATTAAATGCCAAGTCTGTATGATGAATTATCTGCACTACTTGATGTCAGGGGTCAAAGGTTACAGAAATCAGAGATGTGTGAGAAAAATTACTTTTACTACCTAAATGTCCTACTTTTACATTTGCAAAATAAAAGAAGACGTTATATTTAATACCTGTAGTATCAAAGGATATTTCAGGTGAATATGATCAGAGGTGGTTAGATTCCCCTTTAAGATCTTTATGCTCCGATTAATCCATCCTTGCACTATTTGAAAGCTACTTACAGTAATGTGATGTTATTACCTCCACCATTGAAGGTGGATGGAGGTTATGTTTTCACCCCTGTTTGTCTGTCTGTCTGTTTGTCTGTCTATGAACAGGATATCTCAAAAAGTGGTCGATGGATTCCGACAAAATTTGCGGAGAGGTGTAGCGTATGTGACAAAGACAAAATGATAAAATTTTGGTGATGATCCGGATCTGGATCCTCCAGCTAGTATAATTTTTTATGTGATTCTTTACCATTGAGTGATAGGGCCAAAACGATACATATCAGGATATCTCAAAAAGTTATGGATGGATTTGGACGAAACTTGGTGGAAATGTTGTGTGTGTGACAAGGAAGAATTGATTCGAGTTTGGTGAAGATCTGAATATGGATTCAAATACGAGAATTATTTAATTTTAAGTGAATCTTCACCATTGAGAGATCGGTCGAAAACTGATACATAGCACGATATCTCAAAAGGTTTGGACGAGTTATGACTAAACGTGGTGGAGGAGTTGGTTAGGTGACGAGAACAAGCTGATTCGATTTTGGTTCTTGCCCGAATCCAGATCCAGCCTCTCATTGGGATACAAAACATAGACTGTTCAGCGTGGTGGAGGTATGCTCTCTACCGAGTGCCGTTCTAGTCTTTATATATGTTGTCGTACATTCATATCAAAAAGGGTTTGTACAACTTTTCAAACTTTTTGCTCTTCAACGGTTAATACTTCAGTGTTTAAATTGCCAAGTCCACACAAATATAATGGCACTGCTTTATTATTGTTCTTCATGGAATGCTGTGTTTATTCAACCAAACCTTGTCTAAAATCTTATTTAGCTTGTTTTGTGGATTACCATAATTGGTTTGCCATGTGGTTTGCCGTAATTTATATTTCACTGTTAATCAAATCATTGGGTGGTTTGTTAAATACTGCACTAAAAATGGCAATGGAAATTATTAGGGTGGATGAATTGGTTTTTATTGTCAAATTGAAAGAAGACGAGAGAACATGGATGGTGGTATCTCACCCACAGTTGGTCAGAGTTACTCGAATACCTGCTGAAAATGAGAGAAAGCCACGTGTTCGAGGTGTCAACAAGAAGAAGGTGGAGTGTGCTGTAAAGAGGGAAGGGGCAACAGAAAGGCAGCGGCCTACAAGTCAGGTGTTGCAGGCCTTGCCTCATGAGAAGAAGACCCAAGGTGTGACACAGCAGACACATCAGCAAATCGACCACATCTTGGATCCTGGATCACAAATTCCATCTGTATTTCTCGACCCCAAAAGGTTGGTGGTATCACTGTATACATGCTCTTCTTTTTTTAAGTCGCAATTTTTGTTATCTTAGCCGCCATTCTCATAATTATTATTATGATGCATTTGATTATATATTATATAATGATATTATATCTCGGTGGTATCATGTGTTTGCCTCATAATTTCCTAATTTTTGTTTCATTATTCACTTCACTCGCATGTTTAGGTTATGCAGTCGTCATATTTTAGGGAGTAGCTTAAGCTGTCTGTTTCAAATTGCGTTCATTTGTTTCTGGATGTTAAAGGCCAGGTACCTTCTTTGAAATAAGAGTATGCTTTTGTGCCACAAGAACAAGGATCAAAAGTTGATTAGATGGACATCTATCGAATTATTAATCTGGCCAAATTCCAGGTTCCTAATTAATTGTTTGAGTTTAGAGATGACCTGTTGGTTGTGCACACGTTTTAGGTTTTTCTCTTCCTAACGATAACGATGAATGAAAAATTACGAGATTTAAATAAATGTCTTTTATTGATGCATTATTTATTTTGTTGACCTCGCAGGTCAAAATTTATTTCTGACCCGAGTTTCGTTCATCAATTTAGCAAAGCTGGGCACCAAACGGTTAATCCGTTAATCGTTAATTAACGAAGTTAACTTTTTCATTAACGATTTAACTTTTAAGTTAGCTTTGAAAATCATTATCGGACTAACTAACTTCCGTTACATTTAACTTCCGTTAGCTCAAGTCTGTTAACCCAAAAATTTCATGATCGACCTGGCTTGTGGGATGGATCGGCTTGTGGGATGGATCGGCTTGTCTACGGTCCGCGCCGGAAATCCGTTAATTTTTCTGGGTCCCTCGGGTCAACCAACAACCAACAACCAACAACAACAACCATGTAGTTGCTTCTCAATTGCAGGTGCAGGCACTTCAAACATACATCACAGTTTGATTCGGAACGATCGGCTTGGCGAGCGATATCAATCTGAATGGTACTGAACGCACCTCTGTACTGTGCTGTGGTGTGCTGTACTGTGCTGCGCTGTACTGTACTGTGCTATAGTGTGCTGTAATGTGCTGTTCTGTACTGTGCTCTACCATAGTGTGCTGTGCTATTCTGAACTGTGCTGTGTTGTAGTGTGCTGTAATGTGCTGTTCTGTACTGTTCTGTGCTATAGTGTGCTGTAATGTGCTGTTCTGTACTGTACTGTGCTATGGTGTGGTATGTGGGCCCCGCAATTTTTTTTTAAATCGGGCACCTTAACATGTAAGGCCGGCCCATGTTCTAAAGCCCTTAAAAAGACCCCCAAAAAGGCTTATTTTATAGTTTTGGCACTTTTTTAGGTGGTTTTAGAGCAAAAAGCGGGTTTTTGGGGTTTTTAATAGGAAAAATTAACGTTAACGGTTTATTGATAACTTTCGTTACATTTTAAACGAGTTACCTGATTAACGGTTATCAAAGTTAACTTTTTGGTTAATGGATTAACGGTTAACGAAGTTACCTTTTTGATTAACTGTGCCCACCTTTGCAATTTAGCCTCTGCCACTTTTCCATATGCCCTGCAAATAAGCAGTTCACTTGAGATTTCTGATGCATTCATGTTGGTGTAGAGCTGATTCTTCTGTCAAGTAATTGAATGCATCAGATAATTTGGTCACTTGAAATCATCAGCATGGATGCATTGGCTCTGTCTCGAAGTATGTTTAGTCAGGCATATATATTGCCGCATTGCCGGCTTGAGCAGCCCTGGGAACGGATAGCCGATTGAGCTTTACACTCCAAGGCATTCAGTCAACAATGGTGGAGTTAATACGCACGGGGGGTGAGGCAGCGAAAGGTGGCGAAACTCTTAACTGTATGGACCCCACTGGACGTCTTCGACCCTGCGATAATCAATTCAACTGACACGGAATTATAATGCAAAAATACCGGCTTTATTGAAATAAATGCCGGCAACAAAAGAATGCATGGTAAACTAAAATTCCTAATCGAGGGACCCTCCACACGGACTCAGCGCACCCAGACGACACACAGCCAGCACCGATGAGCCAAGGAAAGAACAATGCGGTCTCTCAAACTGATGAAAGTCAGGGACCACTCAGACAAAATGTCGGGACACGACTGTTCGTGATGAATTCCAGATGCCGAGAGAGCAGTATATGCCACTGCACGGCACCAATGTTCCCACACAAGAGAGGGCACGCAAATGTGTCCGCCTTCCACGAACACCAATAACCGAGAGAGTATAATTTCGACTACTCGTTCTGAAACCCCAAACCAAAGAGATATGTGACTGCTCGTAATGGAGGCCAGCCTGGAGAGAGGGAAAATGTCGGGAGCCAAGTCTTTTGTACCCAGGGTTCTTACGTCATCCAATGACATCTGCGCATGCTCCTATCAGCGAGTCCCATCTACTCGCTCTATGGCCGTCCTGACCAATTGTTCTTCGGCACGTGGCCTTACGGCCACTTGCCGGCCTTTGTGATCACCAAGTCGGTGGTATCAGCGGTGGTTGAATGTCCTATTCCGGGTACTTTTATTTAATGTTATAATTCATGCTGAATGCTTGGCTTGGCTATGTGTTTGCTGCAGTCATAAGGAACACAGGAAAAGATTACAGAGGCACTTAGATACAGGGAATTTACCATTATTCCCTAACTAATTAACATAACCCCACACCTCATCATGGGGACAAAGATACACTCTTACATGACATCCGGTCTAACGGATCCCTACTCATGGTACATGGGGGTTCTTCTTCTTTGTCGCGACATCCGGAGCACATTACCTATACAATTCTACCTGGCCTACTATATTTCATTGCCTACCCCGCATAAACATAACAATATATATATATATATATATATATACATATATATATATATATATATATATATATATACAGTATATACAGTCATGTGAAAAAGTAAGTACACCCCATGTAAAGGTTTGACTTTTTCAACATATTTCAACATACAGCTATTTTATCTTCATTTCAACAATATTGATAGATAAAGGTGATATAATATAACAAATATCATGAAACATTTACATTTTGTAGTCCATTGTATAATTTAAATAAACATAAATGCAAATTTCGCACGTGGAAAAAGTAAGTACACCCCCTACATTTAGCACTACTTCAAATACCTAAAATGAGAATCAGGTGCACCAGGTCAGGTGCAAATGATTAGAACATCGTAAGAGAGGATCTTGGAGGAACCTGTCTTATTTAAACCTCAGACATTTAGTTTGGTTTGCTCTTTGTTGTTGAAGTGTGCGGCGTCACCATGCCTAGATCAAAAGAGCTCTCTGAGGCCTTCAGAAAGAAGTTTATAGATGCCTACGAGTCTGGGAAGGGATTTAAAAAGATCTCCAAACAATTTGAAATCAATCATTCGACTGTCCGGAAGATCATCTACAAGTGGAGAAGATTCCAATCAGCTGCCAACTTGTTCAGGCCAGGCCGCCCCAGCAAGTTCAGTCCGAGAGCAGACCGCAAGATGCTGAAAGAAGACTCGAAGAACCCCAGAATGTCATCACGGGACCTACAGGTAGCTCTTGCCACTGTTGATGTCAAAGTGCACGAGTCTACCATTAGAAAGAGGCTGCACAAATTTGATCTACATGGGAGGTGTGCCAGGAGGAAACCTTTGCTGTCCAGAAAGAACATCAGGGCAAGACTAAAGTTTGCCAATGAACACCAAGGCAAAGACTAGCACTTCTGGAACAATGTGCTGTGGATAGATGAGTCAAAGGTAGAGCTATTTGGCCACTGTACCAGAAGACATGTTTGGCAAAAACCAAAGACAGCATTTGACCACAAGAACCTGATACAAACTGTAAAGCATGGTGGTGGAAATATTATGGTTTGGGGCAGCTTTGCTGCATCAGGGCCTGGGCAGCTCACCATCATAGAATTCACTATGAATTCTTCATTGTACCAGAGGGTGTTTGAGGATAATGTGAGGCCTTCTGTCGGAAAGTTGAAGCTCAACCGAAGGTGGACCTTGCAACATGACAATGACCCTAAACATACCAGTAAATCCACCAAGGAATGGCTGAAAAGAAAGAAATGGAGGGTTCTGGAATGGCCAAGTCAAAGCCCGGATCTAAATCCCATCGAGATGTTGTGGGGGGATTTGAAACGAGCTGTGCATGCAAGAAACCCCTCAAACATCGCACAGCTGAAATAATTCTGCATGGTGGAGTGGGCAAAAATTTCTCCCAGTCGATGTCAGAGACTGGTAGACAGTTATAAGAAATGCCTTCTTGAGGTTGTTTCTGCCAAGGTGGGCAATACCACCTCATAGAGCAAAGGGTGTACTTACTTTTTCCACGTGCGAAATTTGCATTTATGTTTATTTAAATTATACAATAGACTACAAAATGTAAATGTTTCATGATATTTGTTATGTTATATCATCTTTATCCATCAATATTGTTGAAATGAAGATCAAATAGCTGTATGTTGAAATATGTTGAAAAAGTCAAAACTTTACATGGGGTGTACTTACTTTTTCACGTGACTGTGTATGTATGTATGTATGTATATATATATATATATATATATATATATATATATATATATATATATATATATATGTATATATATATATATATATATATATATATATATATATATATATATATATATATATATATATATATATATATATATATATATATATATATATATATATATACACAAAGAATTAAGTTAAGCACCCCCCCCGTTTTTTTACAACCTCGCACATTACAAGTTTGTTGTCGTCAAAACAGTGTAATATACCCATGATATTGCTATATTTTCTGGAGAAGTGATATTATGGTCACATAAAAACATAACAATCATGCCGTTTTCAATATTTTATTCTGAATAATTTAAGGTGAAATTTTTTGGGAATTTTAGGCATATTTTCACCTCAATTTAAGTATGGAGCTATAGGTCCATCACGGACAGTGTGGATGACGTTTATGTTTTCTAACGTACAGTCATTGTTCTGAGAAGACCTCTAGCGATCTTTGCGTCAATAACGTGTGTAGGACCCACGTGATCGGATCACTGACTCAACCCTACGTCTCATAGACCCTGTAAGCCGTCGTATGCGTTGCTGTGGCAGGTTGTTCCATTCCCGATGTAATGCACGTTCCAATTCATCCAGATTGGCTATTGGAGGGACCATCTTCGCAATTTGTCGTCCCAACATGTCCCAAACGTGCTCGAGGGGGTTCAACCTGCCACAGCAACGCATACGACGGCTTACAGGGTCTATGAGACGTAGGGTTGAGTCAGTGATCCGATCACGTGGGTCCTACACACGTTATTGACGCAAAGATCGCTAGAGGTCTTCTCAGAACAATGACTGTACGTTAGAAAACATAAACGTCATCCACACTGTCCGTGATGGACCTATAGCTCCATACTTAAATTGAGGTGAAAATATGCCTAAAATTCCCAAAAAATTTCACCTTAAATTATTCAGAATAAAATATTGAAAACGGCATGATTGTTATGTTTTTATGTGACCATAATATCACTTCTCCAGAAAATATAGCAATATCATGGGTATATTACACTGTTTTGACGACAACAAACTTGTAATGTGCGAGGTTGTAAAAAAACGGGGGGGGTGCTTAACTTAATTCTTTGTGTATATATATATATATATATCATATACCACCAATGATAGTGCTACGGTTTTTGAGATTGACACATTTAAGTCATTAAAGGTTAAAGGGTTTACCCCCATAGTTAGTCACACGAACAACATAAAGGCCCATTTGTAGTATAGTTATGTCTTAGTATGTGTAAGAATTGGCCATTTCCCCTCTTAGTGCCTGCGTGTGTAAAGACATGAGAATAGGTCCTCCATTCATTTTGCGTCCCACCTCCAATTCTACCTCTATGGGCGTAATATGGGATGGGTGCAATTCTACCTCTATGGGCGTAATTAATCCCACGCCCCATTAGGCTGACCACTAGTCGAGTAACACGTGGTAGGCCTGAGAAGGAGGAGCGTGGGGTCGGGTGGGGGCGGCGATGAGAACGGGAGCGGGCAGAAGGCGATGACGGTAAGAGCCACCAGCCAATCAGGGCTCTAGCGGCATGGCGTGAGAGGGCGTGGTGAGGCGCATCTGGTGAGTTCGAGAAGGTTCGCGGGGCGTGCCTATATAACATGCTGCGCAAAGCCCTCGAAAGGACTCGCAGAGGAGAGAGAGAGAGATAGAGGACTTACAGCGTGATAAGAGGACTCGCATCGGAGAGAGAGAGATCGAGGACTTACCAGTAGGACGAGGACTTGAACGGCGGTGGCGAAAGGATTCGGACTCACAAGATAAGCGCATTGTTTTGAGTACTTGCGGAGGATACGTGCGTTGTTTAAGGACTTGCGCAGAGAGAGAGAAGAAGAGGCGTTGAACGTTGAACCAAGTACGCGGGCGCAGCCAGGCGCGCCGGTAACACATATTGCGCTTTTCACCCACGTGAGTAAGCGCGGCCATAGCCGCAAGTGAATAACCGCCAGCCGCGTCGAAGTCCGCTCCCTACCAATTCGCCCCGTGATAACTCGCTCCGTTTAGACGACACGCGGAGAGCTCCTGCCTTCACCTACTCCAAGGGACGTGCCAGGGACCGGAGAGAGAGAGCTGCACGGAAGCCATCCCTGGACGAGCTGGTGAACATCGTCCTGCCATCTGCAATCCCCGTGTGAGTGTGTGTGTGAGACGGGCCCGTGTCCTTGGGTTTTAAGTAAGACAGTTTTTAAGGATTTGCTCTGTGTCTCTGCTCTTGAATCATTGTGCATAGTGTAAATAAATTCTGTTCTTCCTTCCAATTCGATCGTCTTTGTGATTTCGCCATTGACTAAGCGTGGTACGAATCAGAACCGCTTGAATCGGGTTCCACCATCTAAACGGTGCGGATCATGTGTACGCAACCGCTCGGCGTATCAACACACGTGGTTCGCGTGAGGCTTGTCTCCTCGCTTCAGGGCAGCGCGAGTATTTAGGTAATAGCGAATTTGGTCCTGATACCCTATTTCGCGCTGACCGGAAGGGACGTCATAGGCCTTGGGTCGCGCCTGGTCGGTCAAAGACAAGGGGACTAATCCCCCCTTGGTAAGGGGAGAAGGCCGGCGGCGGACCCACAACAATATGTTAAAAACAGCATCAACTTTGACAAAATTAATACTTAACAAAATGCACTGCATCTAACTCAAAGGACATATGTTTTATTCATGAGAGATTATATGCTTGTTTCATTGTGATTTATCCCCCCAAAAAATGTAATACAAAATGTAAGTTTATGTAGAAATGAGTCATACTGTTATATATTACTCTTCAAGTCGAGAAAGCAAATGCGCAAAATACTATGTAAAGCCAATTTAAAGCAATATATGACATGTTTATAAAGCGAGGAAGTTCGTACCCTGTACCATGAGACTACTGTTGAAATGTACACTCCTGATGCACATAAATATTCAGACAGGACTTTCATCAAAGCTCATTAGTTTGCCAAGTTTATGCACGTATACAGTGTTTTGAGTCTTAAAGCCATCGGTTATCTCTCACAGTTTTGATATTTGCTTTATTATAAACCCAATTGCGTTAAGTTTAATGTCATTAGGTCGCCTTCATTACTCAGCTTGCATAAACAAGTCGGATCGCAACACATTTTATGAAGGATGGTGTCATTATAAACATCTACAGTATGTTCGAGGACGTGTTGAAAAGTAATGCCTCCTATTATTTTTCTCCAAAACAGACAAAGATATTAAAGTGAAACATAGTGCATGTTAGAATAAGTGTGGTTCAGGGTGCTTGTAAGAAAGAATAAGTGTGATTCAGAGTGCATGGAAACAACAAGTGTAATGTGGTTCCTGTAATTAATGAAATGTGTCGAGTTCTTCCTGCCACTGGGTGCGAAGTTTTATTAGTCTGACACTAGATTTCTCCGTGCTACATTATAGTCAAGTTGGCAGGCGACAGCATGATGTGTCAGTGCTGCGAAGCGCTAGAGATGAGAGTTGGGATGACTGACTGGAGATTAAATGGCTAGAGATGAGAGTTGGGATGACTGACTGGAGATGAGAGTTGGGATGACTGACTGGAAATGAGAGTTGGGATGACTGACTGGAGATGAGAGTTGGGATGACTGACTGGAGACAAAATGACTGGAGTGAGAGTTGGGATGACTAACTGGAGATTAAATGACTGGGGATGAGAGTTGGGGTGCATCATTACAATCCGGAGAGTTAAGGAACACCTTCGTGGAGAACTTTTTAGCCGCGTCGCAGACGCTGCTCATAGAGTGCACTCTGCTGTTGTTGTTGTTACCACCTCTTCTTCTTCTTCTTCTTCTTCTTCTTGTTGTTCTTGCAGAGAAGACAAAACCTCAAAGCTCCACCCATTCTGGGAACCATAGCTCCACCCATTCTGGGAGAGCCTTCATATAAACAAATATCCACCATTTTATTAACTCGCATAGCTTTGAGGCCTGTATTGTAGGCCCGTGGTGTCTTCCTCTCACACAGTTTTCTTTCAAATCAAATTCGATATATCATTTCATTTTTCACAGTCGCCAACATAGTTTTAGACTCGGTTGAAAAAAAACGGGAAGAAAATGCGATGAAAGTTGCCCTTTATAGAACGAAATGAATTCTCAAAGGCCTGTAACTTCAAGTCCATTGACATTTTTTTTTTTTTAATCGCGGCATGCTCAGTCATCCACCGCCCGAAATACCAGACGGGAAAATGCCGAGATATATATATTTTGTTTAAATCGCGGCATGGTCAGTCATACACCGCCTGAAATAACAGACGGGAAAATGCCGAGATATATTAAAAATTCGTCCATTTGATGACAATCGTCACGATTAAATATTTAATTTATACGTCGTCACAATAATGTGGAGAGAGGAGCATAGCTTCGTTCACGTGTCGCCACACACGGGAAATTGCCGAGATATATATTTTTTTCAATCGCGGCATGGTCAGTCATACACCGCCTGAAATAACAGATGGGAAAATGCCGAGATATATTAAAAATTCGTCGCCACACACGGGAAATTGCCGAGATATATTTTCACTTTGCACAAAAATAACATCAAGTAATCGAATCAATAGGAATGTCCTGTGCTTATAACATCGACGTTATAGGCACAGCTGCATCTAGGCATTGTGTAACATCGACGCGGCTTTTGTTTTAATTAAAACTTTTTGTACTTGTTTCTTCTGACGATGATGTCAAGGCTGCTGTGAAGCACTGGTTAAGTCAGGGGGGAACATAGTTCTATTGTGACGGCATCACAAAACTACTTCAACATTGGCAGAAATGTGTGGACCACAGTGTTTGTGATGTTGAGAAAAAAATAAGCACCATGGTAGAACAAAGATTGATATTAGTACCTGTCTTTGTTTCATTTAAATATATTTACCTGTTTTGGAGAAAAAGAATAGGAGGCATTACTTTTCAGCATGAGTTTGAAAAAGGAGCAACGGTGCAAATAGAATATGCAGAAGTCATAGTTTGGTGGAAAAAAAAAACTCCATGCTTACATCATGGTAATTAACCCTTGTTGGGTGGCTTGCTCACTGTTGTGAATACAATAAAGACTTCATGAGAGCTTTGGTTCCTCAAATACTTAGATTTGTATGGCTAATTAAATGAAATGGCAATTCATCAAAATAACAGGTTTTTATTGGTTGATCTTCTTTAACTCCAAATATGGCCTTCATATGTTCTTTTGGAAATATAATCTCCAGTTTGCACAAAAGTGTCCATTTTTAAAAATTATATTTACATGCAATTAAAGTTGTCCTCTCATCACTGTGCCAAATAACAAATGCTGATGAAGTAATATGAACGCATTTAAAAACTATGGATGAACTGTATAACAGACCAACCCTAGTCTTGAAAAGACGAGATTTCCATTGGACCTACATATTAAAATGCAGATATTATGAAACATTAGCCTCGCCTCTCTCTCTCTCCCCTCTCTCCCCTCTCTCCCCTCTCTCCCCTCTCTCTCCTCTCTCTCCTCTCTCTCCTCTCTCTCCTCTCTCTCCTCTCTCTCCTCTCTCCTCTCTCTCTCTCTCTCTCTCTCTCTCTCTCTCTCTCTCTCTCTCTCATATCCCACCCACATCCCCCCCACTTAAGTACCCCATATATTCAGTCATCTCCCCATTTTTCTTGTCACTTGCTTATCATCTCTCTTTATTCCCATCAAGGAGAGGTGATGGGATGGAATGGCATTTGACAGGACAAAAGGGCCATAGAACACCAAAAACAACAATCCCATAACTAATGTAAAAAGTAGAGAATGAAAAAATGATATACCGTACATACGAGGGTAAATCAAAAAGTAAAGGTGCAATATGTGTGTAATATGTGTGCAATAAATTGCCTTTACTTTTTGATTGACCCTCGTATATTTATTTATTACAGATCTGATATCGGGGTGAAACGGGGCGTAGATTAGAATAGTTATTCCATAGTGCATGTTATAACAAGTGTGATGTGATTTCTGTACTTAATGAATTGTGTCAAGCATGTTTAGAAAGATCGAGGGATTCTAGTCCCTCAGCCAAGTTTATCTCTCTATGCCCTGCCTTTCCCACATCCCCACATTATTGAACCTTCCCCCATTGTATTGGCTAGAAAAAAAAAAATCACAACCATTGAAAAATTTCCGTAAAAGAAAATATCTGAAAATAAAAGTCGGCCGGTGCGGGTCATGTGACTCAAGACAATGGAGCTTACACTCAAACCGGTAACGCAATCTTCCGGATCTTGCCATATTTATGGTAAATAATATATACTGCTGTAGCTGTAAACTTTTAAACAAAGAGTTCATTCTAATCACTAATTTTTGATTTACTTGAGATATATATCTGCTTGCAGAATGTAATCACAATACACTTCATCAAATCTATAAAGCTCTCTCACAATCCACATCATCAAATATATAAAGCCTAAATTTATTACTTATGCACATAAGGTACACCTGAGTAGTTGCTTGCAATGTGCAAGCATGTACCACTGGTATGTACAGTAAACCCTTAAATAATGTGAATTTGAATATCGCGGTTTTGACCAATCTCTGGCAACTTCTGTGTACCGATTTAGTTATCGTGCGGCTTAATTTTGACCAATCGTTGTTTGTGAACTGAGTTGTGACCGATATCTCGCACCACAAGCCTTTTGTTATTTGTCACGCACGTTAATGTATTTTCTCGACGCCCAGGAACCAAACACCATTTTTTCCATAGGCAATAAGTTTTAACTTTCGTGGTTTTGAATATGCTCTTCTTTTTTGAATATGCACCATTGTAGAATAAAGATTGATGTTAGTATCTGTCTTTGTTTCATTCTAATATATTTACCCGGTTTGTAGAAAATGACACTTATTCTAATATGCACTATCGCGAGGTTTGTGGAATTAAATTCTCAATTTTATAGACCAGTCCATCCCAGATAGGCAACAGACCAGTGGACTGGTAAAAAATTGAGAATTTGAATAATAAACCAGTGGGCTGATAGTGTTATATATGTTGCCCTTTTGATTTTGCAACTAAATAAAGTCTCAGTTCTACGGAACATCAGCAAAATTATCAGAGATGGTACTAAAATGCTGCAAATGAGGCAGGCATCTCTATGATTATGGTTTTAAAGTGGGTTCCTGTAACTGAGTGTCTTGCTGAGCTATAAATTCTAAATTTGCAAATTAATCTCTGGCCTTTGGTTGCTTTATCTTTCAACAAGCCAAGTTTTCTTTCTGATCGGGTATTTTTTGAGGTATGATGCACTTTTCTTACATATCGAGATGTCATTCTTATTCATCTAAGTATTGCGTGAGAAAATAGACAACATTTACCTGCCGATGTCAACAGAGAATGTGAGTCCAGATTTATAATTTGTTTGAATTGGGGAACTGATCAATATCCTATTCATAAAAGTTCACTCGTTTTCTTTCTCCGATTCCAGCTCACGGGCTAAGAAAGGAAGGAAGAAACGAAGCCCCCAGCATCCGGCTGCTGACCAGGAATGCCTTCTTGAGTCAGACACTGATGCACCAAGTCGTCTTGCTTCAAATGGAACGCACATGGTTAGTGAATTAGCATACACATCATGGTATGTGAATTAGCATACACATCATGGTATATTTTGTAGTTACAGAGCACCTGTCTAATAGAGACTAAACTGTATGTGATCTGGTATGAGAAATTGAATTAGAATACAACTTGAAGAATTGTTTTCTCTGTCATTTCAGCAATTATTAGAGTTGATATGAGACATTTGTTGGAATAATATGATGTTCTAAGATTGGTATTTTGCACTCATTATTGTTTGACATGATGTGACCTGTAGATATTATTCAGCCTTTTCCCAAGCACAGTTGTCTGTCATGTCATTTGTCGTGAGGGAAGGGATGGAGGGGGAGCATACACCAGATATAGACTTGACAATGAACCATCAGGTCTTTGAGAAAGGAGATGGGTTTGATAGGTCAACCTTGAATTGGATGGTGTTTTCTTGCTCTCCTGAGAGTGGAGTGCTTGTTGCAAGTTTTGTCTAATGATCTGAGATTGCCTTCAGTCGGATTTGTCTGCCATGAAGAGAAGGAAAGTTGTTTGAGGAAATGCCTCACCAAAGCATTGCGTATATTGGGAGTGATCTTAGATGAGGTGTCACTCTCTGTGCTGTGCCAAATTGGTGATCTGAGATGAGATGAGGATGAGGATGATCTAAGGAAAGATTTATGGATTTATCAACTGCAATGATGGATTCCATGACATTACTGATTATTGGAAGTAATCTGATAGGCCTGTAGTTAAGGGGATCCGTTTTTCTACCACCAGAGGTGAATGGAGGATATGTTTTCACCCATGTCTTTCTGTCTGTTTATTTGTCTGTGAGCAGGATATCTCCAAAAGTTGTGGACAGATTCAACTGAAACTTGGTGGACAGGTTACGTATGTGACATTGTGACAAGGATGAATTTATTCGATTTTGGGGCGATCCGAATCCGGATGTGGATATGAGAATTTTTTTAATTTGTCAGTGATTCCTCAGCATTGAAAGATGGTGCCAAAATGATATATAGCATGATATTTTAAAAAGTTTTGACAAAACTGGTTAGGTGACAAAAACAAGCCGATTAGGTTTTGGTTTAGGTCCAGATCTGGACTATCAGTGGTATATAAAACGTAAGCTGTTTGTCCTGGCAGAGGTATGCTCTCTGCCAATTTTCATTATAGTTTATGTAATCCAGTGATGTTAGCTGATTTGCAAGCAGAACTTACCTATTAGAAGAAATTACCAATTTTGTGAAAGCATATTTATCCAAATAATGATTGAAGTGACAATCTTCAGGAAACTAATGAATTATGCAGTGGAGTGGGTGACGGTTCGGAGGGTATGTTTGAGTATTTTTAACCACATTTCTTTAACGTAACTGCTATTTCAATTTAAAATGCTGAGATTTTTTTTGTAGTTACTTTTTTGTTATGATTGGGGTTGGGTGGTAACGAGGGCGGTTATGGGTGTGTTTGTAGATCGGTTTTTCAGAAATTAACGAGTCAATGTGAAATATATAAAGCGAGGATTGAAAACATACAGAAGGAAATCGTTTCGGGGGTGAAGTGATAGCAGAGTGTGGTTATGAGTTATGACAGCCCAGCAGATACACCATGGTTCGGCAAATGCCGTTGAGACAGCTGCTCTGCTCCCATATGAGTAGATTTTACAGGAAGTTAACCAGTTGTATGCCGACGAGAGCAACAGTATGGCCTGCCTGTATATATGCGTGGTTTGAGCATCTTTGATGCTTGATGTTGGTTATGCGGTCGCGAATAGCAGAGGGACATGGGCCACGAATAATAAATTGTACACCAGAAAGCTTCCTGCAAATAGTCAAAACCACGAGTGCTACAAGTGAAAACCTATGCTGTTGACAATAAAGTGGAGTTTTAGAAAGAAATACACAAATTACAGGACTGAAATTACTGCTATGCTTTAACATTAGAGTTGTGATATCATGAAAACTATTGTTTAGGATATCATGAAAATATCATGAAAACTATTATAAAGTGTAGAAAAAGGAATTCGATTGGAGTAAACTAGGTCTTATAAGAATGAAACCATAATGCCTTGAGAAGTCTCGCATGATTGAGAAAAAAGAATAAGAAGTGTGAATATCAAAATAGGTAGGTGATGAGGGAATGAAAAAGTTGGTAAGGAAGTAAGAACATTTCAAGGGTATAAGAACAAATATCATAATAATACTAGAACGGCACTTTGTAGAGAGCATACCGCTACCTGGTGCTGAACAGTTTATGTTTTGTATCCACCGATATACCAGATCTGGATCCGGACATGAACCAAAATGTAATTGTCTTGTTCTTGACATCTAACCAACTATTCCACCTAGTTTTGTAATAATCTGTCGACAACTTTTTTTGAAATATCGTGTTATATATCATTATTAGCCCTATCACTTAATGGTGAAGAATCACTTTAAAAAAACATTTTCATGCTCGTATCCGGATCCATATTCGGATCTTTACCAAAATCGAATTGATTTGTCATTCACACACTCAACCAGTCCACCAAATTAGGTGCGAATCCGTCCACAACTTTTTGAGTTATCGTGCTATATATCAGTTTAAGCCCCATCATCACTCAATGGTTTAGAATCACTTTAAATTCTCTGATATGGATCCGGATTCGAATCTTCACCAAACTTTATTCACTTCTTCCTGGTCACATACCTAAGCTTTTTTTTTTTTTTTTTTTTTTTTTCTCTTTCTCTTTTTTGTTTGTATACTGAATCGAGGCTCGTGAAAGAGCTAACATTTATTTCACAAACAAATCAACCAGACAAACAAAATATACAAAAAGAGGGAGCGGAAGACAAGATGGGGAGAGAAGGGGAAGCACACAACCACAACATTTGAGAGCAGGGAGAAGTGTGGGAGGGAGAGGGCTTGGGGGCAGGAGGCGTGGGAAGGGGAGGGGGGGGGGGGGGGGGAGAGGTATAAAACACAAGGGGACCGAAATTAGCGGGGGTAGAAAAGATCAAGGTTTTGGATGGGGGAGGATAAGAGATGGTGGTGAACAGCTGTTTTAAAGACCTGGAGGGTGGAGTGGGATTGAAGAGAGTGAGGGAGTTTGTTCCAGAGGTGGGAGAAAAGAGGAATGAAGGAGTGAAGGTGAGCAGAAAGTCTTGATTTTGGCAGTTTAACCATAAGAGGGTTGCAGGCAGATCTTGTGCGACCTGTAGGAATATTTGGGGGACAGAGCCCAGAGAGGGCTGGGGGGGCAAGGCCAGAGAGGAGTCGGTAGAAGACAGAAAGACCACCAACCTGCCTGCGGTGAGTGAGTGAAAGACCCTTGGAGTTAGCTTCATCGCGGGAGATTCCAATGATTCTGAACGCTTTGGTTTCAACAACGTGAAGACGGGCTAGGTGTGAGGCAGGAGCACCAGACCAGAGGGGAGAGCAGTATTCCATAGAGCTGCGGATGAAAGCCTTGTATGTGGTGAGGAGCTCAGGTGTGCCAAGGAAGGACTTCGCACGACGGAGGATGCCCAATCGGCGACTGGCTTTGGAGGCCAGATTTGAAATGTGGTTTTCCCAGGAAAGATCATGGCAAATAGTGAGACCCAAAAGCTTGAGTGACAGAACTTCTTGGAGAGGATTATTCAGAAAGTGGATGGGAGGGTTTTTCAGTTGGTCTTTTCGGGGAGACATCGTAAGAGTGTGAGATTTATTAGGATTGAAAGACATGTTCCATTTGTTTGCCCAGTCTGTGATTTTGTCCAGGTCTGCAGAGAGTGAGGAGGCTGCAGACTGCCGATCTGAGGGATGAGGAATGGAGCGACAGAGAGTAGAGTCGTCAGCAAAGAGATAGAGAGGATTTTCAAGAGAGTCAGAGAGATCATTGATGAAGACCAGAAAAAGCACCGGGCCCAGAACACTACCTTGGGGAACTCCAGCCTGAACAGGAGGAGGAGATGAGAGAAACCCATTCAGGGCCACACGTTGACTACGACCAGAGAGGAAGTACGCCAGCCATGCGTGGAGATTTCCATGGATACCAAAGGAGGAGAGTTTGGTGAGCAGAGCAGGGTGCCAGACCGTATCGAAGGCACGTGAAATGTCAAGGGAGACAGCTCTAATTTCCTGTTTAGCGTTGAGGACCTCCATCCATTGTTGAGAAAGCAGAAGCAGCATGTCCAGAGTAGAGTGACCAGGTCTGAAACCAAATTGATGATCAGAGATCAAGCCATTGGAGAAGAGGAAAGATTTCATATCTGAAGCAATGATGGATTCCATGACTTTGCTGATAATTTATTGGGAGAAGGCTGATTGGTCTGTGGTTGCTGGATCTGTTTTTGCACCTTTTTTGTGCAAAGCGGTGATGTTGGCTGATTTCCAAGCAGATGGCAGATGACCTTGAGCAAAAGAGAGGGTGAAGAGAACAGAAAGAGGGAGTGAAAGAGCGGAAGAACATGATTTTAGGACCCGTGGGCTGATGCCGTCAGGACCAGTTGCAGAATCAGAGTCGAGGGTTGACAGAAACTTTCCCACCTTGTCAGGAGGAAAGGACACAGATCCAGGAGCAGCTGGGTACGACTGGGTACAGTGGGTACAGAGAGGGATGGGTTTGGGACACAAGATTTAGAGGCAAACACAGAGTTGAGGTATTCAGCTTTTTCACGTGCGGAGTCAGCCGTTAAGCCATTTGAGGTGAGGGAGGGGATGGAGGAGGAACAAACACCAGAAACAGATTTGACCAGACGCCACCAGGATTTGGAAGAGGGAGACAGATAAGAGAGTTCGGTCTTGAGAACGGTGAGATATTGTTTCCTGGCTCTCCTGAGGGTGGACACACACTTGTTTCGGGCTTTGTGAAAGGAAATGAGATTTCCTTCCATTGGATTTGCTTTCCAGGAGACGAAAGCAAGTTGTTTCAGGGCAACAGCCTCACCACAAGATTCCGTGTACCATGGATGGGAGGAAGGGTATGACAACTGAAGATGAGATGGGATAAATCTGTGCATGAGAGAGAGCAATTTACTTTGAAAGAATTCCCAGGATGAGTTGATGTCAGAGGCGGTAGAGATGGGAGACCAGTCCAGATGATTGATGGCTGCTTGAAGACCGTGCCAGTTGGCCTGAGTGAAATGCCAGACTCGTCGACGCTGAGGAGGCACTCTGAGAATGGTCAGAGAGATGTCCACTTTGACAAGCACATGATCAGATGAGCCGATTGGAGCAGAAGAAGAGCAGCAGACATTTTCAGGGAAGTTTGTCATAACCAAATCCAGAAGAGAAGATGCTCCGTTGACTGAGATCCGGGTCGGGAAATTGACAGATTGTGTCAGTCCCAGTGAGTCGCAGAAATCCTTTGCTGAAGAGCCATGGCTGGTGAGAGAGGCACCCACACCCAGCCAACTGGCATGGTGACAATTGAAATCACCACATATGAGGAAGAGAGATTTGGGATGGGTAGATAGAAGTTGGTCCATATTATCAGACAGCGAGATGTAGATGGAGTCATCGCTGTTTGGTGGACGGTACAACACACATATGAACAAAAGCTGGGAGCGAAGGGGAAAAAAGCTGTCCACCAAGTTTCATCCGAATCCATCCACAACTTTTTGAGATATAGTGCTATACATAGTTTTTAGCCCTATCTCTCAATGGTGAAGATTCTTTCTCAAAGATTTCTTCTTCTTTCTCATTCTTCTTTCTCAAATCCACGTTCTCGCTTGGAGACTTTTCCCAGATTGTTTTTCATGGTTTTCATGGTTCTGTTTGGATATTGTTGGAATATGTTTAAACCGCAGCCGTGATGCTGCCGCCCCCTCCCCCCACCCCCCGAATTTCCATGTTTTAAACGTTTCCCAGTGTGTACCCTGGTCAGAATAGGTACACCGTATCCCTGCGTGTCGTAAGAGACAACTAAGAGGGTTGGCGTCAGGAAGAGCATCCGGCCATAAAAACAATGCCTCAAAAAAAAAAGAGGAGAACCATGACAATTACAACTACATATGGGCAGGGTACAGCACGAAGTGGAGATCGGTTTCTGAGGTTTGGGACATGGAATGTAGGGACAATGACAGGGAGATCAGGAGAAGTGGTGGAAGTATTGGTCAGAAGAAGAGTGTACATATGTTGTGTGCAAGAGACGAGATGGAAGGGAAGTGGTGTGAGAATGGTGAAGGGCAGGCAGGGACTGAAATACAAGTTTGTGTGGCAAGGGTGCCCGGAGGGCATGAATGGTGTTGGTGTCCTGTTTTCTGAGGAGTTTGTAGACAGTGTGGTGAGTGTGACTAGAGTGAGTGATAGGTTGATGATGGTGAAAATGATGATTGGAAAGCTCTTGGTGAACGTCATCTCGGGATATGCTCCGCAGGTTGGTCGAAGCGATGAAGAGAAGGACAAGTTCTGGTGTGCGATAGAGAAGCTGATGGAAAACGTGAAAGATGAGGAAGTTGTTGTGGTGGGAGGAGACCTGAATGGACATGTGGGAAGGAGTATGGATGGTTTTGAGGGAGTTCATGGGGGTTACGGATATGGTGTGAGAAATGGAGAAGGTGAAAGGATTTTGGAGTTTGCTGATGGAGCTGATTTGTTGATTTGTAATACTCAGTTCCAGAAAGAGGATAATAAGCTTGTTACATACACGTCAGGTGGGTCGACGACAACCGTTGACTACCTGATGGTGCGTAGGCGAGATAGGGGGCACCTCCGGGACACAAAGGTGATCCCGGGGGAGGAGGCTGTTTCACAGCACCACTTGGTTGTCTGCGACATAAGGGTGAAAGGTGCGAGGAGAGCTCGGCGGGTGAAGTACCAACCAAGAATGAAGGTGTGGAGGTTGAAAGAGGTGACAGTAAGGGAGGCATTAAAAGAGAGGCTGAGTAGGGTAGAGGATGATGTGGTTGAGCTTGAAAGTGGTTGGATGTCAATGAAAGCTAGTCTGTTGGGAGCCGTTGGTGAGGTATGTGGATGGACAAAAGGACCACCGAGGGACTCGGAAACATGGTGGTGGGATGATGAAGTTGGAGAGAGGATTGACGAGAAGAGGAAGAAGTTCAAGGAGTGGCAGAAGGCGAAGGGTATGGGAGCAGAAACAGCAGAGCATGAAAGTTATAAGGCAGCCAGTAAGGCTGCAAAGAAAGAGGTAGCAAAGGCGCAGGAGGCATGTAGGAAAATGTTCGGAGAACGCTTGGATTCGGAAGAGGGTCAGAAAGCAGTATTCAGGATTGCAAAGCACATAGCGAAAGAGAGGTGTGATGTGATGGGGGTGAGTTGCTTGAAAGATGAAGTGGGACAAATCATTGTCGACCCAGATGGAATTAAAGGAAGATGGAAAAGATATATGGAAATGCTGTTGAATACAGAGAATGAATGGGATGGCAACATAGAGAGTAACCCAGTTTTAGGACCGGCAGAGACGATAACTGAGAAGGAAGTTGAGGAAGCGATAAAAGCAATGAAGAGTGGAAAAGCGGGAGAGCCGATGGGAGTTGTGGGAGATATGTTGAAGGCAGCAGGAAGTTGGGGTGTGAAGAGAATGACAGAGATCTGTAATCTGGTGGTGAAAGAAGGCCGCATTCCAGTGGACTGGGAACTGAGTGCCCTCGTCCCTCTATACAAGGGGAAAGGTGACCCTCTGGAGTGTGGCTCGTACCGAGCGATAAAGTTATTGGAGCATGGAATGAAGGTGTTGGAGAGGAGAATAAGGAAGAAAGTGAAGATCGACGAAATGCAGTTTGAATTTATGCCAGGAAGAGGAACGACAGATGCGCTTTTCATTGTGAGGCAGTTGCAGGAGAAGTACATGGAGAAGAGGAAGAAGTTGTTTTTTGGGGTTGTTGATCTGGAGAAAGCATTCGATAGGGTTCTACGCAAAGTATTGACATGGGCATTGAAGAAGTTAGGAGTGGAGGAATGGTTGATCAGAGTAGTGATGGCAATGTACAAAAGAGTGCGCACAGCTGTAAGGACGAAGGATGGGAACAGTGGTGAGTTTGAGGTGAAGGTGGGAGTGCATCAGGGGTCGGTACTAAGTCCACTACTATTTGTAGCTGTGATGGAGGTGCTGGCTCAGAACGTAAAGGAGGGTTTACCGTGGGAGTTGTTGTATGCAGATGATCTGGTGTTGATTGCGGAAAGTATGGATGGACTGAAGGAAAAGATGAACAAGTGGAAGGAATGTATGGAGACAAAAGGTCTGAAGGTGAATATCGGAAAGACGAAGGTGATGGCAAGTGGTAAAGTATGTGATGAGGTGGAAAGAACTGGGAAGTGGCCGTGTGCTGTGTGCAGGAAGGGTGTCGGAGTGAACTCCATTCAATGTACAATGTGCGCTGAGTGGGTTCATCAAAAATGTAGTGTTCTGAGAGGGTCATTTACCAGTGTGGCAGCTACATTCAAATGTAAGGTGTGCACAGAGGGAGCTGCAGATGGAGGAAATGTTGAGTTGGATCTTGGAGACGGCGTGAAGCTAGAAGGTGTGAAAACATTTTGCTACCTCGGAGACATGCTGAATGGAGAAGGTGGATCAGACTCGGCAACGGTTGCTCGAGTGAGATGTGCATGGAAGAAGTTTCGGGAACTGAGTGGCGTGCTGATGAGGAGGAGAGTGTCGCTGAAGCTGAAGGGAAAGGTGTATGCTGCATGTGTGAGAAGTGTTATGATTTATGGGAGCAAGACATGGGTAATGAACGTAGAGCAGCAACGAAGGCTGGAAAGGGTGAAAATGCGAATGGTTCGATGGATGTGCGGAGTATCGTTGAGAGAGAGGAAGACAAATGATGAATTGCGAAAGATGATGGAAATATTGCCTGTGATTGATGCTGTGAAGAGGAACAGGTTGAGATGGTTTGGTCATGTGTTGAGGAAGGATGAAAGTGACTGGTTGAGAAGAGTGATGGAAATTAATGTCGAAGGAAGTAGAGGACGGGGAAGACCGAGAAAGACTTGGCTAAAGATGGTGGAAGAAGAAATGCGGGCAAGGGGGTTAACAAGGAGAGATGCAGAAAATAGGGCAAAATGGAGAAGATTGTCTTGGGGACCGCAAGGCTAACCCCCGCTCTAGCAGGGAAAATGGCCTTAAAATGCATGTTGTTGTTGTTGTTGTCTCAATGGTGAAGATTCACATTAAAAGTTCTCTGATCCAGATCCAGATCCGGATCTTCATCAAAATCTAATAAATTCGTCTTGGTCACATACCCAACCTCTCCCCCAAATTTCAGTCCGGATCTATCAACAGCTTTTTGGGATATCCTGTTCACAAACAGAGAAACAATCAGACAGGTGTTAGAACATAACCTCCATTCACCTTTGGTGGTGGGGGTAACCGCATGATGAAGTGATGTTTTGTTTGTAAATATGTTAAAAGTTAATGAAATAATCGTACAGTACAGCGTGGCATGTAAATTGGAGTACATGGTCATCACTATTCTGGAGTTGGAGGATAAAAGTGAGTTGATATGTCAGAATGGCAGGATAGCCCAGACGTATGCCCATTTGCCCCTGAGCTTCCTATCCTGGGTTTGAATGTCGACTCAGTTATAAACTGTTAACTCGGTGTTTCACAGGCAGTGTGTGGCATCAATGTGTGCGCTATCCCTTGCATGGCTGTTAAAAATGGTTGTCCTGTCTGCTGGCATTAGTTGTTGGATGTTAAAGATCCCACAATGTCGTTTGCGAAGAGTAGGCCAGTTATTACTGGCACCATGGTTAAATTTCAAATTTATAGACCTCTATTTGTGTATCCTGCATCAGTGATAATTCATTCAAGACTGCAACTACAGTATAGTGAAGAAATTCTGTTTCAGCAGAACCAACACCAAATAGAACATCGTGCACAAATACGAGTGATACTTGTTTGCAACTGCCCAATTTGAGCCCCATTTGTGAATAGTTCTGTATTTAAATTTTCCCAAAAATTGCATGTGAATGCTGCATGTATTATTTATACATGGCTATAACAATGGCTTTTCTGATGTTTTTTTTAGTCTGAAATCGACTCCACATTTGAAACAGTGGCTGCTACAAAGCTTTCTGCCAAGACTCCTTCTAAGCCTACAGATTGCACACCCCCACCAGTTCCAGCTCGGCAAGGTTACAACATCCAGACTGGTAAATCGGACTCCCTGACACCACACCACAACATAACAGGCAAGGAAGGACTCGTGAAAACAGATGAACCAACAATAGATGAAGCACGCCGACGAATGCACTCCCTTTTGGATGAAGCATTTGCATTGGTGTCCTCAGCCGCAGCAATAGGTCCTAAGGCAATCCCAACCATATCCCAGGCCAGAATAACCCCTCTATCACAGACCACTTGGGGAGAATTCAACAGACTTCCATGCTCTGGGCCATGGAATGTGCAGGCCTCATCAGAGGCTTGGCCATCACAGCACAATGGGATTTTGGGGTACGTTTTCATATCTTTATTCCCTTTGTCAATCCCTAGCCCTGTTTTCACAGAAACCCATACCTTATTACCCCCACCCCTGAAATCTAAGTTCTATTTCTCAACAATGTTACTTTTTCCACCTCTCTCCCATTATTGGAACATCTTAATATCAGTGAGGTTGAAAGGACATCTAGTGAACACCACCATCATTCAGATATATGCTGCACCTTCTGATAAAGAAAAATTGGAGGGGTTTTATGGAAAGTTACAGGAACTGAAAGAACATGTGCCTAATGGAGATGTTTTCATCATTATGGGAGACTGGAATGCAAAAATTGAAGAAGCGGGAGCACCAGGGATTGCAGGAAAGCACAGACTTGGTATCCAAAATGAATCATGGGAGCGAATGCTGGAGTTATGTGTGGAGAATGATCTCGTAATTGCAAACACATAGTTTAAACAACCTAAGCATAGACTGTGCACATGGACTTCACCTGAGTGGGCAACATATAAATCAGTTTGACTAAATTCTCATCAACAGAAGATGGGTAAGTGCTGTGCAATCTGACAATACTCTGCCAGGTGCAGACTGTGTGAGATATTATGAACTCCTTTTGCAACACTAAATGTCAAATTGATAAAAGTGTAAAAAACAAAACAAACTCAAACCAGATATGACTTCTTTTTATTTTTCTTTTTTTTCCCCTTTCTTTACAACAGCAAGGCTCATGGAAGAGCAAGGTAGAAAAGAGTGGGCAAACATTAAGGGAATGAATGAACCTTAAGTGAGTGAATGAACCGGAAAAGAGGAGAGGGAGGAGGGGAGGGAACACTGAAACCAGCAATTGAAATCGTTGGGTTAGGAAAGGTAAATGGGAGTAATAAAGACCATGGGTCAGAATTGGGGATGACAAGAGATGGCATAACAGTGGGTTAGAATATTTTTGCTGACAGCCACCAGCCTCTGGAAGGTGGTTCCATAAATGGGAGAGGCGAGGAATAAAAGAGTTGACGTATGCAGTCAGTTTGGAATACCACTCTTAATTAGGAAGGTTTTCGAAAGTGACAGATATTGTGACATGGACAGGATGTGAATTGGAGTGAGACTTAAAAATGCATGCAGAGGAATTTGCAGAAGGACGCACCCTTGCCCCGACAAACTCTGCAATGAGCCAATTTTGCCGACAGGCCCCAATCCACACAGGCGTTTAGCATGGCCAGGAGGAAGTGAAGACGAGAAAAAGTCATCGCCTCTCGTACTGCCACACGCCATCGTAGCAGCCCAGTTTTGCGGTTGGATTCTGCACCACTCGATGAGCTGCCTCCTCTCAGCGTGCATCGCAAATAGCGGGGCAGGACCGCAGCTTGCAAAGCCACAGAGGGTCTGCAAAGTCCCCAGGTGCAAAGCATCTCCAGACCTTGAAAACGTATGTAAACTAGAAGGGCACTTGGTAGAGCACATACCTCTCTACCAGACTGATTAGTTTACATTTTTTTAAATCTCACTGATAGGCCAGATCTGGATTCGGACCTGAAACAAAATTTAATGAGCTTGTTCTTGTCACTGAATCAACTCGTCCACCAATTTTTGTCATAACTCGTCCACAAGTTTTTAAGATATCGTTCTATATATCGTTTTTGGACCCATCTCTCAAAGGTGAAGAATCACTTAAAAATAAAAAAAATCCTCATATCCGGATCTGGATTCGGACTTTCACCAACGTCAAAGCAATTCATCATTGTCAAAGACCCAACCTATCACCAAATTTCATCCAAATTCGTCCAAAACTTTTTGAGATATCATGCACACAAACAAACAGACAGGTGTGAAAACATAACCTCCATCCATCCTCTGTAGGCTGATGAAACAATATGCAAGAAACGTTAAAAAACAATTTGCAGAGCTAGACTTTGTTGACAGAATGCCAGACAAATTGTGGCAAAAGTTTGAAGACATTGTAAAATATGATGCTAAATAAGACCAGTTCTCTTTATTCATCCAGTTGGCGGTTTATTGCAACTTCAACAATGAACACGGTCTGAAAGACATAAGAACAAACATAATGATCAGTAATGATTAAGAATCCTCTATCTCCTCCCAAGTCTTTGGCATGGAAAATATAAGTGTATAACAAGTAGGTGTGTCTTTTGGCATGACAAAGACTGAGAATATGAAGAATATATGTAACTAACTTTGAAGCTAATTGAAGAACTGGTGAACCAGAAACCAAACATAATGTCAGTAATGGTCAATGCCAGAATCACATGTCATAGTCAGAGTGCCAGGCAGGCTTGCTAGTGCTTCGGCCGGACAGTCTGGGTGCAGCAGCTGGTTTGTCAAGCGTAGGGCATGTGGTAACCGTATTGGGTTTGGGACCACTGACTTGAGGAGGTGACATTGGAGGCGCTGCACTGATATGCCGAGTTACCTGCGATGACTTAGCCATAGATGGGGATGTAGCATCATCAAAGAGCTGATGGCGGCCAGGAGGGCTCCGGTTGACCCTGGGTTATTCAACAGGAAACGTAGCAGGTGGCTGTGGTGGAGTGGTGTCAGAGTTGATGGTGGGATGTTGCGGTGGCATTGGACTAGTAATGGATGGGCCACAAGCCTCCTTGTGACTGGCCGGGGTTGTGGTGTGCACAATGCATGGGTGTGGGATGTTCTGCTGAACCATTGGTCTCTGCACTCCACTATCACCATCTATCGTCAATCTTGGTAGGGGTGTTAGCACAGGAATGTACTTTCGCAGGAATTTCCTATTGCGCAGAGTATCCCTTCCTGAACCGTCAACTCTTACCACATATTGGTCAAACTGGCGAACCTCGATGATGACGCCGGTTTTGTCCCATTTGAGGGGGTGTGGCCCGGTCTGATTCTGGATGCGAACACAGTCGCCGACAACAAGGGGCAAGAGTCTCTTGGTATGTTCAGACCAGCGTTCAGCGTCTCTCATGTGGCGGTTGCGAAGTGCTTCTTCCCGAGCCGCCAGAGTCCCACGCCAGTTGTTATGAGGTTTGTATCTGCCAGGTGGTATTGGGATGAAGTCTCGAATTGGGCGGCCAAAAATGCACATCGCTGGAGAGAGTTTTGTGTCTCTGTCTGGAGTATTTCTATACTGGAGCAGTGCACGTTGGAATGCATCGGTATCAAGGCCTCCATTAGGGCTAGTGTTGTCCATGAGAAGACGCTTCACAGTCTTGACACCAACTTCAGCAAGGCAGTTGCTGTGTGGATAAGCTACTGAGGCGAGTCGATGATGTACACCCCAGTCCTTGAGGAATTGACGTGTAGCGACAGCTGTGAATTCAGGACCACCATCGGAAGCTAATTCATCAGGGATACCAAATGTGACAAAGGTACGTCTTAGGCAAGCGATGAGTCCACCTGCACCATGTGAGGCTCTCTCAACTATCGGCCAGTTAGAATACCGGTCGACCACTACCAAGTAGTTGCATCCTTTGTAGTGAAAGTAGTCGGCACACATGCATTGGAATGGATAATCTGGAGGTGTCAGAGGAGTGGGTGGTGCACTTGGATTGGAGGGCGCAATCCGATTACAATGGCAGCACCCAGCACGAAGGCGATGACTTGGGCGAATGGCAGGGGCGATGCCAGGCCAGAAGATTTAAGACTCGGCTCTCGCAGTCATAGAGGTGACCCCTTGATGGGCAGCGTGCAGAGCGGCTAACACCTCGTCCCTGAGAGACGGTGGTTCATCATTACATTGTTACACATAGCTGTACCAAGATTGACTTAGGTCCCTTCAGCCATTCTTAAGTTGTGGTAACAAAAACCTGTCACGGAAGCAAGCACGGACGGACATACGCATGCACGGACAGACGGACAGCAGCTGAATGGACAACTCAAAAAAGAAAAAGGCAAGCCAGGATTTACAGCAGGTCTTCAGTTCACCTGGTTGGCATTCCCATCTAAGCCCACGGCTCATGATGCTCATATCGAAGAAAGTCGTGGCTGACTTCTTGTGACATTCATGATCACATTTCTCCAAACATCCCTATCTGCCACTGCTTCCCGAAGCTTCGGCAGAGAAAGCTTGGTTGCAGCCTTTACCCCATACCTCCGCACATACAAGACCGTGTTCATAAATAAGACCAGTTCTCTTTGTTAATCCAGTTGGCGGTTTATTGCAACTCCAACAATGAACACGGTCTGAAAGACATAAGAACAAACATAATGATCAGTAATGATTAAGAATCCTCAAGATGCGAAAAAGAACATCCCAAAGTCAAGCAGAAAGAAAAGGCTCAATGGCTGTCTGAAGAGGCAATAAATATCGCAGATAGAAGAAGAGAGATGAAACCCAAAGGCGCATCAAGAGAGGACATCAAGCAGCTAAACACTGACTTCCAACGATAAGCTAGCAAAGACAAATAATTATTTCAGAGACACGCACAGAGATAGAAAATGACAACAGAAAGGGGAAAATAAGATGTCTTTTTAAAAAGATAATAGATCACAGCAAAGTTTAGGTCTAGGATTGGGGTCCTAAAGAGTAGAACAGGAAAAGAAGAAACACAGATGGAAGGAATATACTGACACTCCATACAAACAAGATAGCAATATGATGACAGCCTTCGAAGAAAAAGAATATGAGCACGAACCAATAGTGATAGAATGCGAGCTACATCAAGCCTTGAAAGAGCTAACAAATGGAAAAGCATCAGATGCTGATGATATTCGAGTCAAACTCTTTAAGGTAGTTGTAGAAGAGGCAATAAAATTTAATAGCTATCTGTACAAAGATCTGGACCACAATTGTATGGCCTGAAAGGTGGAATCAATCAGTGTACATACCGTTGCTAGAGAAAGGGGATCCAAGAGAATGTTCAAGTAACCAAACCATCGCCTCGATTTTACATGCTAGAAATATATTAAATTATACATTACGGAAATATATATACATATATATATATATATATATATATATATATATATATTTTTTTTTTGTATACAAGATCGAGGCTCGTGAAAGAGCGAACATTAATCACACAAGAAGTCAAACCGACACATAAAACACAAAAAATAAGGGGAGCGGTAGACAAGATGGGGAGAGAGGGGGAAGGACACAAACACAACATTTGAGAGCAGGGACATCGGGAGAAATGTGGGAGGGGAAGGGCTTGGTGGGAGGTGGGAGAGGTATTAAACATATGAACACTGCAAGGACTTCCAGGAAAGTAGTTGGAATTTCAAAAAAAATAATAATAATAAAGAAAAAAGTGTATCTGGGGTGAATTAGCGGGGGTAGAAAAGATCAAGGTTTTGGATGGGGGAAGATAAGAGATGGTGGTGAACAGCTGTTTTAAAGACCTGGAGGGAGGAGTGGGATTGAAGGGAGTGGGGGAGTTTGTTCCAGAGGCGGGAGAAAAGGGGAATGAAAGAGTGAAGGTGAGCAGAGAGCCTAGATTTTGGCAGTTTAACCATAAGAGGGTTGCAGGCAGATCTTGTGCGACCTGAAGGAATATTGGGGGGACAGAGCACAGAGAGAGCTGGGGGAGCAAGGCCGGAGAGGAGTCGGTAGAAGACAGAAAGACCACCAACCTGCCTGCGGTGAGTGAGTGAAAGGCCCTCGGAGTTAACTTCATCGCAGGAGATTCCAATGATTCTGAAAGCTTTGGTTTCAACAGCGTGAAGCCGAGCTAGGTGTGAGGCAGGAGCACCGGCCCAGAGGGGGGAACAGTATTCCATTGAGCTGTGGATGAAAGCCTTGTATGTGGTGAGGAGCTCAGGTGTGCCAAGGAGGGACTTCACACGACGGAGGATGCCCAGTGGGCGACTGGCTTTGGAGGCCAGCTTGGAAATGTGGTTTTCCCAAGAAAGATCATGGCAGATAGTGAGACCCAAAAGCTTGAGCGACAGAACTTCTTGGAGAGGATGTTTGAGAAAGTAGATGGGAGGGTTTTCCAGTCGGTCCTTTTGGAGAGACATTGTAAGACTGTGAGATTTGTCAGGATTGAAAGACATGTTCCACTTGTTTGACCAGTCTGTGATTTTGTCTAGGTCTGCAGAGAGAGAGGAGGCTGCAGACTGCCAATCAGAGGGATGAGGAATGGAGCGGCAGAGAGTGGAGTCATCAGCAAAGAGATAGAGAGGATTTTCCAGAGAGTCGGAGAGATCATTGATGAAGACCAGAAATAGCACAGGGCCCAGAACACTACCTTGGGGAACTCCAGCCAGAACAGGAAGGGTGAGATGAGAGAAATCCATTCAGGGCCACACGTTGCCTCCGACCAGAGAGGAAGTCCGCAAGCCATGAGTGGAGATTTCCATGGATACCATAGGAGGAGAGTTTGGTGAGCAGAGCTGGGTGCCAGACCGTATCGAAGGCACGTGATATGTCAAGTGAGACAGCTCTGATTTCCTGTTTGGCATTGAGGACCTCCATCCCTTGTTGAGACAGCAGAAGCAACATGTCCAGAGTAGAATGACCTGGTCTGAATCCAAATTGATGATCAGAGATCAAGCCATTGGAGAAGAGGAAGGATTTGATATCCGAAGCAATGATGGATTCCATGACTTTGCTGATTAATTGGAAGCAGGCTGATTGGTCTGAAGTTGCAAGGATCTGTTTTTGCACATTTTTTGTGTAAAGCGGCAATGTTTGCTGATTTCCAAGATTCTGGCAGATGACCTTGAGCAAAAGAGAGGGTGAAAAGAATAGAGAGAGGGTGAAATAGAGCGGCAGAGCAGGATTTTAGTACCCGTGGGCTGATGCCGTCTGGTCCAGTTGCAGAATCAGAGTCGAGGTTTGACAGAAACTTCTCCACCTTGTCAGGAGAGAAGGACACAGATTTCAGGAGCAGTTGGGTTCGACTGGGAAAGGTGGGAACAGAGAGAGATGGGTTTGGGACACAAGATTTTGAGGCAAACACAGAGTTGAGGCATTCGGCTTTGTCACGTGCGATGTCAACTGTGTAGCCATTTGAGGTAAGGGAGGGGATGGAGGGGGAGCAAACACCAGAAACGGATTTGACCAGACGCCACCAGGATTTGGAGGAAGGAGACAGGTTTGAGAGTTCAATCTTGAGTGTGGAGAGATAGTGCTTCCTGGCACTCCTGAGGGTAGACACACACTTGTTTCGAGCTTGGTGGAAGGAACTGAGATTGCCTTCAGTTGGATTTGCCTTCCAAGAGGCAAAGGCAAATTGTTAAAGATCATTCAACACAGAATAGAAGACTTCATTATGTGAGAAATACCCTGTGAGTAAGCAGGTTTCAGAAGAGAAATAGATACGAGGGATTAAATTGCAAATCTTTGGTGGATCATGGAAAAGGGGAATCGATGCATTATCTACTCTGAGTGAAAGACTCCTCCCACGCAACTGTTCTAAACCTCCTAATAATGTTAAATCTCTCCTTAAGTGATCTTCTTTGGGAGATGGATCAAAATTGTTCAACAAAAATTGTGTCAATATTAATAATGTTCTATCTAACCTTGATCAACATTGTAATGTGCACATGCCTTCACGTGTAGATATTTCTAATAATGAAAAACAATGGTCAATCTGAAGCCCAAAATTTGCATTCCGTAGCAGTGCTTTGTTAATTTTTTTTTTTTTTGAACAGCCAGGTTTTATGGTTCTGTAACTGCTTAATTATTTTTGCTGGATGGCCAGAATTACTGCCACTAAACCTTTTAATGCGATTGGTAAAATTTTAACTCTAAATGTAAATGAGAATACAGGTACTACATTATCATCGTTCTTTTTTCAGTATTAACTTTGGCGTTGGAATTTCCCTGTCTGGCAGACCCAGTTGTAACGTGATCCACTCAACGAATCCACAACGTATAAGTCCTAGGCAACAACCAATCCAGCAAGGACCACGTTCCTATGCTCAATTTTCACCCGTCCCTCTACAAAGCCCATTTCCAATGGCATTCTCTCATACTTCATATGTCCAGCGTTACGATGGACCCTATAGCCAGGCACAAGCATCCCTTCGAGCTTACCCTTATGCTGGTGCTCCAAATTTGCATCCAGTGGCCGTACCACCAAGTGCGCTGTTCATCCACAGTCCACGACGAGCCTTGGCCTTGCCAGCAGAGTCTTTGGTGCTTCCATACTCGAGTCAAAATGGTAATGATGGTCATATCCTATCAAGCTAATGAAGTTCTTAGCTGAATGAATATTATTTTTCCTAAATTGTCAATGTTAGTTATATAGCTGAATGTCATATAGCTGAATGAATATTATTTTTCATAAATTGTCAATGTTAGCTATCTTGTAAAAGATTGATAAGCTTTCAATGTGAAGTTTCTGTTGACATTTTGAAATTAATTATGTCTCTGCACTTTATTATTGGACGAAATCACAATGACTTATTTTCCAATGAAGCTGATATGTGCATTATGAGGCTGATACTTCACTGGGTACAGGTATTACTCTATTTACATCCAGGGATGTGTTCCTGAAAAGCAGGGTGTAAAGAGAAAAGGCTTAAAACAAATGTGGCTTTTCCCATTAATTTAAAAGTAAATATTAACGGTGTTAAATGGCACTAAAAGGCGTTAAACCGAATATCACAGGCATAAATCAAAAAGTGTTCCCTAATTCTTCCATCGTGTTGAACCGAAAATGCGTAAAATGAATGGGTGTAAATAGAGGAATGCCGATATTGTCTTCACCTAAGTTTTTTTCCAAGCTTCTATACTTATTTTTAAACCACTCACCGATAAAACTAGATGATATTCATAGAATACTTACCCCATGCAGTCTACTTGGTGCGAGCCGACTCTTCTGTTTTTTAAGGTTTTTTTCTTTGATACAAGATGGCTGCCAGACCATGTGACCGATGATCTCACAAATTTACATTCTCCAATTTAATAGTTGCATTCAGTCACGTGAAAAAGTAAATACACCCCATGTAAAGTTTTGACTTTTTCAACATATATAAACATACAGCTATTTGATCTTCGTTTCAACAATATTGATAGATAAAGGTGATATAATATAACAAATATCATGAAACATTTACATTTTGTAGTCCATTGTATAATTTGAATAAACATAAATGCAAATTTCACATGTGGAAAAAGTAAGTACACCCCTACATTTATCACTACTTCAAAAATACCTAAAATTTGAATCAGGTGCACCAGCTCAGGTGCAAATGATTAGAACATCGTTAGAGAGGATCTTGGAGGAACCTGTCTTATTTAAACCTCAGACATTTAGTTTGGGTTGCTCTTTGTTGTTGAAGTGTGCAGCGTCACCATGCCTATTGTTACGTGCTCCTCCCCAAACCCCGGTCACGGTGTACCTCCGAGCCCCGAAAGGAGTCACGGCAGAAAGATGTGTTATTCTGTGTGTCAAAGACCAATGGTGAAACCACACCAATTGTTACCAACAAACAAGTATTGTATTAAGGTCACACAAGAATAACAGTACAAGAACAATATTAATCAATTGTACAACAAATATATCAATCCTATGATGGTACCATCAGTTTCGTACAATATAACACACTGTGCTCCAAGTGAGCGAAAAGAACATTCCCAAAGTCTCTGTCCCAGCATCAAGCCAAAGTCGATCCACGCTCCGGTGATCGTAAGAATGATGTCGTGTCGAGACCAGAATCCCATTCGGCTGACAGTCACGCTGCCAAAGATGCGCAAAGGTGCCCTCAAGAGGTGACTGGGAAATCACACCTTCGGGTATGAACGTTCAACGGCTCCCAGACGGTGAACCACAAATTCCCACTCGAAATCCATGTTACACACGCAAACCAGGCTAACGGCTGGATGCGGTGAAATGGTTGGAGCAAGGTGAAAAGCCTGGAGCGATGCGAAATCGGGAGCAAGGCAAAATGGCCGACGGGCCCGTAATGAAGGCGTACCTGCACTTCAACAACGATTCTCTTCGGAATCAACCGCAAAACCCGACATGCAGGTTTATCTGTCACAGAGATAACCACTCTTTCACCGGAATCCCTTAACCAGGAAACCCAAAGTTCGCTCGTGACCCCCCATTCGCCAGCGTTTGCTCAAGACCTCAAAGCAGCTCGGCTTCTTCTCGACCTCACTTGCTCCGCTTCCTCTTCCTCCTCTTCTTCATCTGGTTTTCTCTCGATCCGGTTTCCGGTTTCTTTTAAAACATTAATTTTTTTTACCTTTTGCAAACAGTTATCTCCATTTCACTGAAACGATAACAATAACAGTACAAGGAACCAAAAATGCTTACAGTGGATGAAAACCACAACGACGGAAGTGACGAATCAGTAACACTATATCAAAAGAGCTCTCTGAGGCCTTCAGAAAGAAGCTTATAGACGCCTACGAGTCTGGGAAGGGATTTAAAAAGATCTCCAAACAATTTGAAATCAATCATTCGACTGTCCGGTAGATCATCTACAAGTGGAGAAGATTCCAAACAACTGCCAACTTGTTCAGGCCAGGCCGCCCCAGCAAGTTCAGCCTGAGAGCAGACCACAACATGCTGAAAGAAGTCTCTAAGAACCCCAGAATGTCATCACGGGACCTACAGGTAGCTCTTGCCACTGTTTATGTCAAAGTGCACGAGTCTACCATTAGAAAGAGGCTGCACAAATTTGATCTACATGGGAGGTGTGCCAGGAGAAAACCTTTGCTGTCCAGAAAGAACATCAGGGCAAGACTAAAGTTTGCCAATGAACACCGAGGCAAAGACCAGCACTTCTGGAACAATGTGCTCTGGACAGATGAGTCAAAGGTAGAGCTATTTGGCCACAGTACCAGAAGACATGTTTGGTGAAAACCAAAGACAGCATTTGACCACAAGAACCTGATACCAACTGTAAAGCATGGTGGTGGAAATATTATGGTTTGGGGCAGCTTTGCTGCATCAGGGCCTGGGCAGCTCACGATCATAGAATCCACTATGAATTCTACATTGTACCAGAGGGTGCTTGAGGATAATGTGAGGCCATCTGTCGGAAAGTTGAAGCTCAACCGAAGGTGGACCTTGCAACATGACAATGACACGAAACATACCAGTAAATCCACCAAGGAATGGCTGAAAAGAAAGAAATGGAGGGTTCTGGAATGGCCAAGTCAAAGCCTGGATTTAAATCCCATCGAGATGTTGTGGGGGGATTTGAAACGAGCTGTGCATGCAAGAAACCCCTCAAACATCGCACAGCTGAAATAATTCTGCATGGTGGAGTGGGCAAAAATTTCTCCCAGTCGATGTCAGAGACTGGTAGACAGTTATAAGAAACGCCTACTTGAGGTTGTTTCTGCCAAAGGGGGCAATACCACCTATTAGAGCCAAGGGTGTACTTACTTTTTCCACATGTGAAATTTGCATTTATGTTTATTTAAATTATACAATGGACTACAAAATGTAAATGTTTCATGATATTTGTTATATTATATCACCTTTATCTATCAATATTGTTGAAATGAAGATCAAATAGCTGTATGTTGAAATATGTTGAAAAAGTCAAAACTTTACATGGGGTGTACTTACTTTTTCATGTGACTGCATATCACGCTCAATACATTTAAAACTGATCGGACTAAGCATTGTACTTGTCAAATGATGATGTCATAATGACATCATCGTTAATAACACTTATCCCCCTTGCAGAATTCTTTACAATGAGCCATGTTTCAATTTTTTTCCATGGAGCGGTTTCAGAGATGTGGAAGTCCAATCTTTACGGGTTTTCCAAGATGATGTCCGTATCATGTGACCTTTGACATCATAATTATTACTAAAAAGAAAATCTGCATCAGTAGACACATACTATGGTCAAAATGTCATGGCAACCGCACCAACTGTTGCCAGAAAAATGGCTGAATGCATTTAAATAAGATAGCACCTGTACCACGTGACCTATTATGTCATAATTGTCACTAAAAATTGTACACACACAAGTAGATGCATAGTATGGTGAATTTTTCATGTCAATCGCACCAACGATTGCTAAGAAAATGAATAAAAGAATTTAAACAAGATGGCACCCGTACCACATGACCTATGACCTCATAATTATAACTAAAAATTCTACATATACAGTACTATGGTGAAAATTGTGTCAATCGGATCATCGGTTGCCAAGAAAATTAATTTTAAAAATGCAGAGGGTATTTACGTACGTATGACATACGTGTGTACGTACGACATGCGAACGTAAGTGAGCAATCGCTTAACCCAGATTTTTGCTTCGCGAGCGCAGAGTAACAAGCCAAATTATCTCGATAAAAGGTTGGTTGCTCCAAAGAAGACATTTTAACAGTGATATCAATTCTACCATGAACAAGGCAGAACCTCACCGGGGTATATACTGTAGATTATGGTAATTCGGAGAAACAGTGCAGATTTACTCACTCAATCACTCACTCACTGGCACACAGTACCATTACAATAGCTATTCATATTCTTTAAGGAATATATATATATATACTATATATATATATAGTATTTATATATATATATATATATATATATATATATATATATATATATATATATATATATATATATATATATATATACATATATATATATATATATATATATTGTTGCGGATATGAGGATTGTTTTTTTTTATTGTGTTGTATTGTATAGTAAATTGTTGTAAATATCACCCTCTGTAAAATGTAATGATTCCTTGTAAATACCTCCGTAGTGTAAAGGTCAAAGGGCGTCCCATAATTAGTCCAAAAGCATACACGTCAGCCAATCATAGAATACCCCTGTTCAGTAGTTTATTTCCTTATTCTGTGTTTTAGGGTAAGGCTGTGCTCCCATTAATTGAAATACTCCATTGCACCGAGTGAAATAAGAGTAGATTCCCTTCATTCCCATTCCCAAAACCTCCATTTCCCCTTTCGTCATTGCCAGGCCTCAATTGCCATTGCCAATTACATCCCCTCCAATTGCCGCCATTTACCACGAGGCAGGGTCGGAGAAGAAGGGCGTGTCTCCACCTCGTCATAGAGGGGAGGAGTGAGCCAGCCCCGAACAACCAACCGAGCACGAGGGGTTTGGGTTGAGAGGGCGGAGGAAGAGCATTTGGGGGAGGTTCGCAAAGGTTGAGGGGCGGGGCCTATATAACCCGCCACGGGAAGCTCCCAAAAGGAGACGAGAGATGAGTCCCAGAGATGAGCTGAAAGGCTGAGCTGAGCTGCGTGGTGAGGTGCAAAGCAAAGAGCTGGGTCGTCAGCAGAGATGCGCTTTTACTGAGACAAGGAGATGAGTCTGAAAAGAGAGGTCCATGACAAGAGCTGAGTTGGTCGTCAGGGGTGGTCAGTGGTTGCGTTGAGTGGTTGCGTTGGAGAAAGAGTGGTTGGACAAAAGAAAGAGAGAGGAGAGAACCCGTCACGCCAGACCCCCCACCAGCGCGTCGGCTCCGACCGTGATCCGACCCGTGATCCGACCCGTGATCCCGCGCACATGACAGGATCGGTGGCATCAGCGGCCGTCGAGGTCCAGCCCGACGTCCCGTGCGGGATCAAGCTCCAGCCAGCTCCGTGCCGTCCTCCCCCTCCAGCCACACACCTCCTTCCAGCCAATCCACTCTGCAATTCCCCGTGTGAGTCGTCTTTGTTTGTTCTGTCCTGGGTAGGTAATTAAGCTTGTATAAGGAATTCACTGTGTCACCTGCGTCTCATGTCCCTGTACATAATCGTGAGTGCTCCTTTTTGCTTGTGTGTGTAAATAATAATAAATCCCGTTACTCTTCTGTACGTCTTCTTCCTCTTTGCATTCGGTCGCTTTAGAGTTTTCCAGATTGAGTAGCTGTGGCGCGATACGGCCAACGTTGGGTGAATCGGGTTTAGTGGGGAACAACTGTTCGGCCGCGGTTATACCTCCGCTCGGTAAAATAACATCCTAATCCGCGGACCGTAACAATATATATATATATATATATATATATATATATATATATATATATATATATATATATATATATATATATATATATATATTATATATATATATATATATATAAAAGTGTGGCTCTTGACAACAATATCCAAATGCATAGACAGAAACAGGATTAAGAGACGACACTGATTATCTAACACAGGATTAATTATCCCTAACTTGGACATAATACACATCAAGGTAAATTATATGCTTATGGTTCATTTAAATGCATTTGGTTAATTGCGGCTAAGGCCAGCATAGCACACAAGTCGAGGCCGTAGGCCTTGCAGCAGACTTAAAACCATGTGTGGTGCAGGCAGATGCACACTTGTGATCAGGTATGGATAAATTTGATATAATCCCCATTCAAGGTACAAAATCAATGTATTGTGAAATTGGATGTAAATATGTTACGGTCACATTGGACAACGATATTTAACTATGCTTAAGGCTGATTTGGGGCTCAATATTAAAATAGGCTGCCCGGGACCACTGAATTGTTTCGGAATCCTGGAGTACGGCGCTCCCCTTACCAAGGGGGTGGGGGGGGGGGGGTTAACCCCTTGTCCTGTACACTGGCTGTCTCCGATCCTGGGGGTATGACGTCACGCCCGGTCAGCGCTGAATAGGGTATTAGGCCTATCCGTCCTATGACCTAAGTACCAGCGCCTTCCGGTACGCAAGGAAATACTCCCGCCCGTGCCGCAGCGTAATTGGATTTGTTGCGCCGAGCGAAGCGAGCTGCGATGCGGGCCGTTATCAATGACTAACCCGATTATAAAGCGTTGGCCGAAATCGCACCACAGGAACTCAATTGGGAAATCACTAAAGCGATCGGATGAGAAGGAAACCAAACGGGTAAGAAATAACAGGGATTTATTATTATTCACAACAAGCCAAAGAAAGAAAAGAAATCAAAGTAATATACAGGAAAAGAACAGAAGACACAGTGCAATTCTTTAACTTATACAGCTTAACTTATACCCCAGGACAAGAGGAACAGAACAAACTCACGTACACAAAAGGGGATTCTCAGGCAGGAATGAATGGCTGGAAGGAGAAGGCTTGGGTGGGACACAGGGCAGGAAGGTCCGGGCAAAATGGCAGGGTTGCTCGAAGCAGCACGTCAGGGCTTCACGCTCCGGGCTCAAAGCGAGCAGCTGGCGGCTCCACACGGCAGGGCTTTCTGCAGCAGCAGGTCTCTCCTTACTCGCCGCACCTCCTTGATGGTTACGGAATCGGAAAATGCCACAAAATGCCACGAATGAAAATGCGCCTCCCTCCACAGAACTCTCAATTCGTGCTCCTTCACTCATCCGCGGTGGGGGCTTTGTGCAACGGGTTTTATAACCCCGCCCTTGGAACCCTCCCGAACCTGCTCGATGTTTCTCTCCATGCCCTCTCAAGCCATGCCCACTGATTCCTGGTTAGTCGTAAGGGCTGGCTGCCCCCACCTTTGGTGACGAGGTGGGCCATGCCTGTGCTTCTGGTAGCTCCTCCCCCTTCTTCTCCGAGGCGACCGCGTGCGTAATGGCGGCGCACGGGTTAGAAAAGCACTCGCACCCTTTGGAAGGGAACATGGGCCTACTCTTATTTGATTGATGCAACGCAGATTCAACTATTGGAAATACATGGCCTTAACTGAAACACCGAATAATGAAATAACTATGAAAGGGCCTATGATTTGCTACGTGTTGCAATGTGGACTAACTAAGGTGCGATTATTTCAATTAACAGCCAATTAAGGGGAAATGTACACAGGGGTTATTTATAAGGAAATTTAATACTATATATATATATATATATATAAGTGTGGCTCTTGACAACAATATCCAAATGCATAGACAGAAACAGGATTAAGAGACGACACTGATTATCTAACACAGGATTAATTATCCCTAACTTGGACATAATACACATCAAGGTAAATTATATGCTTATGGTTCATTTAAATGCATTTGGTTAATTGCGGCTAAGGCCAGCATAGCATACAAGTCGAGGCCGTAGGCCTTGCAGCAGACTTAAAACCATGTGTGGTGCAGGCAAATGCACACTTGTGATCAGGTATGGATAAATTTGATATAATCCCCATTCAAGGTACAAAATCAATGTGTTGTGAAATTGGATGTAAAAATGTTACGGTCATATTGGACAACGCTATTTAACTCTGCTTAAGGCTGATTCGGGGCTCAATATTAAAATAGGCTGCCCGGGACCACTGCATTAAACTTTGCCTGTGTATGGGCACACAAGCACACACACACACACACACACACACACACACACACACACACACACACACACACACACGATGGCGGCGAGGGGAGGTGCAATGATTTGTCACCTCCCTCTCGCCTAGGAAGGAAAGGTCTGAGGGCTGCATCAAATCCATCAGTTTCGAAGGTAGTGAAGACCGAGCCAAAAATGGCAGTTTTGATTGGCCGAGATGCACATGAGGCGCCCGCTATCACGCCATTCGGCATGCATTTGTGACGTGGCCTGCCCCTGCAGCTTGGTGGGACTTGTTTACCCTGGGCTGCCGGAAGAGAAGGCCCGAGCTTTGGTGAACTCCCTTTTGCAAAGTTCCGCCCTTTGAGAACCAGAGAGACCAGGTGTTGTGGGAATGAGGACCACGTTGAATACATAGACTTTGATGGAAGTGAAATCCGAGCCGGGGACGGCAGCTTGGCTAAGGCAGAGGGCCACGCAGTCATGTTGATTAGCATGTGTTTGGGACATGGCCTGGCCTTGCAGCTTGTTGGGTTTTGCCAACATCATCATGTTGAGGATGAAAATCCAAGCTTTGCCGACTCTCTTTGCCAAGTTTTGTGGGCTCCCAGACTGCTCCGAATACAAGGACTTTGATGGGAGTGAGAACTGAGCTGGGGATGGCAGCTTTGGTGGGTCAGAGGGCTGCACAATTGTGGGGGGTCAGGGCAGTGTGGGTGGGGGGTAAGTCGGTGTTGCGCCGATTGACAAGCATTTGGGATGTAGCCTGGCGCCCCGGCCTTGCCCTGTAGCTTGTTGGGTATTGCCGACTCTATCCTATCAAGTAAGGATGAGACCGAGGAGGGATGAGACCGCTATAATTGTTGACTGCTATGAACATACCCAGACGTACCCCAGAGGCCACATGGGAGGTCACGTGGGTCTACATAGTCACCACTTCTGGGACAGAGAGGGAAATGGGGCATGGATATGTACCGGGGAAGTTGGATACTTCAGTACCGGGGAAGGCTCCGTTAAATGGAGCAGGGATAAGGAGATGTCTTGGTCCATGAGTCCTGGTTCCTTGCGGGGGTGAAGGTGGATGCTTCAGGACCAGGGAAGGATCCCTTCAGTCTTAGAGACTTGTGAGTGGAGGTGACAACTGGTGGTGATAGCGCACGCACGCACGCACACACACACACACACACACACACACACACTTATTTGATTATTATTTGGTGCAAAATACTTTGAAAAGACTGAAAAAAAAAAAACTTTGATGGAATTTTAAAAGGCCTTCAGTAGTATTGACAGGACCTACCCTTTGCTACGAATGGTGCAAAAGCACGTAGTAGTAGTAGTAGTAGTAGTAGTAGTAGTAGTAGTAGTAGTAGTAGTGGTAGTAGTAGTAGTAGTAGTAGTAATCGTAGTAGTAGTAGTAGTTAGTAGTAGTAGTAGTAGTTGTAGTAGTAGTAGTATACGGTATTTGTCCACTGCCTTGTTTTTTTGTATTCTGGCAGCTGTTGTACCAGTTGCAACCAGTTTGCCTGACTCCCAGCCTGATGGCCAGGCAGCGCACGGCCGAGGGGTTTTCTGGGTTCCCTACAGTGCCGATAATGTCCCACACAGAGAGGGCCATACTACTGAAGCAGTGAGAATCGTTTTCTCTTTCGAAATGCACATTACATAATATTGCAAGCTTATGTTTTATTTTGCAGTGGCATCACAAAGTACTTTGAAGTGAAATGCACATATCAATTTTCTCCAATCGTAATTGAAATGCATTTTTGCTATTCTGCTACAAAAACATGCAATAAATTACAGTAGCTGAGTTGAGCAGATAATTTTGTATGTCGATTTATCTTTTTAAAAAGCAGATGTTTAATTTGACGAGAGTCAAATTCACACTCATTGTTGCATAACTTATTTTTTCTCATCTAAATTCAATTTCACACTAATTGTTGCATATGTTCCAAAACCTATTTTCAAACAGACCGCCATTAGAACAGTGGAATACCTACCCTCAGATCTACATTCCTTGCCAAATGCTTCAGTCAGCTGGCCGCCTGGGTCCAGGCACATCCAGGCGGCAATACCTGCACGGCCTTCTGGCCGATGGAGTGACAGGGCTGAGTCTCGGCACGCAAGCTCTGTTCCAGATCCAGGCCTACATTCTGGTCAAGATCTGGTTCAGCCACCATCTGTGTTGGTGCGCTCCATCAGGGACGAACGGTCAAGGATCTCGAAAAAGCCAGGCAGCATCAAGCAATTCAGAGTTTGACTTCAGTGGTCCTGCAGATTGATCGAGAAACACCATGATAAAGTGTTGCAACTAACACATGTATTGCTTTGGACTTCAGTTGCAGTTTCTAGTTGAAAGAGAGATTTCTCGTTCTCATGCATTCTACCAATATACTTGAGATTCTAATAGTTGCAGTAATCACAGCCTGGGTAGTTCAGAAAGAACTTCATATTGTGAAACATTGCTGTAAGTTATGACTCCGATCACTTGGTGATGTTTTCTGAACGGGTGCAAACACACAACAATAATAACCTATGTAGTGCATCAGTGAAAATGGTATTGGTAACAGCCTTATCCTTTTAACTCCTTTTTAATAGATCTTCTTTTTCTAGCATAACACAAGAGTTGTAAAGTTGCCAGTACTTGGATGAAACAGGCTCACATTTTGATTTGTTATCAGTATCGAGTTTCAATCATCATACGTAACTTAAATATGGCTGTCCGTAGCACCGAAGTAACCTGATTAAAGTGCAATGGAAATGGATAACTGACATTAACCGACTCTGGTATTGATCCACTTGTTTCTACACGATTTACTGTCGTGGCAGCAGTTTTAACTTGCACGTTTCTCGTTTCCACCAGGCTTTTGAATTTTTTTTTTTTTTACATTCTTCTGAGGACGTTTGCATATTTCCAGAGCACAAAGAATTATTGAAAATGTTTACAGAAGATGATGATTCAAGCAATCCGTTCCATTTCACATTAATGTAATATATGGCATGAGGGGCATTTTCGTGTTTGAGTGTCAGTATTTTGAGAACTGGAGATTGTAAAATATAACTTTTTATTCTTAATCCATCTGAACTTTAAAAGTTAGAACCTGTGAGATTACTGTACATTGTAATAAAGTTTTGCAAAAATGATGGTTTTTTTGGTCTTTGATTTTAATCGGTTTTTATATCACTATGCTTTATTTTGTTTTCAGCCAGTTATATGTACTAGGGCATGCCCGTACTATATATAAGCTAGGACGTGCCCGTACGTGGGTGCCCGTTCCTTGCCAAAAAAAAAAAAAAAAAAAAAATTTCAGCTTTCTTAGCATATATTTAAATTTTTGTTCCATTTTTCATAATAAAACAAGAATGACAGCACTGTTGTCAAAACCTGCGACACAAAATGTATATTTTTCACCACCTCTGTCCACTCGAACTCCCTCATCCTTGCTATCGAAGGCATTATACAATTCATCTCCGAGGGTCTTCACGGTTTGGTTGGATATAAATTACAAGTCAGATGGACAGCTCGGTCTGGTTTCAGGCAACTAGTACACTCTGAACAAGAGCGGCAGGAAGAATTATGTTATTATCCTTTGTGGGGTACATAGATTACAGTAGATCTAGACTCGGGCATCAAAAACGTCAGAGGCGTATTCAGTTAGCACGTTTACGCCCTCCTACTTTCTGTATTGATAAACCTTTTGTTCGTAAAAAACCTGTACGTGGTCATTCAAGGTACGAGACTGTACCATTAAGCGTGAATTGGCTTTTAAAAAATGGCAACGGGCTGATTGTGGAACGTGGAAATGGCGCCGTTCAAAAATTACATAACGCTATTTTTTTGGGGAGGTGCGCACAGACTTGATTAAACCTTACTAATAATTTAACACTCGACCCAAAGTCCCAAACAAATCCAATGGAAATCTGATGCAACAAAGCTGGACAGTGTATTACAATTATCAGCGGCCTATATAGGCCTAATGTGTTCGGCCCTGGAAACAAGATGGTGGCCATATAATTTCGTCTTGGCACAATGGTGGTTGGAGTCAAGTGACAGATGTGGGTGTGGCCTGCCAGCTGTCCGACGAATGGGTGCACATTTCAAAAATTGACCAACAAGAACCCCAACAACAACAGCAACGCGAAGCTCTTGGAGACCTGCGACATGTCGCAGGTTAAAATTCTCATTGTTTAATTGCTAATGTTCACCGCATCTTCTCCACAACAAGGCTAGTCATCCTACTATCAATTTGCATTTGGTCGCTGGGTTTGGCACCAAAACATTTTTTTTACTACTAGAGAAATACCCGTGCTACGCACGGGTGGGAGACCAGAAGCAGACAGGCAATGCAGATACGCTGAATGCTAAAGCATGAAACCAATAAATTCCACATTCCTGCAACACCTTCAGTCGCACGTCAGACATGGACAGCAAGTTCGTGAAGGACTTCCATGAAAAACATACCTGTTCGCAAACAAAAGGGTACGTTCACGTGGAGAAACATCGATCGTGGGTCCGTGGCGAATCTGCATATGGCGATGGCAAAATATCAGAAATTGAAGGGTTTTTAATTTTAAACGATTCATATAAACATCCGTCACGCGTCACAATGAACGTCATGCAAACGCGAATGTTATGCGGGAGTTCAAACCTGAGAATGCTGGAGACTAAAGCTGAAATTGGGAAAACTAAATAGCCTATTTTACTCCTGGGGATCCCAGGATTATCCACCCAAAATATCTTTGCGATCGGTTCAGCAGTTTTTATGGTACCTTCGAACGGACAGACAGACATTTGGTGAATTATCGTAAGATGCTATTCCGACGCCGACCGCGTGGGGAGGATTTTATATACCATCTGGGAGTAAGGACAGGTCATTCCGCTCTCTGTTGTGTCTTCGAGTTGGTAAGATTGCTGCAAGACATGTTCTACATTTGCTAATATCTCTGCTATGGCGTAATAGCAATGAAAGTGCTCACAGATGCTTGCTAAATAGCTTTTGTGTTCTCTTTGTAGATCAGTTGCATTCAAGTGAATAAAAGCTCACAGCTTTGGAGTTCTTGGTGAATTGTTTCGTTTTACCACACATTAACTGAAGCATAAAAGAAAAAAAGCCTTCAATTTCCGATATTTAGCCTTTTTATTTGGGCCTCCCAATTGAAGCCATGCCCATAGGGGGGGTACCGTTGTTCGACGTAAGATGACGTCACAATGAACGTCATGCAAACGCGAATGTTATGCGGGAGTCTGATTCTGCAACTGGACCAGACGGCATCAGCCCACGGGTCCTAAAATCCTGCTCTGCCGCTCTATCTCACCCTCTCTCTGTTCTTTTCACCCTATCTTTTGCTCAAGGTCATCTGCCAGCATCCTGGAAATCAGCTAACATTACCGCTTTACACAAAAAAGGTGCAAAAACAGATCCTTGCAACTACAGACCAATCAGCCTGCTCCCAATTATCAGCAAAGTCATGGAATCCATCATTGCTTCGGATATGAAATCTTTCCTCTTCTCCAATGGCTTGATCTCTGATCATCAATTTGGTTTCAGACCAGGTCACTCTACTCTGGACATGCTGCTTCTGCTGTCTCAACAATGGATGGAGGTCCTCAATGCCAAACAGGAAATCAGAGCTGTCTCCCTTGACATATCAAGAGCCTTTGATACGGTCTGGCACCCAGCTCTGCTCACCAAACTCTCCTCCTATGGTATCCATGGAAATCTCCATGCATGGCTTGCGGACTTCCTCTCTGGTCGTAGTCAACGTGTGGCCCTGAATGGATTTCTCTCATCTCCCCTTCCTGTTCAGGCTGGAGTTCCCCAAGGAAGTGTGCTGGGCCCTGTGCTTTTTCTGGTCTTTATCAATGATCTCTCTGACTCTCTGGAAAATCCTCTCTATCTCTTTGCTGATGACTCCACTCTCTGCCGCTCCATTCCTCTTCCCTCAGATCGGCAGTCTGCAGCCTCCTCACTCTCTGAAGACCTGGACAAAATCACAGACTGGTCAAACAAGTGGAACATGTCTTTCAATCCTGCCAAATCTCACTCTCTTACTATGTCTCTCCGAAAAGATCGACTGGACAACCCTCCCATCTACTTTCTCAACAATCCTCTCCAAGAAGTTCTGTCACTCAAGCTTTTGGGTCTCACTATCTGCCATGATCTTTCTTGGGAAAACCACATTTCCAAGCTGGCCTCCAAAGCCAGTCGCCGACTGGGCATCCTCCGTCGTGCGAAGTCCTTCCTCGGCACACCTGAGCTCCTCACCACATACAAGGCTTTCATCCGCAGCTCTATGGAATACTGTTCTCCCCTATGGGCTGGTGCTCCTGCCTCACACCTGGCTCGGCTTCACGCTGTTGAATCCAAAGCTTTCAAAATCATTGGAATCTCCCGCGATGAAGCTATCTCTGAGGGCCTTTCACTCACTCACCGCAGGCAGGTAGGTGGTCTTTCTGTCTTCTACCGACTCCTCTCCGGCCTTGCTCCCCCAGCTCTCTCTGTGCTCTGTCCCCCAAATATTCCTACAGGTCGCACAAGATCTGCCAGCAACCCTCTGATGGTTAAACTGCCGAAATCTCGGCTCTCTGCTCACCTTCACTCTTTCATTCCTCTTTTCTCCCGCCTGTGGAACAAACTCCCACACTCCCTTCAATCCCTCTCCTCCCTCCAGGTCTTTAAAACAGCTGTTCACCACCATCTCTTATCTTCCCCCATCCATAACCTTGATCTTTTCTACCCCCACTAATTCACCCCAGATCCACCTTGTTTGAAATTCCAACTTATTTCCTGGAAATCCTGGCAGTGTCCATATGTTTATACCTCTCCCACCCCCCCCCCCCCCTTCACATGCCTCCCCCCCTTCACATGCCTCCCCCCCAAAGCCCTCTCCCTCCCACAGATCTCTCGATGTCTCCATGTCTCTCGGTCCCTGCTCTCAAATGTTGTGTTTGTGTCCTTCCCCCTCTCTCCCCATCTTGTCTACCGCTCCCGATGTTATTTGTTTTATGTGTCTGTTTGTCTTTCTGTGTGATTAATGTTCGCTCTTTCACGAGCCTCGATCTTGTATACAAAAAAAAAAAAAAAAAAAAAAAAAAAAAAAATTGGGAAAACTAAATAGCCTATTTCACTCCTGGGGATCCCAGGATTACCCACCGAAAATATCTTTGCGATCGGTTCAGTAGTTTTTACGGTACCTTCGAACGGATCGACAGACGGATATTTGGTGAATTATAGAAAGAGAAGATGGACCCTCGGCATCAAAAAGCTAGATATATCAAAAAAAAAAAAGTTTAAAACGAAGCACCTCGTTGCCATTAGACCATTTACATTGTATAAGATGTGGCAATAAATGTGAATTGTTGCTCCCAACTTGCCAGCTCAATGACAGAAGATGCCATTTTCATTTTTGCCTCCTTCATCCCTACCCCATTTAGAATCCCGTGTGGGCACGGGCAACTCACCAGTTGGTCAAATAAGCAGTTCCTGTTGCTTGTTTTGGCAACAATTATGAACCAATTTTCTTCTACTAAAATGTCACAACTTTTATCTCTATATGCGGAATAAGTTTATCTTCCTAGAATGCGTTTGAAAAGAGTTCCTCACTGTTGCAGAGTGAAGTTTAATATAACTTTCAGTTAGCGGTAATATAGAGGGGTCTCCTTTTGTGTCCACTACAAGACTGCATGCAGGGCAGCATCATTATCTGAGGGTGTGGCTGTGTCACTGATGCAATGCCCTCTGTAGGTGAGGGCAGGAATGTGGAATTCTGGCAGGGTGCTGGCAATAGCTCGCCTTCTCTTATGTTCGCCGGTCCAATTGCAGATTCAGAGTCGAGGCTTGACAGAAACCTCTCCACCTTTTCAAGGTACAACTTAACCACCTTGTAGAGGCAGTAGCCTATTGTTTTTGAGGTCAAAAGGTCAAGTTCACATAAATTGTCAATTTTCATCTGATTGACTTTGATACCTATACTGTATAAACATAACATATATATAAAAAACCAAAACATATATATATATATATATATATATATATATATATATATATATATATATATATATATATATATATATATATATATATATATATATATATATATATATATATATAGTCGATCCACATGAACATGTCTATTAATTATGTGCTGCTGATAAACATCAATTTCAGATCAAACTCATAAAAAAATTCCATCTATGACAAGATAGATTTATAAAAAGGGGACATAAAATGAAAGTTAAAAACCTATTAGAGTTCCATTACTGTGTAAAAAAAAAAAAATGCAATGATTGAAGCAAGTGTTTTCATCTTTGCAAAAGAAGCGGCTCTGGGTCAGAGCATTCGGTGGACAGTGCGTATTTGAGGTTAATGTTCAGAAAGAGCCTCACTGTCACGTTTTTGCTGAGAGATGAAACGACACACTACATGCCTGTATGCCCAATTAATCTCCAGTCGTTGTAGTTACCAACTAAGATGATTTGCTGGTTGGTGTTGGCAAACACCTGTTCGATGAACGAGTTAAAAATTTCACATTTTCTCTGCTCAATGGATGGGCTGCAGTAAAGACAAACTAACACTAACAGTAGGTGGACATTTCTTCCTAGTTTTACCATGCATAAAACAAATTCCTTACATCAAGTATCAATTTCAACCTCGGTATCATTGAGATCACTTCTTATGCAGATGGCAATCGCCGGCATACCTTCCTTGCCCAAATTTGAGAACACCTTGTACCCCCACAGACTAATGGATGCTTCTGTTTTTCAACTCTGATTGATCTGGGTATGATTTCTACAATCAAAATATCGAGACGATGAGAGTGGGCTAACGCCGAAGTAAGCCAACGATGAAGTCAACCAAACGATCAGGCCATCGGGATGTGCACCCTGAACCAGCCCTCAGTGACCCTCTTTGTATGCACCTCTTCCTTCTTTCTCTGCACGCCAGGAGCTCTCAGGTATTTTGTCTCGGCTCCCCTTCATCCTTCTTCGTCCTCTTCCCTATCAAGGCCCTTCTTCCCCATTTCAATCTTCCCTGCTTCTTCTTCACACTCCAATCCTCTGCATGACAGGATCTCTCTCAAACTGCTCCTTCTGTCATTTTTCTCTGCCTTCCCTTCAAAATGCTCCTTCTTCTCTGACAGTCTAGGGGGAGTAGTCTTCCAGGCTATCCCACCTATGGGGTGGCACCAATAAAAATAATACTCAAACTCTGCTTTTGGGCCCTACAGCACATTATGTCACTGTGGCTGGCACACCCTGGCCAGGCAGATCGTAATGGCTTTTTCGGAGCATGTGAAACATTTGTGATGGGAATTCAACAACTGGCCTCACCCACAAACAAGAGGTGTTACACAAACAATATTACCCTGACTATCCCATCTATAAATTACATACTCTGCCTCCTCAGCATCATGTGTAACAAAAACAACTTACTCTAACAGGTCCCTGATCTAGCCAAGCAATCTAGCCTACTCGAATCACAAAAACATGCTACACGTAACACAGTCCAGCTATGAATCCACCCTTCCATGTAACAATACCAATTAATTATAATCTGAGGCCGATAATCTTCACAGAGCTCCATGTCATATCACAATTAGTCGAGAAATGTTTCAGGGCTCAAACCTATCCTGGCTGGGTCACCACTTTGATGTGGCATACTTTACTGAAGGTGGCAGGAATTTGTAATTTGTTCAGGGTGCCAGAAATAACTCGCCTCCTCTTCAGGAAAGACACTGGTATATTTAACATCCACCAACAATCAGTGCTGGCATACTGGTTCTCTGGCTTTGAGATTCAAACCAAGTTTGGATGGCTCAAAAGCGAATGCACGTATCTCTAGGCTTTGCTGCAAGCACATTTTCATTTTTATAGCTTGTCCACAGTACTGGCGATAACTCACCTTCTTTTCACTAAAGACAAAATGGGTTCTTTAGCATCCAGCAAGGCAAGAATCTAACATCAAGAAACACTAATTTGACAGTTTACATTCGGGTTGGGAATTTAACCTGGATTAGACAGCAAAGGTAAGTGTGCTATCTCCGCACTATCCTGTAGCATATAGGACATTAACATAACTTGAACATAACCTTAAATCAGGTCTTTAAATGTATTTTGTTCATAGTAAATCATGGCAAAACTATCTTTGGAGCCATCTATTTATTGGCAATACATCATAAGATGCAGACGTAACATGGCAATACATCACAATATTGAGAATGCCATAAAGCCGATATCGGTGGAGTGTTGCAGTGATGGTTTTCCTTCTGGAAGTTTCTCCCATCTCCACACAGGATCTCTGGAGCTCAGCCAGAGTGACTATCGGGTTCTTGGTCACCTCTCTTACCAAGGCCCTTCTCCCCCGATTGCTCAGTTTGGCCGGGCCGCCAGCTCTAGGAAGAGTCCTGGTTGTTTCAAACTTCCCCCATTTAAGAATTATGGAGGCCACTGTGCTCTTGGGAACTTTCAATGCAGCAGAATTTTTTTTGTAGGCTTCCCCAAATCTGTGCCTCGACAGAATCCTGTCTCTGAGCTCTGCAGGCAGTTCCTTCGACCTCATGGCTTGGTTTTTGCTCTGATATGCATTGTCAGCTGTGAGACCTTATATAGACAGGTGTGTGCCTTTCCAAATCATGTCAAATCAATTGAATTTACCACAGGTGGACTCCAATCAAGGTGTAGAAACATCTCAAAGATGATCAAGGGAAATGGGAGGCACCTGAGCTAAATTTCAAGTGTCATAGCAAAGGGTCTGAATACTTATGTCAATGTGATATTTCAGTTTTTTCTTTTTAATAAATTTGCAAAACTTTCTAAAATCCTGTTTTCTCTTTGTCATTATGGGGTATTGAGTGTAGATTGATGAGGGAAAAAATGAATTTAAACGATTTCAGCATAAGGCTGCAACATAACAAAATGTGAAAAAATTGAAGGGGTCTGAATACTTTCTGAATGCACTGTATATATATATATATATATATATATATATATATATATATATATATATATATATATATATATACAGTATATATATATATATATATATATATATATATATATATATATATATATATATATATATATATCTATATATATATATATATATATATATATATATATATATATATATATATATATATATATATATATATATATATATATATATATATATATATTGTAACGGTTTTGAGAAGTGTAACGAATTTGAGAAGTGTAACGGTTTTTGAGAAGTGTAACAATTTTGGAGGAAGTGTAACGAATGTGAAAAGTATGGTTTTGTTGTGTGTAACACCCTCGTAATGTAAATAATGGTTGCAGCCGTCCTCCTAGTTAATTCCATGAAACTTACACACAGGCCACGATATATCTTTTTAAATAGTTTATTTCCTTATTCTATGTAGGCTAAATATGTGTTTCCCACTAGATTGACTCTGCATTGCATCAAACGAAATAAAGCGTAGGCCCCTTTCAGTTTCCCCAATCATCTCCACTCTCCAAAGTTCCTTTCAAAAGCGGTGCGAGTGGTGTTCAATCCCGCAAGCCGCCATTGGCCATGTGCTCATCTCGGAGAAGAGGGGGGTAGGAGCCGCCAACTCACAGGCGTGGCACGTCGTCATGATCAAAAGAGGAATCGGACAGCCCTAACAGCCAACCAGCACCGCGGTTAGCGACCCGGTAGGCGTGCCCTCGCAGCCGGCGGCTTGATTCCGCCCGGAGTAATAAAAGCGACTGAAAGGGACTGCTTCGGGAGATGACATGAGAGAGGACATGAGAGATGAGCTGTGAGCTGTGAGCTGTGAGATGAGAGACGCTCCAAACCAAAAAGGAGAGATACTTGGAGAGGAAACAAGGTTTGAAGAGACGCGCTGAGAGGAGGGAGACGGCTCCACCAGAAGGAGAGGAACAGGTGTGACCGAGCCAGCACGTGACGTCTACAGCATCAGCAGCGTCGACGCGACCGAGGGTTTTCCCGCCAAAAACGCGAAGAATTGAGAGCTGCTACCTCCAGCCCTGCCGGTTGCAGGGACCTGACCCTGCCTCCCTCTCCAGCAACCCACCTCCGCCAATCCTGCCTGCAATTTCCCCCGTGTAAGTGTGAACGTCGTCTGTCTTGAATGTTGTCCTGGGGTTAAGTAAATTGAATTGTATAAGTTAACGATTCACTGTGTGACTGCTTCTTCCATCCATTGCTTGTAAAATTATTTTGGTCGCTCCTTCTTTTTGCTTGTGTGTGTATAATAAATCTGTTCTTCCTCCGTACTCTGTCTTCTTCTCTTTTCCTTCTCTTTCGGTCGCTTTAGAGGTTTCCCGATTGAATATCTGTGGTGCGATCTGGTCAACGTTGGGGGAGTCGGGCCAATTGGGGATCCTGTAACGGTCGCGGTTGGACCATCCGCTCGGCCCATCATAACATCTAAACCGTGATCCGTAACAATTGGTGTCGAGGAGTGAGATTCGAGGCCCGAACCAAATTTTTAAAACGTGTAGAAAAAAAAAATAATTTTGGGTCAAAATTACGAGCTGCCGAAATTTTGTTTTATAAAACCCGAATTTTGAGATCGCGCCATGGACAATCAAGGCGATCGGATGTCGGTGGGGGAGATAGAGGGGTTAGGAGTAACCCAGGATCAAATGGAGGGGAGCAATGAGGAGGCGGTTGAGGGGGTATCAGACGCACAAAATGGCGTCCTCGCGCACGAGGTATCAGACGCACAAGATGGCGTCCTCGCGCACATGGTTATTGCGGCACCAAATTTAGCCGCGCCCGTGGTCGCGGCAGCCGAGCCAGAGATGCCAGGGTACATGCGAGCCTTCATGGCCCATTTTATGGCAGAAGTACAGAAAAAGAACGACAGTATGGACAGGCTAGAAGCAAAAATGGGACAAATGGGGAACCGGATGGATGCTCAGAGTGAGCAATTGGGGGTAATGAGGGACGAAGCGAGGGGTACCGGTGAGGGGTTAGACAATAATTTTAAGGGGTTAGACAAGAAATTTGGGAAGTTAGACAATAATTTTGAGGGGTTAGACAACGGGATAAAAGAGGTGAAAAATGGGTTAATGGGGTTAGAAAATAGGATGGAGGACAAATTGCGGGAAATAGGGGAACAATCTGCGAGGGAAATCAAACGAATGGGGAACCAGATAGAGGAGGTGCAAATCGGGTTAGAAAGTAAACTGCATGCTCAGAGGGATGAATTGGGACAGATGAGGGTGGCATCTACAAAAGAGATGGAGGAGATACGACGAGGTGTAAGTGAGGAGGTTTCGGGGCTACGCGAGGAGGTAAAGCGAGGTGAAAAGCGTATGGAGAAAGAGGTGAGAAATAATACGGCGAGGTTACAAGGGGGCATAGAGGACCTGACGGAGGAGGTGGAACAGCTGACAGAGGGACAAACGGAGTTAGTGGAGCAGGTTCAAAGGAACACTGCGGTACTAGGAGGGTTAAAGGCGACACAAAAAGAAATTAAAAACGAATTAATAGCGACACAGAGGCAATGTCAGATGGTACGTGAGGGACTGACAATGAGGGTGGACGAGGTGACAGAGATAATGGAGACAAAGGACCGGCAGGTGAGGATGCACATAGAGACGGTCACGGTAGCCTTAGAGGACGAACTTGAGGAGACGCACCGGGAAATAAGAGAGGTGAAGCAAAAATTAGAGGAAGTGGAAGAAGAGGTGAGTGAAATTAAGAAGAGACGGACAGAAACTAAGAGAGAAATAAAGGAGGAGGTAATGGAATTGGTACAAGGTCGGTGCTCAACTCATGATGTGCTGCTCACTAACCAAATAAAGAGTTTGCAGGTGGCAAAAGAGGTGCGGAGACGAGGTGCCAAGGTGAGTGGCGAAATATTCGGCAATGTATATGATGTGAGGAAAGCTTCAGTCGGCTTGGGGATTGGTTTGGATCCGGGTGTTCGTGAGAGGCCATTGGTGAAGTGTGTGACAGGTCAGGTGTGCGAGAATGTCCGACCATGGGGTGTGTGAGGAAAAAGTGCGCGCCGACCAGTGAGTGTGCTGTCGAGAGTGAGTCGGTCGTAGCGCGTGTGCGAGGGGGTACATGGAAGCGCGGTGTGGTAAGTGTTATGGAGGAAGTAACGAAAGAGTGTGCGCAAGAGGATGCGCGAGAAAGGTGTGTAACGGACAGGTGCATGGGGAAAGAGTGCGCTGTCAAGAGTAAGGGGGGATGCATGCCTGTGGTGAGTGTTACAGAGGATGTAACGAGAAAGTGTACGCCTGTGGAGAGTGTTACAGAGGATGTAACGGGAGAGTGTGCGCAAGAGTGTGCGCGAGAAAGGTGTGTAACGGACAGGTGCATGAGGAAAGAGTGCGCTGTCAAGAGTAAGGGTGAGTGCGCTGTCAAGAATGGAGGTGAAAGTAGTGAGAGTGACAAGGAGCGTGAGTTGGTTGTGACAGGTGAGCGAGGATGTACACCTGGAATGGAAGGATGCACACCTGGAATGGTAGAGCGTGTGTGGGAATGCACACTTGAGTTGGTCGTGAGGCACGTGGTTGGGTGTGCGAGTAAGAGCACACCTGTGATTGTCACAGAGGAGGTGACCGAGGAGGGGGCGCGAAGAGGTGTGTTGGTGAGGTGTGCGAGCGACGAATGTGTGCCAAGGTGTTCGGTGGTCAGGTGTGTGACCAAGTCGGTGAGCGGAATGAGTGTACCGAGGTGTGTAAGGAAAGGTACGAGGAGCATGGGAACAGCTGGAGGTATGAGCAAGAAAGGGGTAGCGTATGCATGTAAGCATGCAGGTGAGGCATCGACGGTAACCGGGTTAGCGGTTAGAGCGACTTATAGCCGAATCGGGCCCTCGGTGCGTGCCGGGCTTTGCGTGCCGCGAGAACCAGCGGGTTTCCGAGCCACGGCGGGTTCAAAAGGACCGCCGTACGCGATCCACGCTGTGCCTCGCTTGGAACGGCCGCGTCCGTGCTCCACTAGGCGGAGCGGGCAGCTCGATAGGAAGGGTCGTCATGGCGACCACTTTTTGTTGAGACGTGCCGGCAGGTCGAGATCGGGACATTGGATGGCTCCGCGCCGAGGTGGTGCGTGGGATCTCGGCACGGGTAAGCTCCCGTCCCTGCCCCGAATGCGGGACGTATCCAGCCGCTGGCACAAAACAACCCGTATTCATTGCTCGGCTGTACGAAGCCGACCTTTAGAAGGGAATTGGCGCACCGAGAGGATCTAATAAGTAGACGGGTGATGAGGATAGTGTTTTGGCCCCGAAATTAGAGAAAAAGGCAAAATTTGATGATTGGTACGGTGATTAGCAGTAAATGACAAATTTTTGATTTGTTGGATTTGGACGAGCGAAATTGATAGTAGGACCTCCCCGATGTGGTGGGATGGCAAATCCACCATCCCTCACAGACGGGGGGGGGGGGGGGGCAAAGGAGCACTAGCTTATGGGGTTGATGGCAGTGAAAATTAGCCCGGGTGGGTTAGGATATCGTGTGTAGGGACCTAGAAGATGACATTAGGTGACGTTAAGGTTAGTTAGTGACAAGGATACCTGTAGTGGGGACGCAGGTAGATTAGCGTGGATGATAATGACGAGGGAGCGCAATAGTTTAAAGGGACGACTGGGAAGCGCAAGTTTCAGAGGGGAGTAGTTAGCTGAGATGATGCCGTGTGTTTGAGGATTGAACAGGTGTGATTGAACAGGTGTGATTGTACAGGTGTGCAACTGAACAGGTGTATGGAACAGTGTATGAGGGAGGAGTGGTGATTGCGTGTTGTGTTGACCAAATGGTCCAGGAAGAAAGGAGGGTGCAGGTGGCACCAGGTGTGAGTGCACAGGTGTGCAACAACAGGTATGGAGCATGGTTGTGTGGAATAAATGGTATGGGATATAGGGCGTATTGGGATGGATGGTCGTGGAGTGAGTATGGTGGAAACTATGGAGTGGAGTGGATGGTGCGAAGGTGTGAATGGGGGAAGGATGGACCCCCATCACGAATACCCGGGGCGGGTAGTGTAAGCGTTAGGTAGAGGGTATAGGTAAATTGTGGTTGGATATTGGCATCTGTGGTGCGAGTGGAAGAATGATGTTTGGATGGGTGCATTAGTGTTGTGGAAATGGCTGGGCGTGTAGCCTGTTAGTGTGTGTAGTTGGTTTGGGCACTCCACCACTGTGAGGATGTCGGCCAGGTGAGGCCGCAGGTGGGCTCTGGGAGCCGGTAGTAGTTGTTGTGGATGGGGCCCGAGGATCCGGAGGACGGACCCGGGTAGCCCAGTGCCAGAGGGCACCGAGTGGGGTGACAGAGCCAGGAGGGGTCTTCCCCAGTTAGTTAGGTTAGGGTGAGGAGCTAGGTAAGCTCGGGTGGCAACTACAGTGGTGGAGGTGTGCAGGTGGGTAGACCTGCTGGGAGAGCTACACGTCGCAGCCCAGAAATTGTGCGAGGGCACCGGGAGATGAATCGGGGGAGTGAGACCCCAAATTGAGAAGCACCACAGTTTGGTCAATGGGAATTGGTTTTTAGAACCCATAGTGTAAGTTGGCCAATGGATTGGCAGGGAGAGACCCCGGGTAGTGTAAAGTGTGTTAAGGTCATTTAGAGGATAGTTAGGATTGGAGTCTCCTCGCACCATCTGCATCCACTCACCTGAGATGAGGTAACTCCACACCATGCCATGTTTTATTATTTTTCATTAATGCAAATGTTTTGGATTGTGAGACGCATCATGACGTGGGTCTGACATTGTGCGTAATTCCATCTCTCCCTCCTTATGAGGATTGATGATGAATTGGTGATGGCAAATTTTGAAGTAGAGGGATTGGAGACGAATTGGTGTAGAAGGGAAAGATGGGGAAGACAAGACGTAGTGACGAATTTGTAAAGGTGTAAATTCTTGTAAATATGGGGTAAGGGCAAGGGTAGTGTAGGTGACAGGGGGGGTGACGTATGGTAGGGACGAGTTTTTCTCACTTCGCTCTCCGTACGCACTTCACCCTGCATTGCCTTTATTGACGTGTACCCTTGTGACCTTACCCCTCGCTCATTTGCCTTCCCCCCTTTTGTCTCCCACTTGAGGACCTGTGCGCCATTGGGTGCCGAGGGGAGCGTGCGTGAGGTGGCCATTGTGCGCACGAGATTCCCAGAACCAGCATGCATTGCGTTGATGTACCACTTTATGGACCGCTGTTCTGCGGCCAAGTACCACTTGATGGACCCCAGGTTCTGGGGCAGGGCACCTCTGTTGGAGACCGGCCATAGTGGCCAGGGAATCTTGCTTGCGGACCTCGGTAAGGTGGCACCTATGCCAAACAGGTGGACCACCCTTAGTTGGCCCCTGAGGCCCTAAATAAAAACGAACACAAGTTGTGCTTTTTATTATTTCCAAGTAGGCCGCATGAAGCCAGAAGACGTCGGGAAGAACATCGGCCCAGCAGAGAAAGAGAAGACCACCACCAGTTGTTTTGTTGTGTTTATTATGAACTGTGGTGACTGTGCACCGAGTGGTGCTTTTGGTGCTTTGTGGTGCTTTTGGTGTTTTTGGGTGCTTTGGTGGTATTGGTACTGGTGCATCGATGCAATGCGTGCTGTCTCCTCCCTCCCAACAGGAATTTCTTTTTCTTGTTCCCTAAAAAGAAAAAAAAACACAGGTCCTGGGTTGCGTTGTAAATAAGAAATAACGTCACTGTAAATAATGCTCCCCACCGTAAATGTATAGTTTGAAAACAATTCCGTAATTCAGTTATCCTGTGGGCGCAAATCTGTTAGACAGGGTGCAATGCAGCAGGGGGACATATTTATTTGTGTTTTAAGATTGTCACACTCAGGGTCAGGTTAATTGTAGAGGGAATTACACCTACGTGTCACACTAAGTTAAAGTTTTGTAGGCCCGAGCACGGGCCTGAAGAAAGGAGGGTGCAGTGTAACGGTTTTGAGAAGTGTAACGAATTTGAGAAGTGTAACGGTTTTTGAGAAGTGTAACAATTTTGGAGGAAGTGTAACGAATGTGAAAAGTATGGTTTTGTTGTGTGTAACACCCTCGTAATGTAAATAATGGTCGCAGCCGTCCTCCTAGTTAATTCCATGAAACTTACACACAGGCCACGATATATCTTTTTAAATAGTTTATTTCCTTATTCTATGTAGGCTAAATATGTGTTTCCCACTAGATTGACTCTGCATTGCATCAAACGAAATAAAGCGTAGGCCCCTTTCAGTTTCCCCAATCATCTCCGCTCTCCAAAGTTCCTTTCAAAAGCGGTGCGAGTGGTGTTCAATCCCGCAAGCCGCCATTGGCCATGTGCTCATCTCGGAGAAGAGGGGGGTAGGAGCCGCCAACTCACAGGCGTGGCACGTCGTCATGATCAAAGGAGGAATCGGACAGCCCTAACAGCCAACCAGCACCGCGGTTAGCGACCCGGTAGGCGTGCCCTCGCAGCCGGCGGCTTGATTCCGCCCGGAGTAATAAAAGCGACTGAAAGGGACTGCTTCGGGAGATGACATGAGAGAGGACATGAGAGATGAGCTGTGAGCTGTGAGCTGTGAGATGAGAGACGCTCCAAACCAAAAAGGAGAGATACTTGGAGAGGAAACAAGGTTTGAAGAGACGCGCTGAGAGGAGGGAGACGGCTCCACCAGAAGGAGAGGAACAGGTGTGACCGAGCCAGCGCGTGACGTCTACAGCATCAGCAGCGTCGACGCGACCGAGGGTTTTCCCGCCAAAAACGCGAAGAATTGAGAGCTGCTACCTCCAGCCCTGCCGGTTGCAGGGACCTGACCCTGCCTCCCTCTCCAGCAACCCACCTCCGCCAATCCTGCCTACAATTTCCCCCGTGTAAGTGTGAACGTCGTCTGTCTTGAATGTTGTCCTGGGGTTAAGTAAATTGACTAGTATAAGTTAACGATTCACTGTGTGACTGCTTCTTCCATCCATTGCTTGTAAATAATTTTGGTCACTCCTTCTTTTTGCTTGTGTGTGTATAATAAATCTGTTCTTCCTCCGTGCTCTGTCTTCTTCTCTTTTCCTTCTCTTTCGGTCGCTTTAGAGGTTTCCCGATTGAATATCTGTGGTGTGATCTGGTCAACGTTGGGGGAGTCGGGCCAATTGGGGATCCTGTAACAGTCACGGTTGGACCATCCGCTCGGCCCAGCATAACATCTAAACCGCGATCCGTAACAATATATATATATATATATATATATATATATATATATATGGGTACACGTTTGTATGGCCCACAAAAGGCTAATCTGGCAGATGCAATTTAATGGTACCAAGTACAGTAATGCTTGCAATAGCATTGAAATGTCTGCAGAGGTCATTGAAGCACCATCAGGTGGTGAGATCTTTCAAGACTTGCTTTTGAATTTTGTGCTGGTTGCATTGGTCTTCTTGATGGTTTCAGGTTCGAGAAGTCATTAATGAAATGGGTTACTAAGTGGGAGTCACTGGCATAACTGGTGGAGAATGTTGACGAGGGCTGAATGGATCAGGAAGTGCATCATCTTCAGAAATGCACTGCCTCGGAGCAGCAGGAGTCAGACCTTCAAACTTTTGTATTTTAGAAGATATCAAATTGAAACTTATGCAGCTTATTTTTCCGTTTGTGTAGTACTCTATATGTGAGAAGGGTTTGGTCAAACTTTGTAAAAGGTCAATGTCAATGCCATACAAAATATGTAATACTTGATATTACTTGATGAAAATTCACCAAATGTCCATCCCTCTGTCTGTCTGTCTGTCTGTCTGTCCGTTCGAAGGTACCTTAAAAACTGCTGAACCAATCGCAACGATATTTTGGGTGGGTAATCCTGGGATCTCCAGGAGTAAAATAGGCTATTTAGTTTTCCCAATTTCAGCTTTTGTCTCCAGCATTCTCAGGTTTGGACTCCCGCATAACATTCGCGTTCGCATAACGTTCATTGTGACGATGTTTTCATTGTGACGATGTTGTTTTCCCGGGTGCCGCACAAACGGCTGCACCGATGGCTGCATGGCTGCACCGATCGGACTCGGTGACCTCAGACAAAGACCTTTTATAAGGACACGGGTTGAATCCCTGCTTGAGAGAATTCCAACCCCCTCCCCACCATCACGGCCATGCGATTTAATGAACCGACTGCGATTTAATGAACAGCTCAACAGTAATATTGACATTCTGAAGACTCTCCAAGACTGGCTGTGCCAGAACAATCCCTACATACAGTCTCGGAAATCTGCCCTTGAGTTGATGGAAGCAGGCAACAACATCACCATGGTTCTGGATGCAAGAAAGCGGCCTTCAGGTGAGCAAGCTCGACGTTACAACCTCCCGCAGGCAAGCGAGGTATCCATCATCATACCCGGCGAGCATGTGGACCATTTGAACGTCATCCTCTATAAGCGTGAAGGTGGACTTCAAACCATCATGGAGCTGCACCGGAGCTACGATCCTCTTCACTATGTGCTGATGTTCCCGCATGGTGAAGAAGGATTCAACATCGACATCCCTCATGCAAAAGGCCGGGGCACAATATCCCCAAGTGAGTTCGCAAGGTTCCGCCTTCAGATCAGAGATCAAAATTTCAATCAGGTCATGAGGTATTGACGACTTACTCAGTAGTACGCATGCGATCAGTATGCCAAGGCTGAAGCGTCAAGACTTCGGTGGGCAAGGGACAACCAGAAGACGATCCGTGCAGACAAGTACCAAGGCCTGATGGATGCTATAGATCACCAAGAAGAGATGCAGGCTGGAACAAAGATTATCCTTCCACCATCAATCTATGGCACTCCTCGATGGTACGCTGAAGCCTTTCAAGATGCTATTGCCATTGTCTGATCCCTTGGGAAACCTGATCTGTTTGTGACGTTTATCTGCAACCCACAGTGGCCAGAGATCAGAAATTCACTTTTCCCAGAAGAGCAGCCCTGCGACCGGCCTGACCTAACTGCACGCGTCTTCAGTATCAAGCTTAAATCTGTCATGGCGGATCTGAAGAGCGGAATGCTTAGAGAAGTGGTGGGCTACTTCGGCATGAAGGAGGATCAGAAACATGGACTGGTGATTTGCGTGTGATATGATTTAACGGATGTTTATATGAATCGTTTAAAATAAAAAAAGCCTTCAATTTCTGATATTTTACCTTTTCATTTGGGCCTCCCAGTTGAAGCCCCGCCCGTAGGGCGGGTACCGTTGCTAGTAGGTCAAATTTTAGAAATTGCCAAATTATTTTCATGGTAACTATTGTTTATTTAGATTTTGCAAGTATCGTGCGACATCTTTCTTGTTTGTTTGTTTTCCTGTGCGCAGGATATCTCAAACAGTTATTGGACGGATTCAGATGAAACTTGGTGGATGAGTTGGGTAGGTGATAAGAAGAACCCAAATACATTTTGGCTCTGGGCCGGATCCAAATCTGGCCTATTGGTGAAATACAAAACATAAACTATTCAGTCTGGCATAGGTATTGTATGCGCCCCAACAAGTGACGTCATTGTTGCTTTTGTTTCACATGTCCTGTCGGTACACTCACTCTCGTTGAGGAAGACCAAGAAGAATGTCGTGTTGAGATGGAGATAGAATGGGGTGTGTGTGGAAGGTTGGGTACATAATATTTGGAGGCAAATGTAACGTCATTAATGGGATGGAGGAATGGGATGGAGGGGGAGCATACATCAGATATAGACCTGACAATACAAGAAAGGAGTTGTGTGTGTGTGTGTGTGTGTGTGTGTGTGTGTGTGTGTGTGTGTGTGTGTGTGTGTGTGTGTGTGTGTGTATATATTATATATATGTATGTTATATATTACACTACTCACAATAAGTTAGGGATATTGTGGGTGTGAGTTTATTTTTTTTATAGGGGTTAGGGTTAGGGTATTGAAATCAAGAATGCTCTGTTTTTTCACACTCATTAATAACCATAGAATTAGGACCAACAACATTTTTCAACATAATTAATACACAAAACCAACCACACCAAAGAACCTGCCAATATCCCTAACTTATTGTGAGTAGTGTATATAGTTACAGATAAACAGGAGGGTATTCAGGGGGTTTGAAAGACCCCACTCCTGACACCAGAAATGTTACGGTTATCTTGTTTTCCGCTTTTGGGCGTCACTTCACGGCACGCTGAGAGGACGGTGTGTCTACTAGACCCCACATGCCATTTGCAACTCTTAACTCTGGCCGAATCCTCTCATCCACAGTCAGTTTACCATACCGATGAGTTAAGTGAGGCAAATTGGGACTGTCTCGGTGGTTATGCGACAGACACTAATCAGTTGGCTGAGCGAACCCATCGTTACGTAACCACACTTGAGATCTAACTGAGATAACAAATCTGAGCTGGCCAAATGCCTCAGCTGTCTTATGTTGACATAAAAAAGGAAGAATAAGTGAAGACAGTTTCTTAAAGAAATTGCCTTTATTTCCCGTAGCACGAAACAAAGGGCAATGTTTACAATGGCAGGCCAAGCAGGTATTTACAGCCAGACGAGACAAGGAAATTGCATATATGTACAATAATTACAGCACTCATACATTCCCCTTACCCCTACGCGACCATTCCCGCCCTGGATCCTTAGCTGCAATGACTTAACACTACTTTACAGTACACATACCGGCATTATGCATCTGATAGGAAAGGAAGAGATTGGTGATTGGCAAGAATTATGGGATGGATGAATCTCCGTGGTTCCTTCTGAGGGGTGCCAGTTGGGGGCACTGTCTATGTGGGAAGGAAGGGTGTAGGCCTGTCGTGGCCTGGTGCACGTGGCATTGGATGACAAAACAGGATGGAGCCAAAGTGCGTACTGCTCGGCAAAAATCGTCTTGGTGAACCTGAGGCAAGGTGCTGTTTTCTGGTGTTGGAAGAGTTGCGCAGACCAATTGGGTTGTGGAGTTTGGGGACACGACCCGAGGGGGAGAGAGGAAGGTGAAGGCACCATCCCAAGGAGAGTGTGTTGTCCAAAACAGGCTTGAATCCCTTCCCCCTCATTCTCTTTCCATTACTATTTTTTCCCCTTTTTATTTAATACACTGGAAAAATATTATTTTGTTATTTAGCTTTCTCCTCCCCACCTCTCCTTGGGATTAGATAGGGATATCCATTGGGGTGTTTGTTTGTGATGTCTGTCTTGTCCCAGCACCTGTCTGGCCTTCTTTAATTGATTATTTCTTTATTTTCACATGTCCGTGGAATTTTCCGATTAGTTTTTTCTTCTATGGCTTGGTCGTATATTCTGTGGTTTGGTTTATCCTGAGTGAAGGATTTGTATTCATTTTTACCCTCGCCAGCGGAGAGGGTATTGTATTTGAATCCGTTTGTCTGTATGTCTGTCTGTCTGTCTGTCTGTCTCTGTTTGTGTGTTTATTTGTCCGCACAGAATAAATATGATTTTCTCTGCAACCGTTGATCTGATTAACAGGAAATTTTCACCATAGGTGCACCTCCAACTGTATAATTTTTCAATGATAATTATGACGTCATAGGTCACGTGGTACGGCCACCATCTTAGAAAAACCAAAAAACTTTGCACCTCTATCTCTGAAAGCGCTGCACAGAAAAAAGTGAGACATGGCTCATTGTAAAGAACTCCCCATGGGGTTATTATATATGTTAACGATTATGTCATAGGTGCCTCTATTATGATGTCATAATTCGACAATTACAAAACTTCAGCTGATCAAGATGAAATTTGTTGAGCGTCATCCAGGGATAAATTGGTGGAGGAATAAAAATGATGACGTCCTTGGTCATGTGGTTCGGCTGCCATGATTTATCCTGAGTAAAGGATCTGCATTCATTTTTGAACTTGCATTGCATTGGTGGATTGGCATACATCTGCATATTGTGTATCGCTGAGTGGGGGGGTGTAAGATTGCGTAAGTAATTTCGACGTGGGAGCCCCAGCTCCTTCAATCCTAAAATTTTGAAATTGCATACACATGATATATGACCCATTTGTATTGAAATATTAAATTTATGACATCATAGGTCACATGGTTTGGCAGCCATATTGGATTGAAGGAAAATATTAAATAATTATATCTCTGAAACTGCTCACCTTATCGATGTGGAATTTTACAAATATCATCTAACAGCACTGTTGCATATAGTTTGAAAATGATGATGTCATAGGTCACATGGTTTGGCAGCCATCTTGGATAGAAAAATGATCCTTATCCGATCAACACGAAACTTCACAAATGTGATCCCCTACCCATACATATGCAGAGTGATGGCATCTACCCGTTTTGGGACTATGTGGAGGCATGTTGGTGACACAGTCGCAATGTTTTAGTTTTAGGATGAATTCGAGCAAAGCACCTGGGATGCCAGTCACAAAACAATACTGGCCATGAAGGCATTATGGGATAAAACCAGCATTCAACGTGAGCTGACCAGAATTGCATTAAAAAGCTGTAGGTGGCCTTCACAGAGTGCAAAGCTCTGAAAAAACATTAGAACAGGAGCAGTGCACCCCACAAGCAGAAAGAACAGGAGTTTCAAAAGCACTTGGAAGATCTCCTTGACCTTGCTAATGAGGATGCTCTGGTCCTGGTGAAGAATCCTGAGGACCAGGATTTCCTTGTGGCCCAGCAACAGAAGAGGAGGCCACGCTGCATCGGCTCTGTGGACATGGTACAATCCTGGAAGGACAAAATATCTTTGAAGAGGCCAGAGCAGACTGCCAGACGACAGAAGATGGTACAGGAGGAGCAAGAAGCTTCAATCAGCTAAGTGGTGCTGGTAGCATCTTCATCGCCAAGTGCAGGAGAGGAGACGGATGGTGACAGGAAGAAGGAAGGTGCAGTTGGGGGTGCTGCCACTATGTCTGCTCCGAAAAGAGCCAGGAGGAATGAATATCATGACACCTCAACTGGCTGCTGCCCTCAACCGGACACAGATCTCCTCCAGAGATGTGACCTACGTTGTTACTGAGGCCGCTGCAAGCCTTGGTCATGATGTTCCTGCCTTAAACATCAATTTGAACTCCATATTCATATACAGGCTCACCATCGTTTGGCTCACTCAAAAGGTTTGCAGGAGGAGTTCCCCACGGACGTCCCCCTTTAACCGTACATTGGGATGGTGAGCTCATGGAGGACCTGACATCCTGAAAACATGTTGATCGCTTGCCTGTCATGTCTGGCCTCGGGGTTGAGCAACTCTTGGGTGTTCCAAAGATCCATCCAGAACTGGAGAGGTGCAGGCAGCTGCCGTCGTCAAGTGTCTTGAAGACTGGAAGATTGGCGACTGTGTTCAGGCATTATGCTTCAACACCACATCTTCAAACACAGGTCATCAATCTGGCACCTATGTTCTCATTGAGGAGAATCTTGAGAGAGATCTCCTATTCTTTGCTTGTTGGCACCATGTGTTGTAACTTGTGATTGGAGCCGCTTTCGAGACTACCATCGGGGGATCGTCAACAGAACCTGAGATTCCCCTGTACAAAAGGTTCCGTGGTCACTGACAGTACATTGATCACCATAAGTTCAAGCCAGCTTCAACTGATCCCTTTGTGGAAAGTCTAGTGGCATCCTCACGAGACGAACTGCTTGCTTTCTCAAGAAGAAAAACTGCCCATATTCACGACGATTACCAGGAGTTCATCGAGCTCAGTACAGTCTTCCTTGGTGGTACCCCAGAGCATGGAATCAAGTTCACAGGTCCTGGAGCAATGCATTGCTCTCGATGGTTGGTGAAGGTGCTCTATGCGATCAAAATGTGGCTCTTCTGGGAGCAGTTTCGGATGCCACCATAAGAGGAGAGAGGAGTGCATGATCTCGAAGTTTTTTCCATTCTTATCTACATATGAGCTTGGAACACGGCTCCTCCAGCGGTGGGAGCCCCCTGGAATGACTTTCATCTCATGAAGGAACTGATGCGCTACCAACATCAAGGGATTTCCACTGCCACCAGCAAGAAGCCTTCTCTCCACCTCTGGTACCTGTCGAGGAGCTCGTGGGGCTGGCCTTCTTTGACCGACAGAGAACCTGCGGAAATGAAGAAACTCATGATCGATGCCTTGGCCGAAGATGACATCAACCATCTGCCAAAGAGTCTGAGAATCATTTTGAGTGCATTAATTGATGATAATAAGGGCCTTTAACAATTTGTGACGAGAAACATAAAGGCTGTCTTTACTCACCTCCAGCTCCCGGAAGAGTTCATTCTCAAAGATGTGGAGAGCTGGTCGGTGGAGGACTCCTTCAAGAAAGCTCTGCGAGTCTTGGAGACCCTAGCCATCGTCAACGACTGAGCAGAGAGAGGAGTAGCTCTCATCCAAGAGTTCAACAAGAAGTTGACTTGTGGAGAGCAGGAGCTGCAATTCCTCCTCCAAGTGGTCGCTCATCACAGGCGGCAGTTCCCGGACTGCAAGAGGAAGACACTTGCATCTCAAACCAGGCGGCAATGAATGAAGTAGGCTTCCATGACATACCCACCACCGAGTGGCTAACACCTCTTGTTGAAGAAGTGGGACGTGGGTGCCAAAGCAAGTTTCAACAGAGATGACCTCTAAATATTCTTGGATTTCAAAAACATTTTGCACCTGAGGAACAACACATACTGCAGGGGTGAGAGCCAAATTTCAAATTTACAACTTTCATTTTTATCTCTATATACTAAGGGCCTATATATATATATATATATATATATATATATATATATATATATATATATATATATATATATATATATATATATATATATATATATATATATATATATATATATATATATTGTTGCGGATATGAGGATTGCATTTTTTTGATTGTGTTGTATTATATTGGAAATGGTGATGAACATTGTTGAATATGGCCCCTCCTGCCTCCAGAGTTGTGTAAAGGTAAAAAGGGCGTCCCGGTAGTTAATTCCATGAAACACCACATTGAAGGACACGATAAAACCCTTGTTCAGTAGCTTATATCTTATTATGTGTTTTAGGGTAAGGCCTTGTCTTCCATTAAAATAATACTCCATTGCACCGAATCAATTAAGAATAGCTCCCCTTCAATAATTCCATTTCCCAGCCAAACTCTCCATCTGTGGGTAAAGCAGTTCACAAGCGTGGGGTGCACGCCCTCTCATTTCGCTGCGATAGTGAATATGTGCTCCGTGCTCTGTTTGAACAGGAGGGGCGGGGTCGCCAGGGAGAGGCAAGCCCAGGGCGCGCCACGAAGGGCGGGGCTGTTCAGCCCCATGCCCAAATAAGGAAACAAGCCCGTGGCTCGCCACGAGGGGCGTGCCGTCGGCGCCATGCCCAAATAAGGAGACAAGCCCGTGGGATTACCATACAAGGTCACGAAACAGAGCATGGGGGGGGAGGGCGGTACCGAAACCGAGGAGGGCATGTCAGACCCGCGCTGAAGGTTTGGACAGAAGGGTGCGACGATCGCAGGGACAAGCTACACGAGAGATACGGCAGATGAGTCCAGCCCCGTTTCAACCAGCCGAGTGACCCTGCCGGCGTGCGCTGTAAAGCCGAATACAAGGAGCTGCCGGCTCCTTGCTTCCCGCCCGGAGTGGACCTGCTCGCTGTGCCCTGTGATTCCACCTGCTCATCCCTCCAAACGATTCTTACCCTTCCATCCATTTGCGTACGTGAGTTTGTTTTGTTTGTTCTGTCCATGGGTATTTAATTAAGCTTGTATAAGGAATTCACTGTGTCTCTAAAAGCTTCTGTATATTATTTTCTTATCTTTCCTTCTCCTTGGTTATTTTGAGCCTGTAAATAGTAATAAATAGTAATCGTATTTCCAAACCTTTCTTTGCCTTCGTCTTCCTTTTCTTCACATTCGTCGTCATAGTCTTTTCCCTATTGAGTAGCTGTGGCGCGATACGGCCAACGTCTGGGTGGATCGGGTGAATTGGGGAAACTGTTAGGTCACGGAGCCTCCGCTCGGCAAACATACCATCCTTAACCGCGGACCGTAACAATTGGTGTCTGGGAGTGAGATTCGAGGCCCGAACCAAATTTTAAAAACATCTAGGAAAAAATTTGGTCAAAATTTGGAGCTGCTGGAAATTTGTGTTGTTTTAAAGCAAAACCCGAATTTTGAAATCGCGCCATGGCTGGTCAAGGCGACGGGATGTCGGTGGGAGAGATAGACGGAGTATAATCGACCCAGGACTTCGGGGAAATGTATGTGGATGAAAGAGAGGAGGAGAACATTGGCAATGTGGTTGACGAGGTTTCAGGCGCGCAAAATGGCGCTCTCGCGCACGAGATTACGGGCGCGCAAAATGGCACCTCGCACATGGCTACGGCGACCGCGCCCGCGACCATAGCAGCGCCACCGGTGGATTTGAACCTTTTTATGTTACAAATGGGGGCCCTTATGGACAAAATGGGGGAGCGATTGAAAGCCAAAATGGGGAACCGGATGGAAGCTCAGGGTGAGCGACTGGAGGGCCGAATGGGAGACCAAATTGGAGGTTTGAAAAACAGTATGGGGGGCAAAATGGGAGAAATGGGGGAACGGCTAGAAGCTAAATTTGAGGGTTTAGACAAGAAATTTGAGGGATTAGACGATGGGATAGAGGGGGTGAAACATGGGTTAACGGGGGTGGAAAATAGAATGGCTGCCCAGGAGAATCAGATAGAGGGGGTGAAAAATGGGTTAGAGGGGCTAGAAAATAGGATGGAAGGCAAATTGCGGGAAATAGGGGAGCAATCCACCCGAGAAATTAAACAAATGGGAGAGCAGATAGAGGAGGTAAAAATCGGGGTAGAAACCAAACTGGATGCTCAGAGGGATGAATTGGGACAGATGAGGGTGGCATCTACAAAAGAGAGGGAGGAGATGAAGGAGGAGATACGACGAGGTGTAAGTGAGGAGGTCTCGGGGGTACGCGAGGAGGTAAAGCAAGGTGAAAAGCGTATAGAGAAAGAGGTGAGAAATGGAACGGCTAGGTTACAGGGGGGAATAGAAGATCTAACGGAGGAGGTGGAACAGCTGACGGTGGGACAGACGGAGTTAGTGGAGCAGGTTCAAAGGAACACTGTGGTACTAGGAGGGTTGAAAGCGACACAAAGAGACATCAAGGACGACTTGATAGCGACACAGAGGCAATGTCAGATGGTACGTGAGGGACTGACAACGAGGTTGGAAGAGGTGACAGAAGTAATGGAGACGAAGGACCGAGAGGTGAGGACGCACATAGAGATGGTCAAGATAGCCTTAGAGGACGAACTTGAGGAGACGCACCGGGAAATAAAAGAGGTGAAGCAAAAATTAGAGGAAGTGGAAGAAGAGGTGAGTGAAATTAAGAAGAGACGGACAGAAACTAAAAGAGAAATACAGGAGGAGGTGATGGAATATGTGCAAGGTCGGTGCTCAAATCGTGATGATGTGCTCGCTAACCAAATAAAGAGTTTGCAGGTGGTGAAGTAGGTGCGGAGACGAGGTGCCAAGGTGAGTGGCGATATACGTGGAAATGTACATGATGTGAGGAAAGCTTCAGTCGGCTTGGGGGTTGATTTGGATCCGGGTGTTCGTGAGAGGCCGTTGGTGAAGTGTGCGACAGGTCTGGTGTGCGAAAGAGGAGGTGTGCGAGAATGTCCGACTCTGGGGTATGTGAGGAAAAAGTGCGCGCCGAGGAGTGAGTGTGCCGTCGAGAGTGAGTTGGTTGTTGCGCGTGTGCGAGGGGGCACATGGAAGGGCGGAGTGGGGAAGGTTACGGAGGAAGTAACGAGAGAGTGTGCACAAGAGGATGCGCGAGAAAGGTGTGTAACGGACGGGTGCATGGGGAAAGAGTGCGCTGTCAAGACTAAGGGACAATGCACGCCTGTGGTGAGTGTTACAGAGGATGTAACGGGAGAGTGTGCGCGAGAAAGGTGTGTAACGGACAGGTGCGTGAGGAAAGAGTGCGCTGTCGAGAGTAAGGGTGAGTGCGCTTTCAAGAGTGGTGGTGGAAGTAGTGAGAGTGACACAGAGCGTGAGTTGGTTGTGACAGGTGAGAGAGGATGAACACCTGGAATGGAAGGAAGCACACCTGGAATGGTAGAGCGTGTATGGGAATGCACGCTGGAATTAGTAGTGAGACACGTGGTTGGGTGTGCGAGTGAGAGCACACCTGTGGTTGTCACAGAGGAGGTGACCGAGAAGGGGGCGCGAAGAGGTGTGTTGGTGAGGTGTGCGAACAACGAGTGTGTGCAAAGGTGTGAGGTGGTCAGGTGTGTGACCAAGTCTGTGAGTGGAATGAGTGTACCTGGGTGTGTAAGAGAAGGTGCAATGACCAAGAGCAGGGAGACGGCTGGATGTGTGAGCAAGGAACGGGCTGCGGGGTGTAAGCATGCAGGCGAGGCATCGACGGTAACCGGGTTAGCGGTTAGAGCGACTTATAGCCGAATCGGGCCCTCGGTGCGTGCCGGGTTTCGCGTGCCGCGAGGACCAGCGGGGATCCGAACCACGGCGGGTCCGAAAGGACCGCCGTACGTGATCCACGCTGGGCCGCGCTTGGAACGGCCACGTCCGTGCTCCGCTGGGCGGAACGGGCAGCCCGATAGGAAGGGTCGTCATGGCGACCACTTTTTGTTGAGGCTTTCCGGCAGGTCGAGATCGGGCCATTGGATGGCTCCGTACCGAGGTGGTGCGTGGGATCTCGGCCCGGGTAAACCTCCTTCCCTGCACCGAGTGCCGGACGTATCCAGCCGCCGGCACCAAACAACCCGCATTCATTGCTCGGCTTTACGAAGCCGGGCTTTGGACAGGAATTGGCGCACCGAGAGGCATTAGTAAGTAGACTGTGATGAGGATAGTGGTCTGGACCCGAAATTAGAAAAACAAAATTTGATGATTGGCAAAGGATTGGCAGAGTGATGAGTGGCAAAGGATTGGTAGAGTGATTGGCAAATTTTTGATTTGTTGGATTTGGTGTGCAAAATTGATAGTGGGAACGTCCCCGATGTGGTGGGATGGCAACTCTGTCATCCCTCACGAGGGGGGCAAAGGAGCACTAGGTTATGGGGTTGATGGCAGTGAAAACTAGCCCGGGAGGGTTAGGATATATCGTGTGTAGGGATCTAGCGAAGATGACATTAGGTAACGTTAAGATTAGGTAGTGACAAGGATACCTGTAGTGGGGACGCAGGTAGATTAGTGTGGATGATAATGACGAGGGAGCGCAATAGTTTAAAGGGGCGACTGGGAAGCGCAAGTTTCAGAGGGGAGTAGATAGATGAGATGATGCCGTGTGTTTGAGGATTGGAAGTGTGTGAGGAACAGGTGTGATTGCACAGGTGTGCAACTGGACAGGTGTGTGGAGCAGTGTATGAGTGAGTGATAGTGATGTGAGTTGTATTGACCAAATGGTCCAGGAAGGAAGGAGGGTGCAGGTGGCACCAGGTAAGAGTGCACAGGTGTGCAATGACAGGTGTATGGAGAATGGTTGTATGGAATAGATGGTAGTGTGGAATATCTGGAGTATTGGAATGGATGGTCGTGGAGTGAGTATGGTGGAAATTGTGGAGTGGAGTGGATGGTGTGAAGGTGTGAATGGGGGAAGAGTGGACCCCCATCATGAATACCCGGGGCGGGTAGTGTAAGTGTTAGGTAGAGGGTACAGGTAAATTGTGATTGGATATTGGCATCTGTGGTGCGGGTGGAAGAATGATGTTTGGATGGGTGCATTAGTGTTGTGGAAATGGCTGGGCGTGTAGCCTGTTAGTGTGTGTAGTTGGTTTGGGCACTCCACCACTGTGAGGATGTCGGCCAGGTGAGGCCGCAGGTGGGCTCTGGGAGCCGTTAGAGTTGTTGTGGATGGGGCCCGAGGATCCGGAGGACGGACCAGGGTAGCCCAGTGCCAGAGGGCACCGAGGGGTGACAGAGCCAGGAGGGGCCTTCCCCAGTTAGTTAGGTTAGGGTGAGGAGCTAGGTAAGCTCGGGTGGCAACTACAGTGGTGGAGGTGTGCAGGTTGGTAGACCTGCTGGGAGAGCTGCACGACCCAGCCCAGAAATTGTGCAAGGGCACCGGGAGATGAATCGGGGGAGTGAGACCCCAAATTGAGAAGCACCACAGTTTGGTCAATGGGAATTGGTTTTTAGAACCCATAGTGTAAGTTGGCCAATGGATTGGCAGGGAGAGACCCCGGGTAGTGTAAAGTGTGTTAATGTCATTTAGAGGAAAGTTAGGATTGAAGTCTCCTCGCACCATCTGCATCCACTCACCTGAGGTGACAGGTACTCCACACCATGCCAGGTTGTTTTGATTATTTTTTATGTGCAAATGTTTTGGATTGTGAGACACATCATGACGTGGGTGTGACATTGTGCTTGATGTTCCATCTCTTCCTCCTTATGAGGATTGATGATGAATTTGGTGATGGCAAATTTTGGATAGAGGGATTGTGGAGACGAATTTGTTGTCGAAGAAATAAGTGGAGACGTGACAGTAGCGACGAATTTGTAAATGTGTAGATTTTGTAGATATGGGGTAAGGGCAAGGGTAGTGTAGGTGACAGGGGGGTGACGTACGGTAGGGACGAGCTTTCTCACTTCGCTCTCCGTACGCATTTCGCCTTGCATTGCCTTATTGATGTGTACCCTTGTGACCTTACCCCTACCTCATCTGTCTTCCCCCCTTTTTCTCCCACATGAGGACCTGAGCGCCACTGGGCGCCGAGGGGAGCGTGCGTGAGTCCGCCATTGTGCGCCCGGAACTCCCAGAACCAGCTGTCTGCATCGATGCACCACATTATGGACCACATGTCTGTGGCCGAGCACCACTTATGGACCCCATGGGTTGGGGCATGGCCCCTCTGCTGGAACCGGCCATGAGGGCCCAAAATCTTGCTGGCGGACCTTGATCATAGGGCACCGATGCCCCACAGGTGAACCATACACTAGTCGGCCTGGTGGGCCATAAATAAATAAAAATGGACACGTTGGGTGCATTTCATTTTCAGTTCAAATAGGCCGCCAGTAAGAAAATGAAAGAAAATGACAACATCTGGAAGAAATAATAATAGCCAGCAGAGGGAGCCGAAGAGCAGGAGACCACCTGCAGGGTTAGGGGTTGTTGGTTTATTTTGAACATTCATGAACTATGGTGACTGCACCGATTGGTGCTTGAGGGTGCTTTGGTGCATTTTTTGGGTGCTTTCATGGTGCATTGATGCAGAGCAGACTGTCTCCCCCCCAGAAAGAACAATTACAGGTCCTGGGTTAGTCTTATAAATAAAAGTAGTGTCAAATGTAAATAATACTCCCCACCGTCAGTGTGTAGTTTGAAGACCATTCCGCAATTCGGTTAGCTGTGGGCGTGAGTCTGTTAGGCAGGGTGCAATGGAGCAGCGGGACATATTTATCTATGTTTTAAAACTGTCGCACTCAGGGTCAGGTTAAAAGTAGAGGGAACTACACCTACGTGTCACACTAAATAAAAGTTGTAGGCCCGGGCCGTGCCTAAGAGGAGGAGGGTGCAGTGTTGCGGATATGAGGATTGCATTTTTTTGGTTGTGTTGTATTATATTGGAAATGGTGATGAACATTGTTGAATATGGCCCCTCCTGCCTCCAGAGTTGTGTAAAGGTAAAAAGGGCGTCCCGGTAGTTAATTCCATGAAACACCACATTGAAGGACACGATAAAACCCTTGTTCAGTAGCTTATATCTTATTATGTGTTTTAGAGTAAGGCCTTGTCTTCCATTAAAATAATACTCCATTGCACCGAATCAATTAAGAATAGCTCCCCTTCAATAATTCCATTTCCCAGCCAAACTCTCCATCTGTGGGTAAAGCAGTTCACAAGCGTGGGGTGCACGCCCTCTCATTTCGCTGCGATAGTGAATATGTGCTCCGTGCTCTGTTTGAACAGGAGGGGCGGGGTCGCCAGGGAGAGGCAAGCCCAGGGCACGCCACGAAGGGCGGGGCTGTTCAGCCCCATGCCCAAATAAGGAAACAAGCCCGTGGCTCGCCACGAGGGGCGTGCCGTCGGCGCCATGCCCAAATAAGGAGACAAGCCCGTGGGATTACCATACAAGGACACAAAACAGAGCTTGGGGGGGAGGGCGGTACCAAAACCGAGGAGGGCGTGTCAGACCCACGCTGAAGGTTTGGACAGAAGGGTGCGACGATCGCAGGGACAAGCTACACGAGAGATACGGCAGATGAGTCCAGCCCCGTTTCAACCAGCCGAGTGACCCTGCCGGCGTGCGCTGTAAAGCCGAATACAAGGAGCTGCCGGCTCCTTGCTTCCCGCCCGGAGTGGACCTGCTCGCTGTGCCCTGTGATTCCACCTGCTCATCCCTCCAAACGATTCCTACCCTTCCATCCATTTGCGTACGTGAGTTTGTTTTGTTTGTTCTGTCCATGGGTATTTAATTAAGCTTGTATAAGGAATTCACTGTGTCTCTAAAAGCTTCTGTATATTATTTTCTTATCTTTCCTTCTCCTTGGTTATTTTGAGCCTGTAAATAGTAATAAATAGTAATCGTATTTCCAAATGGACACGTTGCCTTATTAGCAGCGATGACTCCATCTACATCTCACTGTCTGATAATATGGACCAACTTCTATCTACCCATCCCAACTCTCTCTTCCTCATATGTGGTGATTTCAATTGTCACCATGCCAGTTGGCTGGGTGTGGGTACCTCTCTCACCAGCCATGGCTCTCCAGCAAAGGACTTCTGCGACTCACTGGGACTGACACAATCTGTCAATTTCCCGACCCGGATCTCAGTCAACGGAGCATCTTCTCTTCTGGATTTGGTTATGACAAACTTCCCTGAAAATGTTTGCTGCTCTTCTTCTGCTCCAATCGGCTCATCTGATCATGTGCTTGTCAAAGTGGACATCTCTCTGACCATTCTCAGAGAGCCTCCTCAGCGTCGACGAGTCTGGCATTTCACTCAGGCCAACTGGCACGGTCTTCAAGCAGCCATCAATCATCTGGACTGGTCTCCCATCTCTACCGCCTCTGACATCAACTCATCCTGGGAATTCTTTCAAAGTAAATTGCTCTCTCTCATGCACAGATTTATCCCATCTCGTCTTCAGTTGTCATACCCTTCCTCCCGTCCATGGTACACGGAATGTTGTGGTGAGGCTGTTGCCCTGAAACAACTTGCTTTCGTCTCCTGGAAAGCAAATCCAACGGAAGGAAATCTCATTTCCTTTCACAAAGCCCGAAACAAGTGTGTGTCCACCCTCAGGAGAGCCAGGAAACAATATCTCACCATTCTCAAGACCGAACTCTCTTATCTGTCTCCCTCTTCCAAATCCTGGTGGCGTCTGGTCAAATCTGTTTCTGGTGTTTGTTCCCCCTCCATCCCCTCCCTCACCTCAAACGGCTTAACGGCTGACTCCGCACGTGAAAAAGCTGAATGCCTCAACTCTGTGTTTGCCTCTAAATCTTGTGTCCCAAACCCATCCCTCTCTGTACCCACCGTACCCAGTCGTACCCAGCTGCTCCTGGACTCTGTGTCCTTTCCTCCTGACAAGGTGGAAAAGTTTCTGTCAATCCTCGACTCTGATTCTGCAACTGGTCCTGACGGCATCAGCCCACGGGTCCTAAAATCATGTTCTTCTGCTCTTTCACTCCCTCTTTCTGTTCTCTTCACCCTCTCTTTTGCTCAAGGTCATCTGCCATCTGCTTGGAAATCAGCCAACATCACCGCTTTGCACAAAAAAGGTGCAAAAACAGATCCCAGCAACTACAGACCAATCAGCCTTCTCCCAATTATCAGCAAAGTCATGGAATCCATCATTGCTTCAGATATTAAATCTTTCCTCTTCTCCAATGGCTTGATCTCTGATCATCAATTTGGTTTCAGACCTGGTCACTCTACTCTGGACATGCTGCTTCTGCTTTCTCAACAATGGATGGAGGTCCTCAATGCCAAACAGGAAATTAGAGCTGTCTCACTTGACATCTCATGTGCCTTCGATACGGTCTGGCACCCTGCTCTGCTCACCAAACTCTCCTCCTTTGGTATCCATGGAAATCTCCACGCATGGCTGGCGGACTTCCTCTCTGGTCGTAGTCAATGTGTGGCCCTGAATGGGTTTCTCTCATCTCCTCTTCCTGTTCAGGCTGGAGTTCCCCAAGGTAGTGTTCTGGGCCCTGTGCTTTTTCTGGTCTTCATCAATGATCTCTCTGACTCTTTGAAAATCCTCTCTATCTCTTTGCTGACGACTCTACTCTCTGTCGCTCCATTCCTCATCCCTCAGATCGGCAGTCTGCAGCCTCCTCACTCTCTGCAGACCTGGACAAAATCACAGACTGGTCAAACAAGTGGAACAGGTCTTTCAATCCTGACAAATCTCACACTCTTACAATGTCTCTCCGAAAGGACCGACTGGACAACCCTCCCATCTACTTTCTCAACAATCCTCTCCAAGAAGTTCTGTCGCTCAAGCTTTTGGGTCTCACTATCTGCCATGATCTTTCTTGGGAAAACCACATTTCCAAGCTGGCCTCCAAAGCCAGTCGCCGACTGGGCATCCTCCGTCGTGCGAAGTCCTTCCTTGGCACACCTGAGCTCCTCACAACATACAAGGCTTTCATCCGCAGCTCAATGGAATACTGTTCCCCCCTCTGGGCTGGTGCTCCTGCCTCACACCTTGCTCGGCTTCACGCTGTTGAGGCCAAAGCTTTCAGAATCATTGGAATCTCCTGTGATGTAGTCAACACCGAGGGCCTTTCACTCACTCACCGCAGGCAGGTTGGTGGTCTTTCTGTCTTCTACCGACTCCTCTCCAGCCTTGCTCCCCCAGCTCTCTCTGTGCTCTGTCCCCCCAATATTCCTTCAGGTCGCACAAGATCTGCCTGCAACCCTCTTATGGTTAAACTGCCAAAGTCTAGGCTCTCTGCTCACCTTCACTCTTTCATTCCCCTTTTCTCCCGCCTCTGGAACAAACTCCCCCACTCCCTTCAATCCCACTCCTCCCTCCAGGTCTTTAAAACAGCTGTTCACCACCATCTCTTATCTTCCCCCATCGAAAACCTTGATCTTTTCTACCCCCGGTAATTCACCCCAGAGTCCTTGCAGTGTTCATATCTTTTATTCCTCTCCCACCTCCCCCCAAGTCCTCCCGATGTCCCTGCTCTCAAATGTTGTGTTTGTGTCCTTCCCCCTCTTCCCCCTCTCTTTTGTGTCCTTCCCCCTCTCTCCCCATCTTGTCTGCCACTCCCCTTGTTTTTTGTGTTTTGTGTGTCAGTTTGTCAGTTTTGTCAGTTGTCAGTTGTCAGTTTGTCAGTTATCAGTTGTCAGTTGTCAGTTGTCAGTTGTCAGTTTGTCTTTTTGTGTGATTAATGTTAGCTCTTTCATGAGCCTCGATCTTGTATACAACAAAAAAAAAAAACAAAAAAAAAAACAACCTTTCTTTGCCTTCGTCTTCCTTTTCTTCACATTCGTCGTCTTAGTCTTTTCCCTATTGAGTAGCTGTGGCGTGATACGGCCAACGTCTGGGTGGATCGGGTGAATTGGGGAAACTGTTAGGTCGTGGAGCCTCCGCTCGGCAAACATACCATCCTTAACCACGGACCGTAACAATATTTCTATATACAGTGGTACCTCGGCTTACGAGTTTAATCCGTTCCGTGACGGAGCTCGTAAGCCAAATCGCTCGTAAGTCAAAGCAAATTTTCCCATTCAAATGCATTGAAATGCTATTAATCCGTTCCAGCCTCAAAAAAAAAACACCAATTTTTTTTGTTAGGTGCTTTTAAATAACAAAAATGTACTTTATAAATAACAAATAATGTATAAACAAGCACGACCTCGTATATACTGTACATAATACAAGAGAATGTAAAGAAATAAACCGTGACCGAGAGCATCATGTGTTTGAAAAGATTGAAACTCGGATATCGAGCACGGACCACGAGGTGTTTTTTCTTTTTTCTTAATCTCGGTTTCAGTGAACTTTTGCTCTGTGCTCACGTGTACTGTACCTGTACCTGTAATGGTACGTCAGAGGATGGCACCTGTTGTCATCATATTAAGTGCAAGATGTTCTGCATCGTAAGTTGGTACACCGTGGTCTTTCGGCGGTGTTTAAGCCGGCCGTCTTGGCTTCTGTCACCATTGGCATTGAGTCTTTCGATGTAGGTAGGTCGTTGTGTGCCGGTGCCTTGGCCGAATTCCTTCATTGCTGCATTGTTAGCTCACCTGGTTTTTTATACCACATCTTTGGTTATCGGACCAGCGAATGACGTCATCTCCAAAGTATGGCTTATTCTCACTTGTCTTGGACGATCTTCTACTTCTAGCCTTCCACCGTGCATTTGGTGTCCACTGTACTTACTGTACAGTGCCTGGTAAAATTGATGTAATGGGTTTTTGACCGTCAACGCCATGAACCGTCATGAACAGTCATGAACCGTCAACGCCATGAACCGCTAACACTCAAAAGCCCATTTATCGCGCCTTATAAAGCAAAACGCAAACCGAAAGCCATGCCTCTCAAGCGAGGCGTGCTTCCGTGGTCACGTGATCCACAGGTGTAGCTCATTATACCCGCACGCGCGACACGCTTTGGCGGTCACGTGACCAGCCACTCTGGAGGCGGGGATCCCCGCCGATGACGTCACCGGCTGGAGCAAGGAGATTCCTCGCTCATGTATTTCGACGATTGCGTGTTTTATATCCAAGCAGAGATGCTTTCACGGCAAGATAACCACGTGACCGGAACCGGAAGCCACAACCGGAAAATTCAAAAAAATAAATTTTTTGAGCTCGTACATCGGATCTCGGCTCGTATCCCAAAGCAACAAACCGCCCGAGCGACGGCTCGTATCCCGAAAAACTCGTACGTTGGGGCACTCGTAAGCCGAGGTACCACTGTATATATGTATATATATTGTTACGGTCCGCGGATTAGATGTTATTTACCGAGCGGAGGTACCGCGGCCGAACAGTTTTTCCCCGACTCACCTGATTCACCCAGACATTGGCCGTATCGCGCCACAGCTATTCAATAGGGAAAAGACTAAGACGACGAATGCAAAGAGGAAGAAGAAGACGTACAGAAGAGTAACGGGGTTTATTATTATTTACACACACATAAGCAAAAAGAGCAGTCACGGTTATTTACAGGGGACATGAAAACGCAGGTGACACAGTGGAAATTACTAGCTTATACGGACTTAATTACCTACCCAGGACAGAACAAACAAAACAAACTCACGTACGCAAATGGGGAACTTGCAGGCAGGAATAGCTGGAAAGAGAGGAAAGTCCAATGGGTCCGGAGCTGGCAGCACGATCGGCGCGTTCGGCAGCCGCCGTCCCTTCGCGGCCCTGCTCCAAACTGCCGTCCAGGCCTCAAATGGCTGTCGAGTCTTGTTGCTGCTGTAGACGCTGCTGCTGCTGCTGCTGTAGACGCTGCTGCTGCTGCTGCTGTAGACGCTGCCGCTGGCGAGCAAGGTGACGAATAGCAGGATGTTGCGCTTCCCTGGATGACCTCTGCTTTTGGACCTCACAACTCAGCTCTTGTCATAGCTCATCTCAGATCTCCTGCTCATCTCTTGGACCCTTCCTTTGTCGTGTACCTCTCCACGCAGCTCAGCTCATCTCTGGACCTTTTTGCACTCTCTTGTATTCCCTTCCTCTCACTTCTCTTGGACCCTTCCTTTGTCGTGTACCTCTCCACGCAGCTCAGCTCATCTGCGATCTCTTTGCAACTCTCCTTTCTCATCCTTGATACGTCATCGCTGCGGGTTATATAGGCCCCGCCCCTCAACCTTTGCGAACCTCCTTGATCTTTCTCTCCACCCCCTCTCCAAGTCCAACCCCTTGTTCGTGGTTGGTTGAGTGGGGCTGACTCACTCCTCCCCTCTATGATGAGGTGGGGACCCGCCTTTCTTCCCCAACCCTGCCTCGTGGTCAATGGCGGCTTTGGAGGGGATGTAATTGCCAATCGACGAAAGGGGAAATGGAGGTTTTTGGGAATGGGAATGAAGGGAATCTATCTTTTTCACTTGGTACAATGGAGTGTCATTCTAATGGAAGACAAGGGCTTACTCTAAAACACATAATAAAGATATAAGCTACTGAACAAGGGTTTTATCGTGTCCTTCAATGTGGTGTTTCATGGAATTAACTACCGGGACGCCCTTTTTACCTTTATACAACTCTGGAGGCAGGAGGGGCCATAATCAACAATGTTACACCACAATTTACCACAATACAATACACACAATCAAAAAAATACAATCCTCATATCCGCAACACTGCACCCTCCTCCTCTTAGGCACCTCCCGGGCCTACAACTTTAAGTTAGTGTGACACGTAGGTGTAGTTCCCTCTACTTTTAACCTGACCCTGAGTGCGACAGTTTTAAAACATAGATAAATATGTCCCGCTGCTCCATTGCACCCTGCCTAACAGACTCACGCCCACAGTTAACCGAATTGCGGAATGGTCTTCAAACTACACACTGACGGTGGGGAGCATTATTTACAGTGATGCTACTTTATTTACGATACGCAACCCAGGACCTGTGATTGTTCTTTCTGGGGGGGAGACAGTCTGCTCTGCATCAATGCACCATGAAAGCACCCAAAATGCACCAATACACCCTCAGGCACCAATCGGTGCAGTCACCACAGTTCAATGCATAAAAATAAACTCAACAACCCCAAACCCTGCAGGTGGTCTCTTGCTCTTCGGCTCCCTCTGCTGGCTATTATTATTTCTTCCAGATGTTGTCATTTTCTTTCATTTTCTTACTGGCGGCCTATTTGAACTGAAAATGAAATGCACCCAACGTGTCCATTTTTATTTATTTAGGGCCCACAGGGCCGACTAGTGTGGTTCACCTGTGGGGCATCGGTGCCCTGTGGCCAAGGTCCGCCAGCAAGATTTCGGGCCTTCATGGCCAGTTCCAGCAGAGGGGCCATGCCCCAACCCATGGGGTCCATACGTGGTGCTCGGCCACAGGCATGTGGTCCATAATGTGGTGCATCGATGCAGACAGCTGGTTCTGGGAGTTCTGGGTGCACAATGGCGGACTCACGCACGCTCCCCTCAGCGCCCAATGGCGCACAGGTCATGTGGGAGACAAAAGGGGGGAGAGACAGATGAGTGAGGGGTAAGGTCACAAGGGTACACATCAATAAGGCAATGCAAGGTGAAATGCGTACGGAGGGCGAAGTGAGAAAGCTCGTCCCTACCGTACGTCAACCCCCCCCCCCCCTGTCACCTACACTACCCTTGCCCTTACCCCATATGTACAAAAATCTACACATTTACAAATCCGTCGCTACCGTCACATCTCCCCATATTTCCCCGATACCAAATTCGTCTCCACAATCCCTCTACTTCAAAATTTGCCATCATCCAATTCATCATCAATCCTCATAAGGAGGAAGAGATGGAACATCAAGCACAATGTCACACCCACGTCATGATGCGTCTCACAATCCAAAACATTTGCACATAAAAAATAATCAAAAGAACCTGGCATGGTGTGGAGTATCTGTCACCTCAGGTGAGTGGATGCAGATGGTGCAAGGAGATTTTCATCCTAACTACTTTCTAAATGACATTAACACACTTTACACTACCCGGGGTCTTTCACTGCCAATCCATTGGCCAACTTACACTATGGGTTCTAAAAACCAATTCCCATTGCCCAAACTGTGGTGCTTCTCAATTTGGGGTCTCACTCCCCAGATTCATCTCCCGGTGCCCTTGCACAATTTCTGGGCTGAGACGTGTAGCTCTCCCAGCAGGTCTACCCACCTGCACACCTCCACCACTGCAGTTGCCACCCGAGCTTACCTAGCTCCTCACCCTAACCTAACTAACTGGGGAAGGCCCCTCCTGGCTCTGTCACCTCTTGGTGCCCTCTGGCACTGGGCTACCTGGGTCCGTCCTCCGGATCCTCGGGCCCCATCCACAACAACTCTACCGGCTCCCAGAGCCCACCTGTGGCCTCACCTGGCCGACATCCTCACAGTGGTGGAGTGCCCAAACCAACTACACACACTAACAGGCTACACGCCCAGCCATTTCCACAACACTAATGCACCCATCCAAATACCATTCTTCCACCCGCACCACAGATGCCAATATCCAACCACAATTTACCTATACCCTCTACCTAACACTTACACTACCTGCCCCGGGTATTCGTGATGGGGGTCCACTCTTCCCCCATTCACACCTTCGCACCATCCACTCCACTCCATAGTTTCCATCATACTCACTCCATGACCATCCATTCCAATCCTCCATATATTCCACACTCCATGTATTCCACACACCTGTTGGTGCACACCTGTGCACTCACACCTGGTGCCACCTGCACCCTCCTTCCTTCCTGGACCATTTGGTCAGCACAACACCCATCACCTTCACTCACTCATACACTGCTCCACACACCTGTTCAGTTGCACACCTGTGCAATCACACCTGTTCAATCACACCTGTTCACCATACACTTTTCACAATACACTTCCGAATACACCTCCAACACTCACACGGCATCATCTCATCTAACTACTCCCCTCTGAAACTTGCGCTTTCCAGTCGCCCCTTTAAACTATTGCGCTCCCTCGTCATTATCATCCAAACTACCCTCTCTATGTCCCCAGCTACCTGTCCAATGTAGCTACCTAACCTTACCGTTACCTATTGTCAATCTCTAGATCCCTACACATTATATATCCTAACCCTCCCGGGCTAGTTTTCACTGCCATCAACCCCATAAACTAGTGCTCCTTTGCCCCCCCCCCCCCCCTGTGAGAGATGGCAAGGTTTCCATCCCACCACATCGGGGCATTTCCACTACCAATTTTGCACACCAAATTTCAACCAATCAAAAATTTGCCAATCACTCTACCAATCCTCTGTCAATCATCACTCTGCCAATTCTCTTCACTTTTCTAAATTTCGGATCAAAACCACTATCACTATCATCATCATCACAGTCCGCTATATCCTAGCCTCGGTGCGTCATGACATCATTAAACTCGGCTTCGCAAAGCCGAGCAATGAATTCGGGTGGTTTGGTCGCCTGCAGGTTGAATCCGTCCGGCTTTCGGTTCAAGGGAGGTGGTTTGGTCGGGCCGAGATTCCAGGCACCATCTCGGCGCGGTACCTTGCGGTCCCGGGCCCGATGGCTCAATCTCCCCCGGTCGGAACCCCGTCCCCACGAGGGGCACCGTTCCACTTCCTCCCACTCGCCCTTGAACCGTACCGGTCGCCTCGCCCTCCAAGGCCCGGACTCGACCGTGCGGGGCGGGGCCAAGCCCGAATCGGCAACGACGCTCCGAAGAGAAACGACGCAGCTGCGATCTGCGCCGGGCCCTGCATCCAACAAAACACACCGTGCCCCGAGTGCTCGCATCGGCTATCCGTCGCCCTAAACGCTAACCCGGTTACCGTCGATGCTTCACCTGCATGCTCACACGCATACGCTACCCCTTTCACCCTCACAAAACCTGGTGTTCCAACGCCGTCCGTACATTCCACCAACGCTCTCCCTGTTACACACCACACCTCTTGCGCACACTCGCCGTTCGCACACCTCGGCCCACACCTCTCCTCCGTTACATCCTCCGTAACACTCACCATGGGCGTGCACTCTGGCATCCACCCACTAACGCGCTCACATGGGCTCTCCCACACTCGCGCTACCCCCAACTCAGGTGTGCTTCCTCGCACACCCTCGACCATTCCAAGCGTGCATTCTCGCACCCACTCCACCACCAACTCACTCCCCGTGTCACACTCACCCTCGCACGTACACTCCGTATTGCTCTCACTCCCTGTGTCACACCCCGTACACCCCGACGTGCATTCTCGCTCGCACTCGGTATCACACTCGCGCTTCGTAACATGCTCACCCCTTGACGCACACGTATTGCTCTCACTCCTTGTGTCACACTCCGTACACCCCGACGTGCATTCTCGCTCGCACTCGGTATCACACTCGTGCTTCGTAACACGCTCACCCCTTGACGCACACTTTTTTTTCACACGCGACCCTTCACCAACGCCCGGGTGCTTCCTCGATCCCAATCGCGTGACAATTCTTTTGTCGCTAAACATCCTTTTACAAAATCTCCCCGCACAATACACAGCACGACTCACCTGGGGGATCCTTTTCTCCACGCGCACCTGCAAACTTCCATTCGGGTTAAGCACAGCATCGTGATTTGAGCAGGGACTTTGTAGCCTACATATTCCATCTTTTCCTCCCGCCGCGAGTGGTTTTCTAAGTCCCCGGTCTCTTCAATTTCAATGCCCACTTCCACTTTTTCTTTACTCACCTCGACGACCGTTGGTTTTAATAAAATTCCCTCTACCTCATCGGTCGCCGGCTTTTCCAAACCCCGTGTCGCGATTTCTACCCCCGTCATTGTACCCGCGCTTTCCTCCGCTTCGCTCAACCAGCGCTTCTCGACCCGCGTTACCCCGTCGTGCACCCCTGGGACCCTTTCGCCCAACTTGCGGTCTCTGTCCCTCTGCTCCCCTTCCTCGTATGCGGCTCTGTCCCTCGCCATTCCCTCATTATTGGCCCTCATTCCGTTCATTAATATCGCGTCAATTTTATTACTCAATTTCTCCCCCTCTATTCTCAGCATCTCGGCGAATTGCGCCATGAAGTCCCCCACATCAAAGCCCGCTGCTACGGTCATGGGCGCGGCAAAATTTGGTGCCGCTGTAACCACGTGCGCGAGAGCGCCATTTTGTGCACCTGATACCCCCTCAACCACATTGCCAATGTTCTCATCCTCTCTTTCATCCACATACATTTCCCCGAGGTCCTGGGTCGATTCTACCCCGTCTATCTTTCCCACCGACATCCCGTCGCCTTGACCAGCCATGGCGCGATTTCAAAATTCGGGTTTTGTAAAACAAAAGCAATTTCGGTACTTTGTAATTTTGAGCGCGTTAAACGCTTCAGGTCCGAATCCGAACACTCCCTGACACCAATTGTTACGCCAATAGTACAATTGGTGTTCCAAAACTTGGGCTAAATAAATTTAGTCCCAGGTTCGAATCCCAACATTCCTGACACCAATTGTTACGGTCCGCGGATTAGATGTTATTTACCGAGCGGAGGTACCGCGGCCGAACAGTTGTTCCCCGACTAAACCCGATTCCCTGAACGTTGGCCGTATCACGCCACAGCTACTCAATATGGAAAAAGACTAAGACGACGAATGCAAAGAGGAAGAAGAAGACGTACAGAAGAGTAACGGGGTTTATTATTATTTACACACACATAAGCAAAAAGAGCAGTCACGGTTATTTACAGGGGACATGAAAACGCAGGTGACACAGTGAAAATTACTAGCTTATACGGACTTAATTACCTACCCAGGACAGAACAAACAAAACAAACTCACGTACGCAAATGGGGAACTTGCAGGCAGGAATGGCTGGAAAGAGAGGAAAGTCCAATGGGTCCGGAGCTGGCAGCACGATCGGCGCGTTCGGCAGCCGCCGTCCCTTCGCGGCCCTGCTCCAAACTGCCGTCCAGGCCTCAAATGGCTGTCGAGTCTTGTTGCTGCTGTAGACGCTGCTGCTGCTGCTGCTGTAGACGCTGCTGCTGCTGCTGCTGTAGACGCTGCCGCTGGCGAGCAAGGTGACGAATAGCAGGCTGTTGCGCTTCCCTGGATGACCTCTGCTTTTGGACCTCACAACTCAGCTCTTGTCATAGCTCATCTCAGATCTCCTGCTCATCTCTTGGACCCTTCCTTTGTCGTGTACCTCTCCACGCAGCTCAGCTCATCTCTGGACCTTTTTGCACTCTCTTGTATTCCCTTCCTCTCACTTCTCTTGGACCCTTCCTTTGTCGTGTACCTCTCCACGCAGCTCAGCTCATCTGCGATCTCTTTGCAACTCTCCTTTCTCATCCTTGATACGTCATCGCTGCGGGTTATATAGGCCCCGCCCCTCAACCTTTGCGAACCTCCTTGATCTTTCTCTCCACCCCCTCTCCAAGTCCAACCCCTTGTTCGTGGTTGGTTGAGTGGGGCTGACTCACTCCTCCCCTCTATGACGAGGTGGGGACCCGCCTTTCTTCCCCAACCCTGCCTCATGGTCAATGGCGGCTTTGGAGGGGATGTAATTGCCAATCGACGAAAGGGGAAATGGAGGTTTTTGGGAATGGGAATGAAGGGAATCTATCTTTTTCACTTGGTACAATGGAGTGTCATTCTAATGGAAGACAAGGCCTTACTCTAAAACACATAATAAAGATATAAGCTACTGAACAAGGGTTTTATCGTGTCCTTCAATGTGGTGTTTCATGGAATTAACTACCGGGACGCCCTTTTTACCTTTATACAACTCTGGAGGCAGGAGGGGCCATAATCAACAATGTTACACCACAATTTACCACAATACAATACACACAATCAAAAAAATACAATCCTCATATCCCCCCCAATATATATATATATATATATATATATATATTGTTGTGGATTTGAGAATTGTGTTTTTTTTGTGTGTAAATATTACCCTCCGTAGTGTAAAGGTCAAAAGGTCGTCCCTTAGTTAGTCCATATACAATCACGTAGCAAATCATAGATTTCCCTTTTCAGTAGTTATTTCCTTATTAAGTGTATTAGTTTAAGGCTGTGTCTTCCATTAATTGACACTGCATTGCACCGAATTCAAATAAAGTAGATCCCCTTGCAAATTCCCTGTCAAGTGCAAAGCCTCGATTGCCAACTGCATTCGTCCTCCATTACGCACGCGGTCGGTTCGGGGAAGAAAGGCATGGCCCCCACCTCATCATCAAGGGGTGGAGCCCCGAACGACCAACCACAGGCTCGGTGGGTATGGCTTGGTAAGGCGTGGCACAAAACCCGCGGCGGGACGCCCCCAGATGAGATGAGACGAGACGAGCTGCGAGAGACGATTTTGAGAGGAGTCCTTGGAGAGCACGCGACGCACCAGCACGCAGGAGCTTTGGAACCATCGTAGCTTTGAACGATCGCAGCTTGAACCACCGCAGCTTCGGGGCTTTGACGGCAGTTTCGACCGTGGCCACGAAGGAACGGCGGCTGCCGAACGCGCCGATCGAGAAAGGGCGGCGGCTGCTCATTCCCGGCCCGACCGTGCTCCGGTTCCAGCTGAACCTTCCTCTCCCTCCAGCCATCCACCTCCTGCCATTCCTGTCATCATCCCCCGTGTAAGTGTGCTTGTAGTCTGTCTTTTGTCTTGTCCCTGGGTTTAAGTAAGACTGCAATAGGTAAGCTAATATTTGCACTGTGTCTCCTGGCTTCTTTCTGTCTTTATTTTCTTATCCTTCCTTCTCCTTGGTTCTTTTGATGGTGTAAATAATAGTTGGTAATAAATTATATTTGTATTTCCTACCTTCGTTCTTCTTCATGCTCGTCCGGTCGCTTTAGTGATTTCCCCATTGAAAACCTGTGGCGCGATTTTGGCCAACGTTTCAGGATCGGGTTTAGTCTTTGGTAATGGCTCGAACGTCGTGTTGCTAACACCGCTCGGCAATTATAACATCTAAAACCGGGGTTCGAGCGGGAGTCCCTCCCCTGCTCGCGGTCAGGAGTGGCACTCAGGTCCTTTGGACTTTTTGTAGACCAAATACCCTGGCTGCTCCCGACCGGGAGGAGCGTTGGGACCCCCAGGACTCACGTCGGTCAGTCGCGAACAAGGGGATTGATCCCCCCTTCTTAAGGGGAAAAAGGCCGACGGAGAGATCCGTAACAAATTGGTGTCAGGAGTGTCGGATGCGGACCTGAAGCGCGTGTAGCGCGCTCAAATTTCGAGTGGCCCAAAATTTTATTTTATAACATCCTAAATTTTAAATCGTGCCATGGATGGTCAAGGCGATCGGGTGCCGGTGGGAGAGATAAAGGGGTTAGAATCAACCCAGGACCCCAGGGAAATGTATATGGGGGAGAGGGAGGAGGAGAGAAATGAGGATGTGGTGGTGGAGGTTTCAGGCACACGAGATGGCGGCACCTCGTATGAGGTGGGAGGCGCACAAAATGGCACCTCGCACGAGCGCGGGGTAGCCGCGCCCGCTGTGCCAATGGGGGTGGTCCAAATGCAGGCCCTCATGGAGCAATTTATGGTACAAATGCAGGCGTCCCTCAACGTGCAGGGGGCCAAATCAAGGGCAGAGATGGAAGGGATGGAAAGCAGAATGAGGGACGAAGCAAGGCGTACCAGTGAGCAATTGGGGGCAATGAGGGATGAAGCAAGGGGTACCAGTGAGCAATTGGGGGCAATGAGGGATGATGCAAGGGGTACCAGTGAGCAATTGGGGGCAATGAGGGACGAAGCAAGGGGTACCAGTGAACGGTTGGGAAATCAAATTGGGGGGCTAGAAGCTAAATTTGAGGGTTTAGACAACAAATTTGAGGGGCTAGACAATAAATTTGAGGGGATAGACAACAGGTTGGAAGGGCTAGCAGGTAAATTGGGGGGCCAACTGAATGACCTGGGTAACCAAATCGGGGAAATGAAAGAGGGGTTAACGGGGTTGGAAAATAGAATGGCTGCCCAGGAGAACCAGATGGAGGGGGAGAAGAATGGGTTAGTGGGGTTAGAAAACACCATGGAAGGCAAATTGAGGGAAATAGGGGAGCAATCGGCCCGGGAAATTAAACAAATGGGAGATAAGATAGAGGAGGTGAAAATGGGGTTAGAAACTAAATTGGATGCCCAGAGGAATGATTTGGAGCAGATGAGGGTAGCATCTACCAAAGAGATGGGAGAAATGGGGGAGGAGATCAGATGAGGTGTGGGCGAGGGGTTCGCGGGGGTACGCGAGGAGGTAAAGCGAGGTGAGGAGCGTATGGAGAAAGAGGTGAGGAATAATACGGCTAGGTTACAGGGGGGCATAGAGGACCTGACACGGGGAGTAGAGCAGCTGACAGTGGGACAAAAGGAATTAGTGGAGCAGGTGGAGAAGAACACTGTGGCAATCGGGGGGTTGAAGGCGACGCAGAAGGAGATAAAGAACGAACTCATAGCGACAAAGAGGGAATGTCGGATGGTACATGAGGGGTTGACAAAGAGGTTGGACGAGGTAACAGAGGCAATGGAGACAAAAGAAAGGGAGGTGTCAGGGAATTTACTGGGGGACTCACAGGACTCCAAAGACCGGACACAGGTTACAAAGGTCTAGTTTATTAAACTGTATTCACTTCATCCAATTACCAAAATGATACCGCATAATATAATGGATCAGGTTAACTCTTTTCGCTGGTCCTTCTCTCCATCCGACACTCCCGTTCGGTCAGCGCTTCACGTAGCAAGTTCTCTCGACTCCAGCCGCAGCTCTCGCTTATATCGACCAACTCGACTTAATCCTCTGTCCGCTGAACTCGTAATCTCCTCTCCGCCGACGTCACCGGTCGCCTTCCTGGCGCCAGCTAGCCCCCCCTGCTGTGAGTTCCATTTATCAAACAATAGGGGGGTGCTCCAGCCTGGGGCTGTGACCAGGTGTATCAAGAGACCATCATGTTCGTGCACATTCCTAACTCATTTACAAACCCGTCCCCCACAGAGTTTGCATGTAAAATGCATCTGCTTTGTTACTAGGTCAACCAATAAGTTACCAGTGCCAATTAATAAGTTACACTGAATTACACTTCCACAATTCCCTCATCTTTTTGTTTTTGTTTATATTAACCATTAATCTAAACATCAATATAAGTAAACAATCAATCACTACAAGTAAACATCATTACAAGTATAAGTAAATAATCATAACTTTGGTAATCAAATTCCCTTAGGCATACACCGTCATCCTGCAAGAATCACAAAACATTTCGTTGGTCATTGACTCCTTCCATATTGTTCAATCTATTGCATTTGCATCACAAATATATTTTCAAAACAACACTTCACCATCACCAAGATACAACAATTTCACTTCATTTTCAAGTTTTGTAAAGCATCTGCACCATCTGGCAAAAACGTTTGCCTCCACACAAATGTTGACTTTGTTTGAAAGGAAGGGCTGATCACTTGTGTTTGAATCCAGGTATGAAACATTTTCTCCTAATGTCTTCATAGCTCCTGCACTACTTCGTGTAGGATTTCGCTGTTGTGGTAACATTGCAGAGTCATAGACTGACCCTGCTCTCCTTGTAGCATTCTTGCCACTTTTTGCTGTAAACCATAGTAATTCCTGAACAAGGCCTTCACCCAGTTGTAGTCGACTTGCCTCCTCCCTTATTGTGAGTGGGCAGCAAGTATATGTGTGACATTGATTGGCCAGCAAGATGTGGAACAGGGATGCCGGATGCATCCACAATGATGTTGGGACCATGGTGTTCAGGTCATTCATGGTCCTTACCAGGAGCAATCCAGCAGAATCGTGCACAGCTGTTGTGACAAGGGCACAGCCGTTTTTTGCAGCTCCATGCTGGTTCCCCGGACGTTGGTGAAGTAATAACATATGTCCCCGCATTTCACAGAGGTTGCAGGTAAAATGTCGTTGTCCTGCAACTTCTGATGTGGTGAATGTTCGAAGTCTTCGAACAAGAGTAAGTGATCGCCTTTCTTTCATATGTTGCAGTGTGATCCAGGCAAATGGTCACATAAATTTCCTTGGTGAAGGTAAGCATTCATCTCCAAGTTACACGGGAGAATGTCTTCATCATTCTTTGAGAAAGAGGGTGTATGCCACGATTAACTTCATTTTTTAGCCACAAATTTTCTTTCTTTCTTCTTCCCAATTCCGTTAGCAATCCCTCCAAAATGTGATCTCGTCTTATCCTTATGCTCAGTCATATCTGAATCTGCTTTCCGCACACACTGAATCAGATAGGGTACATCTTACCATGAAATCAGCATAATCATGTATATCTTCCGACAGTTTCACATTCAACAATTTGTTGTTTTTCCTTAACACAAAAAGTTATATTCATTTATATGCGTCACACAAATAATATTCAATCAGGTATGTATTTTATTACTAAACTAAGAATAGCATTGTATATGATTACAATCACACACGGGAATACCTAATTCCCAACAACAATTTTCCCAAACCAACAAATTAAGCATAATGTATTATTACCATAATTCCTCTCCACTTTTTCTTTTCCCTCTTTTTTTTTTTCTAACAGTGTGTCACTCGTGGTGATATGAGTTCATTGATATTGTAATTGACACAACTCATAACATTGTCGTTATGCCATTATCTTAATTCTACTGTATTCATTTGCAACATCACTTGATTTAGTCTTTTAATCTCAGTATTTATGTCGCCATAAAAGTCTTCCTTTTCTGGTTCCACATTTCTTTCCTCATTTGTCACTTCATGCGTTATCATCGTGTTGTTGGTTACCTTATTCAAACACACCGTCACTAAGGCTTTCAAGCAAGCCACCACTAAAACAATTGCCAATATAACTACTAAACCAACAAACAAGTCTGCTACTCCTTGTATATATTCATATCTATGACATAGTTATATGTCGATGACATTTAACATTATATACCAAACTAACAAGCTTCCTAAAAGGTAAATAAAGAAAATCCCTTAATATGTAACATAATCAGATTATTTGTCTTACCCTGATCCCCCTATCTCCCGGGGTTGAACTCAATCCCCTGATCATGAGTGTAGTTGTGATACATTTTTTCACTCATGCTGTATTAATATCAGCAGGTAATTGTATGTCATGTAGGCAAATAAATGTCACTATTCCAAGTAGGAATATCACATGTTGAAAATGTAATGTTTATCAATGCAAGGGGTGTTAAAATGTAATTCAAATGACTGTAAATCATGACTATCATTTTTCTACCACTGAATGTTCTGCTGGGCTGCTAGGTGCAGCCTCATTTTCTGTGGGATCGTCCACCTTAGCCCCATGTGCTTGCTTGCAATGAGAGGCATGAATCCAACTTTCTATTTTGGGTCCATATTTGTTTCTATTCTTATCAATCTCCTATGGTTTATCAATTCGTTCCAAGATACCGCAACCAAAGGTTTTAACCAAAGCTCTACCAAACTATTTCCAATGTGAACAAAAATGCCAGTGAAACAATGATTCGAAGGATTAACTTCAAGGGGTCAATAAATTTATTCTATAGCCAGATCTAATTTTCCTATCCAATAGTTTGCCTTGCCACATGTCATATTATAACACCTTAATAAACCTTCGAAAAAATGTTTCCCATCTCAACAAATTTCCTTTTTTTACAAATAGCCATGTGTAACTTACGTATTTAACTACAATTTCCTCTCAATTTGTTTGGCCTAACTGGCCGCAAAAGTGGCTGCCAGCATGCAGTACCGTTTTTATCTACCAAGGAAGTGTTCCACACAAGACCTCTACCAAAATGTTGTTTGTAAAAAACAAATCTGGGATTTCTGATTACATGGATGCACACTCTCAGGACATTTTCAGGCTGCTGTTAACAATCCACTACGATGACTTAATTCCTTTACCCACAATCAAATAATTAGTACAAATTGAGGATATTATCCCTATCACATTCTTTTATAGATTCATTATGTTGGATCTAATTTTTTCCAATAATTTTCCACTGCTGTAAGGCGGAACAATAGCTCTCATAAGTCTTAGTAATATCGTACTTAATTTGCCCAGCAGGGAATAATTTATTTACTATCCTTTCTCATCTGTTAACCAGTGACTTTGTTTAAACTCCAGAACTGAAAACCCACAATAGTTCAAACCAGCAAAATTTTCTTTACTCTTTTCCCATATCATCTATGCCTAAAACACATCCATACATACAGCACAATTTATATGCTGATAAAATTCAAGTTTATATATATAAAATCCATGAGCAGAGTATTCTGGGAAGTCAGTGTAAGACCTCTCCCAAATTTGGATGATTTTGTACTTCCTCATTTCCTTTTATGAAGCTCATATCCATAAATAGATGTTATTCTCATATACATTCTATCAAAAATGGAATCCCAAAATTACTCACAATTTTACTATTAATTAATGGCTGCTCATAACCCAGCACATCAAAAAAAATTTTTTATATTCCATTTCCCTTGACAAAAGAGATAATGTTCATAATCAAATTATATTTCTATTTTATTTTACGGATTCTCTGGATATTCAATCCCATCCACATATCCCAATCCCATCCACATATAACTATCCATTTCCAGACAGGCACACTGTCGGTGTCAACAATCTTGTAAGATTGATACACAAAAACACACACACACACATGCATTATGCATATTTGTTTGCGTTGGAACCATTATTTACAGATCAGATGGGTGTCAATTTTATTTCAATTTCATAAAATTTGTCAATCAAATTCAAAATGCTTATAGACAAATAAACCAAAAGTCCATTCTTAGAAAACCCTTATGATGTCAAATTGAAATTACCCTTTCTGCCTTCACAATAATCTATCCAAATTTTGACTACACACCCATTTGCATGTCAGTCGACCATTGACCTATCAATCGTGCGGAACAATAGTCCGAAATTCCCACCTGATCATCATGTGACTCTTGTTACTTGGTTTGCCAACAATTGCAACGCAATTGTTCCAAACTTTGTAAATTTAAAATTGCTGTGCCCAAAATAGAAGATCCAATTTTGGCATTTGATCAATTAATTATTAATTTGTTAACAAGCAAAAAGAAAAATGAATCATTCTTGCTCTGAAAACTTTTCAGACACAAGAATCATTGACAGTTGTTCATGTTTGTCCAGTAATCGAATCTGTTGAGGCCAATCATCATTTGGGATTTGCAGCAATGAAGGCCTAATCATTGTCTGAGGTACCGGTAAGCACTGGTACCCTTGATCTTGGTTTGCCCCATGACCTTGTCTTCCTGTTGACATACGGACATCTTCTTCTCCAATGTCCCATCTTTCCACACTCGAAACACCGGTTTCTGTCGTTGTCTGATCTGTGCGCCTGTGCACTTGTATTGCTGGGCTGCATCTCTACATCCCTGAGTTGCCACTGCAATCTCTCGTTATCTCCTGAAACACGAAAAAATTCTCTGTACCGTCCTTTTTGGGGAGACAACTGGAAATCAGATGGGACAACTGTGACTTTCATTCCTAATTTCGAGGGCAGTTGTGCATTTGTCTCCTCCACTGTATCCTGTATCCTTTTTATTTTAAGTTCTAGTTCCGTTATCCGTTCTTGCTGTTCCCGTTGTCTGGATTCACCATCCCAAAGATGGAATGCAAGCCAGTCTATCGTTAGATTCTGTCTCTTCCTGGCTTTCAATCTTTGTTCCAATCTTTCCAATCGACTTCGCTCAAATGTACCATCTCTTGGAAACTCCTCATCATGTCCCTTTGTCCACAAATACCAATTCTCGACCTGCCTTATAGCTTCGGCACCATAACGGTCGTACATATGATGTGTACAAGTACCTTTTTGTGGAATCTCTGGTTGTCCTTGTGTGTTCTTGCAGGCTCCATTTCCCATTCTGCCTTTTATCAAAGTAGCGTTGGATGTGTTGTAGTTTGTTCCTCTAAAGCTTCACTCGTACCTCCAGGAAGGGTCTCTCCACCTGTTCACACGGTGATTTCCAGAGAATCTCCCTCAGCTGTGGCTTTTGCACAATCCAATCTCACAGATCAGTATTTGCAGATGAGCCAAAGGGTCAGTATGAAATGGGTGAATCCTCAGGTGTCCGCTCTGTTGACGGGGAAATCACACAATGGTAACCGCACATATATATCTGTATATAAACTCACCACCTTGCTCAATTTTCCCAGGTTGTCTCCACATTGATAATATCTCGCAAAGATATCAAAGCTTCTTTCTTGAGACCGCATTTTCATCAATCAAACAATCAATATATTCAATTCAATTTATTCAGTTCAATTTATTCAGTTAATTTTATTCAATTAAATTCAATCAATTAGATTCAATCAATCAACAATTCAATCAATTATTCAATTTCAATTAATTCATCAATATTCATCAATAAATCAAATTAATCATTTTGGATGACTCCTTGCATAAGCCCTTTCCCCAATGATATCAGGACAGGTCCATCCATTGACTGAGATCGAATTTTATCGGTCGTCACCTCTGGTTCGTACCTCATGTCAATTGATGAATCACCGTCCTGTCCTAGGGTCATATCTGACATATTTCCCCATTTTGCCTGGTCTCCACAAATTTTCTTTGCAACCACTAAAGGCAACTCATCCTTCATTCGTGAGACAGCCAAAATGGATGGCAGATATTAAAGTTCATTGGAAAAATATCTCATCATTTTTCCTTTAATAGTACCCAAAATCTCTTGGCAATTTAAATTTCGTAAAACTCCTGAAATAAGACTGTAAAATTCCTTCAATCATGCTAAATTTTGAAACTCCATCGCTTGTAACACCCAATTGATCCCATAGGGCTTGAAAGTTCTTTCCCAAGTTCATGCAATCATTCTGCATTTGAACCCTATGATATCATTCATAATAATCATCATGATTTTATAGTCATGGTCATATCATAGTCATCTATTTAAACGAACATTTCCTTTATCACCACAGCTATGTGGTATAATCAACACTAGAATAAAACTGTACATAGCAACAGGCTACCTCATGGCCACTTAGTATACCTATTGACAATAAGTCATAACAATATCGAATAATCATTGAACAATTCAAAAATCGCTTCCACTGCTCCAGCCGCAGCATTCGTCATTTTGTCTGCTCATCCGCATGACCAAAACGAAATAAAGGGAGCTCAACCATTACACAGCGCTTTTAATGGCGCATGCCATAGGACCTCAACGCAATTTCGACTCGGCCAGAAAACGAGCAAATTTTGCAGGATGTTAACTGGAATTAGTCGTGAAAATATATCCAAAATACACAAAAAATACACATCCACAAAATAAACAACAAACCCAAACAAACCCAAGGTCGACCCTCTTACACAGTAAATTACATCATTTCAGCATCGTATTGATTGCTGAAATATTCCAGGGTTTATACATACCTTAAAAGAGGTATGCGTGGTGTTGCCCCCTCCCACGTTTATTCCAGGGTTTATACACACCTTAAAAGAGGTATGCGTGGTGTTGCCCCCTCCCACTTTTAATTCCTCATTAAATTCCTCATTAAATTCCTTATTAAATTACTTATTAAATTACTCATTAAATTACTCATTAAATTACTCATTAAATTACTCATTAAATTACTCATTAAATTACTCATTAAATTACTCATTAAATTACTCATTAAATTAACTTACATAGTTTCAGCATTGTATTGATTGCTGAAATATTCCAGGGTTTATACACACCTTAAAAGAGGTATGCGTGGTGTTGCCCCCTCCCACGTTTATTCCAGGGTTTATACACACCTTAAAAGAGGTATGCGTGGTGTTGCCCCCTCCCACTTTTAATTCCTCATTAAATCGTTTCCATTTAAAAAAACATCGCCTTTACTGCTCCAGTCGCAGCATTTGTCACTTTGTTTGCTCATCCGCATGACCAAAACGAAATAAAGGGAGCTCAACCATTACACTGCGCTTTTAATGGCGCATGCCATAGAAACTCAACGCAATTTCGACTCGGCCAGCAAACGAGCAAATTGTGCAGGATGTTAACTGGAATTAGTCGTGAAAAATATATCCAAATTCACAAAAATACACACCCACACAAATAAACACCATTTATTCCGTTTAACAGAACAAACATTTCCTCTATCATGACATGCATGTCTTCAAAATTATATGCCCAAGAGAAAAAGTAAAATTAATTAAAACTGCGGGCAGTGATGATCCGGGGACCATACCGCTCCATCCTGATTGGACGAGTGCGTGCTAGAGTCGTTAACAACGACAGTCCAGATCCGATTGTTCAAAATTTCAACTCAATCGATCGAAAAATGAACGCAGGGATGCATTTTAAAGGTGCAGTGGCACTAACTGAGTTGCCACGAATACGGCCACGAAATTGTCAATATGGCCATCACAAAATATTTTCCTTAATCAATTGGCTCATAGCATAACCAATCTGCAAGTATCTCATCCGAAGATGTATCTCTGAGGAATTTTAATTAAATAAGTCATTTATAAATCAACGAGTTAATTTATTAAATGATTAATCAATAAATCAATATTTCCTTGACAGCCACATCACTTGGTCAGTGTCATGTCCAAATATCAGCTTCCTTACTCAAAAGGTGCCTGAGTTAATGTAATGTAATTACTGTAATAAGATTACTGCAATTACTGTAATGATTACTGTAATTACTGTAATTACCGGAACTGTAATTACTGTAATTACCTCAGGTAATTACCCTAATGTAATTACTGTAATGTAATAAGAAATGTAATTAATTAAATAAGTACTTCATTAATCGTTAATAATGAAATAATTTCTGAATTCTCATTCGATTCACTTGACATTCGAATGTCCCCAAAACGTTGGAGCAAAACGTTGCAACAACGAAAGTGAAACGTTGTAGCGACGTTGTGGAAACGTTAGCAAAACCCAACATTTGAATGTTCCCATTCATTCCAACAACAAGTTCCAACAACAAGTTCCAACAACAAGTTCCAACAACAAGTTCCAACAACAAGTTCCAACAGCAAGTTCCAACAACAAGTTCCAACAACAAGTTCCAACAACAAGTTCCAACAAGTTCCAACAGCAAGTTCCAACAGCAAGTTGCAACAACAAGTTCCAACAAGTTCCAACAACAAGTTCCAACAACAAGTTCCAACAGCAAGTTCCAACAACAAGTTCCAACAAGTTCCAACAACAAGTTCCAACAGCAAGTTCCAACAACAAGTTCCAACAGCAAGTTCCAACAGCAAGTTCCAACAACAAGTTCCAACAGCAAGTTCCAACAGCAAGTTCCAACAACAAGTTCCAACAACAAGTTCCAACAGCAAGTTCCAACAACAAGTTCCAACAGCAAGTTCCAACAGCAAGTTCCAACAACAAGTTCCAACAAGTTCCAACAACAAGTTCCAACAAGTTCCAACAGCAAGTTCCAACAGCAAGTTCCAACAAGTTCCAACAGCAAGTTCCAACAGCAAGTTCCAACAACAAGTTCCAACAGCAAGTTCCAACAGCAAGTTCCAACAACAAGTTCCAACAACAAGTTCCAACAGCAAGTTCCAACAACAAGTTCCAACAGCAAGTTCCAACAGCAAGTTCCAACAACAAGTTCCAACAAGTTCCAACAACAAGTTCCAACAAGTTCCAACAGCAAGTTCCAACAACAAGTTCCAACAGCAAGTTCCAACAACAAGTTCCAACAACAAGTTCCAACAACAAGTTCCAACAGCAAGTTCCAACAACAAGTTCCAACAAGTTCCAACAACAAGTTCCAACAGCAAGTTCCAACAACAAGTTCCAACAGCAAGTTCCAACAGCAAGTTCCAACAACAAGTTCCAACAGCAAGTTCCAACAGCAAGTTCCAACAACAAGTTCCAACAAGTTCCAACAAGTGCCAACAGCAAGTTCCAACAACAAGTTCCAACAACAAGTTCCAACAAGTTCCAACAAGTGCCAACAGCAAGTTCCAACAACAAGTTCCAACAACAAGTTCCAACAAGTTCCAACAGCAAGTTCCAACAACAAGTTCCAACAAGTTCCAACAGCAAGTTCCAACAGCAAGTTCCAACAACAAGTTCCAACAACAAGTTCCAACAAGTTCCAACAAGTGCCAACAGCAAGTTCCAACAACAAGTTCCAACAACAAGTTCCAACAAGTTCCAACAAGTGCCAACAGCAAGTTCCAACAACAAGTTCCAACAACAAGTTCCAACAAGTTCCAACAAGTGCCAACAGCAAGTTCCAACAACAAGTTCCAACAACAAGTTCCAACAACAAGTTCCAACAAGTTCCAACAACAAGTTCCAACAGCAAGTTCCAACAACAAGTTCCAACAGCAAGTTCCAACAACAAGTTCCAACAACAAGTTCCAACAAGTTCCAACAAGTGCCAACAGCAAGTTCCAACAACAAGTTCCAACAACAAGTTCCAACTACAAGTTCCAACAACAAGTTCCAACAAGTTCCAACAAGTGCCAACAGCAAGTTCCAACAACAAGTTCCAACAACAAGTTCCAACAAGTTCCAACAAGTGCCAACAGCAAGTTCCAACAACAAGTTCCAACAACAAGTTCCAACAAGTTCCAACAAGTGCCAACAGCAAGTTCCAACAACAAGTTCCAACAACAAGTTCCAACAATTACTTTCATTTGCTATAGCAGCCCTTGTATGGGCTAAATGTAAAAAAGTATTAATCCCGTGTAATCCATCGGATTCTAAAGGTGTGTCTTTATCCTTCATCAAACTTCTCTTCTGCTTTTGTCGTTCCGCATGATCATATATCTGTGTATCATTTGCTGGTGTTGCGTTTTGTTCCCTCATTACCCCCAAAATAATCCATACAACACAGAGTCCCCACTACCAGAGAACCCATTCCTAGGATAAATATCACCATTTTCAAGGAGTATCTGAAGTAGAAGTCTCTGGTTTCCCTTGATTGGTCGGCTTGTCTTGATACGGTGTTTCCCTTTGTCCCACCTGTATCCATCTGTAAAACATGTGTCTGACTATCATCTTTATCTCTGTTTGTCTCTATGTCTCTCTTTCTTTCTTTTTCTGTCTATCTCTCTCTGTCTGTCTCTCTTTCTCACTTTGTCTCACTCTGTCTATCTCTTTTTGTCTGTCTCTCTCTATGTGTCTGACTCTGACTATCATCTTTATCTCTGTTTGTCTCTATGTCTCTCTTTCTTTCTTTTTCTGTCTATCTCTCTCTGTCTGTCTCTCTTTCTCACTTTGTCTCACTCTGTCTATCTCTTTTTGTCTGTCTCTCTCTATGTGTCTGACTCTGACTATCATCTTTATCTCTGTTTGTCTCTATGTCTCTCTTTCTTTCTTTTTCTGTCTATCTCTCTCTGTCTGTCTCTCTTTCTCACTTTGTCTCACTCTGTCTATCTCTTTTTGTCTGTCTCTCTCTATGTGTCTGACTATCATCTTTATCTCTGTTTGTCTCTATGTCTCTCTTTCTTTCTTTTTCTGTCTATCTCTCTCTGTCTGTCTCTCTTTCTCACTTTGTCTCTTTGGTCCATTCGCAAAGCCAAAACGAACGACCACAGAACCCTCGCCATTAATATCTATTGTAAGCGTGCCAAATCAATAAGTATCAATTTTTCTATGAGCCTCGACCAGAGAGTGGTTGCTACTCACAAAACACCATTTCCTGTAATTATCTCTCACTAGGGCATGCCCATACTATATATATATCTAAAATTATATCCCCCGCCGAGCAAGTCGCTGGCTCCAAGTCGAGTGCTTTGAACAAAAAAAGAAGTACTCTTAACGGTGGTTTTTTATTCAACCGTGAAGCATGTCTCAAAGGCTTCTTGATGGACCTGGACAAAATTTGATGCAATTTTTTCCTCAATCGCCATCTTTCATCATAATTCTGGACCGGCATGAGGGGGGTTGTCTGTCATGAATTTATAGGCATGGCGGGAAAACTGAAAAAAATTATTTATTTAAAACGGGTGTACACGATTGTACACGTGTACGGACGGACCTTAGCGAACCGGCAAACAAGTCGCTTCATGCACATCAGTGGTGCGTTTCTTCGTGGCGCGTGTCAGAAGAATTACACAGCGCAGGAAAAATACGTATTTACAGAAATCGTTAAAAAAAACTCGGATAATCGCTAAAATCGTTGTGGCCGGTGTACCATATTGGAAATATATATATATATAAATATAATTCCGTTTCCCGGTTCCCTGTCGCTCGCCGAGCGCCGATCAAGTCAAGTGCTTCGAACAAGTGCAAAAAAAATAGTACTTTATCCGTGTGCTGGTGGGTAAACGAGTGTACCGGCCTTACACGTCCTGGAAGCAAGCGGTCGCAAGGTGCACACTTGCTCCGTCCGCTTCCAGGTCACAGTAAGGCCCTTTAATAACCCGCGCAAAAATACGTATTTACAGAAATCATTTAGAAAAAAACGAATAAATTGCTACAGTCGTTTATCGATATCCCATTCGTGATGGCTCACGCACCTATATCGCGGCATCGGTGCGCAAAGAAGCCCCAGTCCACCTGCTCCCCCATGTATGTACCCATAACTTCCAAGTTCGTAAATCATATTGGACAAGACAAGACACACTCACCTTTTAAAGAAGACTTGCTTGTACAATTGATCGCAGCGGTGCCTCCAAGATTGTCAGGGAATTTACTGGGGGACTCACAGGACTCCAAAGACCAGACACAGGTTACAAAGGTCTAGTTTATTAAACTGTATTCACTTCATCCAATTACCAAAATGATACCGCATAATATAATGGATCAGGTTAACTCTTTTCGCTGGTCCTTCTCTCCATCCGACACTCCCGTTCGGTCAGCGCTTCACGTAGCAAGTTCTCTCGACTCCAGCCGCAGCTCTCGCTTATATCGACCAACTCGACTTAATCCTCTGTCCGCTGAACTCGTAATCTCCTCTCCGCCGACGTCACCGGTCGCCTTCCTGGCGCCAGCTAGCCCCCCCTGCTGTGAGTTCCATTTATCAAACAATAGGGGGGTGCTCCAGCCTGGGGCTGTGACCAGGTGTATCAAGAGACCATCATGTTCGTGCACATTCCTAACTCATTTACAAACCCGTCCCCCACAGAGTTTGCATGTAAAATGCATCTGCTTTGTTACTAGGTCAACCAATAAGTTACCAGTGCCAATTAATAAGTTACACTGAATTACACTTCCACAGAGGTGAGGACGCACATAGAGACGACTAAGGTGGCCTCAGAGGAAGAAATTGAGGGGGCGCACCGGGAAATGGAAGAGGTGAAGAAAAAGTTACAGGATATGGAAGAGGGGGTGAGTGAAATTAAGAAGAGACAGAGGGAAACTAAGAGAGAGATAAAGGAGGAAGTAATGGAATATGTGCAAGGTCTGTGCTCAAATCATGGATATATGCTCACTACCCAAATAAAGAGTTTGCAGGTGGCGGAGGAGGAGCGACGACGAGGTGCCGAGGTGAGTGGCGATATACTCGGAAATGTATATGGTGTGAGGGGAGATTCAGTAGGCTTGGGTGTAGGTTTAGACCCGGGTGTTCGTGAGGGACCAATGGTGAGGTGTATGACTGGTCCGGAGTGTATGGATAGAGGAGGTGTGCAAGGAGGTCCGACTATGGGGAGTGAGAGGAGAATTGGTGAGCAAGGGTGTGCGGGTATGGAGTGGGTAGCGGGTTGCGGAAGGGCGACCCAGGCATCGACACCAAGAGGGGTAGTGTTTGGAGGGACGGGGGATGCGCGGGAGCCCCCCGGGAATAGTGTACTGTGGGAGCCCGAACGGTTTGGTCCCGTGTTGATCCTGCAAGGAGTGACGCGCGGGGTCCGGCCTTCGGGCGCCCACAAGGTCCCAATCGCGCCGTATGACGGCAAGAGTGATCTGAGGGTGTACCTGGCGCAGTTTGAGTACGTGTGTAGAGGCAACGGTTGGAATCCGGACGAAGGTGGAGTACATCTTGTGGGAGCACTGCGCGGTGCGGCGGCGGAGGTGCTGACAGCTTTACCACCGGGTGCTCTCACCCTGTCAGCTCTCCGCGCGGCCTGAATTAATCATTTTGGTATTGAACAGCAAAGCGAGCTTGTTAAAGCTTAGCTTGCTCAGCGCAAACGCAAGCCCCAGGAGACCATCGGGGAGCTTGCCCACGATATTCGCCGCACAGTAGGGATTGCACACGAGGACATGGCAGCGAGTTCCCAGGAAAGCCTGGCGCTGGATCACTTTATCCAGACCTTCCGGATCTAGAGCTCCGACAACAGCTCGCCATGTGGCGCCCGCAGACCATGAGTCAGGCGGCCGACGCTGCAGCCCGTTGGGAAGCAGCGAGGCCGCTGGCCCGGGGAGGCGAGCGCCACGCAGTGGCGGTGCGTCAGGTGGGGCCCGTGATGGGTGGCGGCCCCCCTAGGGGGCCCTGACCTGGAGAGCATGGTCCGGAGGCTGGTGGATCGGCGCCTGGCGGGACCTGGACCATGGCAGGCGGCTCCAGCGGTGGCACCCGGTAGTCCACGGCAGAGTACACCAATTCGGACATTTAGGGGGGGCAATTTGGAATACCGGAGGCAAGCACCTTACCAGGTGAGGTGTTATAATTGTGCTCAGCTGGGTCACCGTGCGTGGGAGTGTCGAGCTCCATGCCGGGACGGTCCCCGCCAACCGATGCCCTCAACTCCGCCCCGTATCGATCGGCCTAGCCGACCTCAGCCACCCCCCCCCGCCAGGGCCCGGGAAACTAGAACGTGCCGGGCATGCAGGGCGGTGTTCGGCAGTAGGGGATGGAGAGGAGCCCTCATTGACGCGACAGGTCATTCATTGTGGCCAAATTGGAACCGGTAGTTTAACCATTCGATGCAAAATTGCCGGCGTGGGGGTAGACGCCGTTGTGGACACGGGAGCCAGCGCCACGATCATCAGCCCCGTGATCCTTAATTCGAGTGCAGACGGCTGGGGTAAAATCCAGCGTCTGGAAAATCATAGTTTGCAGCTGGCTACCGGGGTAATGGCCCCGCAGATAGGGCGTGGTTTTGTGACCCTCAAGTTGGGATCGGTAAAGAGAGAGATAGAGGTTTGGATGGCGGAGGTGTGCGACCCATGCTTAATAGGGTTGGATTTGTTGACTGCCAGCGGTTGTAAAATCGACTTGAGCCGGGGGATCCTGCAAGTGGGGGTGGAAGAGCTACCATTGGAGGGGGTGAGCACGGCCGAGAGGTGGAGCTGGAGGCTCCTGAGGCCATGACCATCCCTCCGGGGGCCGAGGCCATAGTGCCGGCCCGATGGTCAACTCGCCCGACATGGCAGGAGTCCTGCAGTCTGGTCGAACCTGTGGCGGCACGATCCATACCTGGTTTAATCGTGGGCCGCGCCCTTGTAAAAACGGACGGGCCGGTGGTGGCCGTCCGAGTAATTAATATTAGTACAGAACCACGCACTATAGGGAGGGGCACAAAGGTACCTGGCTGCACCCCAGTTAGAGAAGTCGCGTCAGTGAGGGGCGAGAACGTCCAGCCGAGCCGGCGCCAGGGGGAGCCTTCACTAAATAGTAGGAATTGGCCCGATCCCATTTGCGAGATGGTAAATCGTAGTAGCGTAGCGTTGGGAGGTACCCAGAAGGAGGCCTTACACAAACTGGTTGGATCCCATTTGGATCTCTTCTCCTTGTCCACCGAGGATATTGGACGTACGGGCCTGGTGAAACATCAGATCCACACCGGTGAGGCCCGGCCTATTCGTCAGACCGCCCGACGGCTCCCTTGGAGCAAGAGGGCGGAAGCTGACGAGCAGGTTGAAAAGATGCTCGACGCAGGCGTAATCGAGCCCTCGGAAAGTCCCTGGATGTCACCTGTTGTGCTGGTTAAAAAGAAAGATGGGACCACGCGTTTCTGCGTGGACTATCGCCAGCTAAACAACGTGACACTCAAGGACTCATATCCCCTGCCAAGAATTGATGACACCCTCGATGCCGTTGCGGGCTCAAATTGGTTTTCAACTTTAGACCTCAAGAGTGGGTATTGGCAGGTGGAGATGGGTCGGACATTGAAGGAGAAAATGGCATTTTCCACAGGTAAGGGGCTGTATCAGTTCACTGTGATGCCGTTTGGTTTGTGTAACGCCCCCGCCACCTTTGAGCGATTAATGGAACATGCACGAGGCGGCATGCCATGGCAATCATGCCTGGTATACCTGGATGACGTCCTAGTACATGCCAAAACATTCCCCCAGGCTTCAGCTAATTTGGACCAGGTGTTCGGGTGCCTCAGACAGGTAGGGTTGAAGCTGAACCCGAGTAAGTGTACCTTGTTTGCAAGAGAGGTGGCCTATCTAGGTCACGTTATCGGCCGTGAGGGGGTAAAAACGGACCCAGGCAAAATTACAGCGGTAGAGGAGTGGCCCGCACCACATACCATCAAGGAGGTGCGGGGATTTTTGGGACTCTGCTCCTATTACCGGCGCTTTGTGGCGAAATTTGCGGAGTTGGCCCGTCCCCTCCACCGGCTTACGGAGAAGGGGACGCGATTTAATTGGACAAGGGAGTGCCAAGAGGCCTTCCTAAAATTGAAGGGGTGTTTGACATCCGCACCCCTTCTCGCTTACCCCACTAGTGACAGGACATTTACCCTGGACACGGATGTGAGCCAGGAAGGATTGGGCGCAGTTTTGTCTCAGACACAGGAGGGCGTGGAGAGAGTGATTGGTTATTATAGTTGGGCCTTAAGTAGGCCTGAGCGAAATTATTGCGTAACCCGCAAGGAATTATTGGCTATGCTGGCTGCCATGAACCATTTCCACCCGTACCTGTACGGGCGGAAATTTTCGGTTCGAACTGACCATTCCTCCTTGCAATGGCTCCTTCGGTTCAAGGAACCGGAGGGCCAAATTGCAAGGTGGTTGGAAAAGTTGCAGCAGTACGATTTTAATGTGACCCATAGGGCCGGGAAGGCCCATGGTAATGCAGACGCACTCTCTTGGCATCCTTGTCTGGGGGAAAACTGCATATTTTGTGCGAGACACGAGGAGAGGGAGCAATTGGGCGATTCTGCCCCGATTCTCGTCGTCCGGGCAACCCGGGTGAGAGGGCCAATTTTGCCACTAACCGCAGATGAAGAATTTGGACATTTGGCATGGAACACGGCCCAGCAGGAGGATCCCGTCCTGGGGCCGGTGTTCAAATGGGTCAAATTGGGGCAAAGACCAAAGGGGGAAGAGGTCACCCCCCTCGGGGTGCAAAAAAAGGCATATTGGGCTCAGTGGCAGACCCTGGAATTGAAGGATAACATCTTGTATCGCAAGTGGGTGGAGGTTCCCTCTGAGAGAACTTCCTGGTTGGTGATAGTCCCTGACAAATTTAAGACCGTCATATTACAACAGGTGCATGGTACCCGCTCCGGCGGACATTTGGGCAGGACAAAGACAACATCACGGGTCCGCCGGAGGTTTTATTGGGTGAATATGGGGCGCGACATACAGGACTGGTGTCGGAGATGCGACGCCTGTTCTGCCAAAAAGGGACCAGCACGGAGGACGAGGGCCCCCCTTCAATTACACCAGGTGGGGGGCCCCCTTGAGTGGGTGGCTATGGATATTCTAGGACCGCTGCCCCGCACCCGCCAAGGTAATAAGTATATCCTCGTTGTAATGGACTATTTCACCAAGTGGCTAGAGGCCTACGCCCTCCCCAATCAAGAGGCCGGGGTTGTAGCGCAGGCCTTTGTGGAAGGATTTGTATGTCGGCATGGGATTCCACAGGAGCTGCACACCGATCAGGGTCGAAATTTTGAGAGCCAATTACTAAAAGATGTGTGCAGGCTCCTGTCAATTAGGAAAACACGGGCCACGCCCTTGCGGCCACAATCTGACGGGATGGTGGAAAGATTCAATCGAACATTGATCCAACAACTGGCATTGTTCACCACCACCCGTCAGGATGACTGGGACGAACATCTCCCGTACTTGTTAATGGCCTACCGAACTAGCCAGCACGGAGCCACCGCATGCAGTCCAGCGTTGCTTATGTATGGGCGGGAGTTGCGGGCTCCCGCCGACTTTCTATGCGGTCCCGTGCCAGAGACCACAGATATCCCGCCGAGGGATGGTTACGCACGTCACCTGGAGGAAGGCATGGAGAGGGTCCATGCCTTCGCCCGCCGCCAGCTCCATCTGGCGGGGGCCAAGATGAAGCGCAGGTACGACCACCGGAGCCATGGGAGCCAGTACGCTCCGGGGATGAAGATTTGGTTCTTTAATCCCCGGAGGCGGAAGGGTAGGTGCCCCAAACTCACCTCACCCTGGCAAGGCCCGGGAGTCGTCCTGTCGCAAATCTGTGACGTGGTCGTAAAGATCAAAATGGGGCCACGGGCCCTCCCTCGGATCATCCATGCCGACCGTATAAGACCTTATGCCGGCGAGCAGGCGCCCTCGTGGATCGCCTCGGCTCTAGATGCCGAGGCAGGACCCAGTACCTCTTGCGACGGGGGCTCGTAGTGTCAGAGGACTGGGGGGTGATAGTGAGACATGCCCGATGTGGGGGGATGGCAACTCTGCCATCCCTCACAAGACGGGGCACATGAGCAATAGCTATGGGGTTTATGGCAGTGAAAACTCGCCAGGGAGGGTTTGGATAATGTATAGGGATCTAGAGAAGTTGACCATAGGTAACTAGATTTAAGTAGCGACATTGGACAGGTAGTGGGGACATAGAGAGGGTAGTTGGATTATAATGACGAGGGAGCGCAATAATGTAAGGGGCGACGGGGAAGCACGAGTGTTATCAGGAAACCAGGTAGATCAGATGATGCCGTGTGTGTGAGAGTATTGATATCGAGCAAATGAGGAATTGCGGGGCAATGCTTGGGAGAGATGTGAGTTGTATTGAGCGTGAAAGTGTATGGAGCAGTGAGTGAGGAACAATTGTGATTGCAAAGGTGTGCAACTGAACAGGTGTATGGAGCAGTGTATGAGTGAGTGATGGTGATGTGTGTCGTGTTGAGCAAATGGTCCTGGAGGAAGGAGGGTGCAGGAAGCACCAGGTGTAGGAGTGATGGCACAGGTTTGCAAATACAGGTGTATGGAGAATGGTTGTGGGGAATACATGGAGTATGGAATATATGGAGTATGGAATGGATGGTATGGAGTGAGTATGGTGGAAACTGTGGAGTGGAGTGGATGGTGCGAAGGTGTGTATGGGAGGATGGACCCACGAATACCCGGGGAGGGTAGTTTAAGAGTTAGGGAGAGGGAGTAGGTAAATTGTGGTTGGATATTGGCATCTGTGGTGCGTGTGGAAGAATGGTGTTTGGATGGGTGCATTAGTGACGTGGAAATGGCTGGGCGTGTGGCCTGTTAGTGTGTGTAGTTGAATGCACACTCCGCCACTGTTAGGATGTTGGCTAGGTGAGGCCGCAGGTGGGCTCTGGGAGCCGGTAGAGTTGTGGATGGGGCCCGAGGATCCAGAGGACGGACCCGGGTAGCCCAGTGCCAGAGAGGGCACCGAGTGGGGAGAGCGCCAGAGGGCCTTCCCCAGTAGATAGGTTAGGGTAAGGAGCAGGTAAGCTCGGAGGCAACTACAGTGGTGGAGGTGTGCAGATGGGTAGCCCTGCTGGGAGAGCCACACGACTCAGCCCGGAAATTGTGCAGAGGCACAGGGAGTTGAATCGGGGGAGTGAGACCCCAAATTGATGAAGCACCACAGTTTGGTCAATGGGAATTTGGTTCTTAGAACTGCATCGAGTAAGATGGCCAATGGTTTTGCAGGGAAAGACCCCAGGTAGTGTAAAGTGTGTTAAAGTCATTTAGAGGATAGTTAGGATTGAAATGTCCTTGCACCATCTACATCCACTCACCGGAGGTAACGACGGTGCTCCGCACCATGCCATGTGTTTTGGTTATTTTTGTGCAAATGTTTGGAATGTGAGACGCATCATGACGTGGGTGTGACATTGTGCTTTGTTGTTCCATCTCTCCCTCCTTATGAGGATTGATGATGAATTGGGTAATAGTTCGGGAGCGTATGTAATTCCGTGGGATTTTGATGTTTATTTTGTATTCTTTGCGGGAAATCATTAATTATGATGTGAGTAAGGGAAAACAATTTGGCGCCAATTTTTTCGAGTATGTTTGCATATTTTTTATGCAAATTAGGTATGACGTCATAATTCGTAAATAAAAATTAAACGATGTAAATTTTCTTTGCAAAATATGATACAAATTTAATTTTGTGGACCCTATGCATAGATTTTAGCGGACATTGTCTGTATTCAGTATCTTATGTATATAATAATAGCGTAAGGACTCGACTTTGTTATCCCTTTTACGCCGCACCCAGTCACCCGATGCCCACGGCACTAATGGATTTACGATCTACGAACCGCGCTCTTTGTTTATCACGTACAGACATACTCGAAAAATCTGAATTAGCCGACGTTGGGGCCCAAAAGCATCCGATTAACGGCCGATACGATAACCTTGGTTCATGATAACCTTCAAGTGGCTGCATCAATGGTCAATTCAGCATGTCAAGAGCGCAAGTATGACAAATTAGACAACCGACACAAGCAATTACTAGCTGTGGTAGATGTCTCTTTAATGGACAAGCTGAATGAATTTGATGCAAAGATGGAAACAAGTCATCCTACTTTCAAATTTGCCAGAGATTACATGAAATTTGTGGCTTGGATATGGATGTTCATTGGTGCAACACGGGAAGGCAATTGGAAATTGCATCTAGAATCGCTTAGAGCATTGTGTAAGTACTTCTTCACACATGATAGACAAAACTATGCCCGCATGGTTCCACTGTATTTGGCACAGATGGAGAAATTGGAAACAAATGATCCCGATATCTATACAGAATTCATGGCTGGCAACTTCTGCGTCTACAAAAATGAAGTCCCTTTCTGCGCAATAGGCCCAGATCATGGCATTGAACAGGAGAACAAAGTCATGAAGATCCTTGGAGGTTTGAAAGGGCTAACACAGCAACCGGCAGCTATGGCCAGATGGTTTCTGATTGCACCTGAGCTAAGTCGCTTGGTCAATGAAGCTGAACATTTGGTGGGTGAAGTCTCCCAGAGATCAGTAAGGCATCATGATTTGTCAGATGCTAAGTTGGAACGGTATGAGGATAATGTAGGCAAATTGAGAGAGGTGCTGAAAGTGAATGATCCATTCATTTATTGAAGATGATGAGCTCATCAACATCGTCACACAAGCGATCATGCCAGAGGTAGTAAAACAGGCAGTAATGCAGCGAGATAGTGTTGGAGAAGAGATGTTTGAGAAATTTGTTCAAGAGCGTCTTGTAAACCTAGAGCTGAATATCTGGAGTCCTATGAAGAAGGCAAATCTTAAGACTTGGAAGACAGCAAGAATGGTTAAGAAGAGCAAGAAAGCTGTCGCTGTTACAGCAATTAAGAATGAAAGAGCACTGTTCGCCCGCCTCCTTGTTGTGATACTGTCACGGCCAGATATTGACCTGAAGGAGAGCATCAGTGAGTTTGAGTTTGCAGAATATCCTCATTCACTCTTCACTTTTGATGGTATCTTGCGGTCTTGTGTTGCCAAAAGTAAGCTGATTATCTTGGAACGTTTGCTTGACCAACAGCAGCTTGTTGTTGCACAAGGAGAGCAAACACAGCATGGCAGAGTCACAATCATTGATGGAATGGCCGTGGTCCAGTCAATGGGGAAACCTACATGGGTGAAAACTTGCTACGATCTCGCCAATCACTTTTTGCATGTCCTCGATTGCAAATCTCAAGGATTTCATGAAGTTCATGTCGTTTTTGACCGATATGACATTCCTAACTCCCTGAAGGAAAGAACACGCAATTTGCGCCTAGGAGATCATAGAAGCCTTGCTTACATTATCTCCGATGAGGCAATCATTGAAAATGTGACGCTAAAGCAACTGCTGAACAACCAAGACAACAAGCAAAGACTCACTCTCTATCTAGCATCACACATCTTGAAGCATCGCAAGGAATCTGAGAAGATATATGTGACAACACTCAGTGAGGAATGCAAATCAAACAAGCTCATATTAGATCATCTGAACAGTACACAGGAGGAGGCAGATACAAGAATGCTACTTCATGCTCTTGACGCTTCGCAGAGGGGGGCCACGTCGATCTGCATTCAGAGTCCGGATACAGATGTGTTAGTTCTCGCCTTGTGGTGCTACAAGGACTTGTGTCCTGCAACATCGATGCTTGTTGGAACAGATGGTCTACGGCGAACTATTGATTTAGGTCCTATATATGATGCCCTGGGCAGTCAGAAAGCTTCTGCACTCCCTGGCTTCCACGTCTTAAGTGGTTGTGACCAGACTGGCACATTCTGCGGGAAATCAAAAATTTCCTACTGGAATACACTGCAGAAAGCCGATGGTGATATTGTTAGAGCATTTGGCAACCTTGGAAACACTCCAAGCATACAGGAAGATGACGTCAGTGAATTGGAGCGCTACGTATGTCAACTCTACGTTCCTGGCACAACAATCTCTTCTGTGAACGAGATGCGTTGGTTCCTCTTCAGTAAGCGCCAGTACACAGATGAGAAATTGCCCCCTATAAAGGCCACCCTAGTACAGAAGATCAACAGAGCAAATTATGTCACCATGATATGGAAACAATGCGGCACTGCATCTTCAACTCTACCTCCACCAACTTCTCATGGATGGCGTCTGGAAGGTGACCGGCTTCTTCCCGTACCAACAACAGTTTTGCCAGCACCTCAGGCTGTGCGTCAACTAGTCAAATGTGGATGTAAAGGAAGTTGCTCTACGATGATCTGCTCATGTCGGAAGCACAATCTCAAATGCATCACAGATATGTGTACCTGCGAAGTAGCTTGTGAGAACAGAATTGTTAACATACATACTGCAGGTGACGACAGTGACGATGATGATGATGTTCTTGAAACGTAGCTCATGCGGTCAGCTCCAGATATGTCCATGTACTTATTTTTGGTTTCCTTGTTTTAAAACCATTTCATGTATAATGGCATTATTGCATACATCAAATGCATGGTGAACACTATATTACTATGACATCATAACTAATTTGCATATGATGGTTTGATAAGTCCCCTTGAATATAATGAAGATATATTGAAAACCCCAGCACAAGACTTTAGTAACAAAAGCAAAGGAAATACCTTTATGTAAACGGAAGCATGAACATTTTCCATAGGCTTTTAAAAGGTATGACATATCATACTTGAATAGAAAGCAAAACGATGATTGAGACATGCTTTTTTCCTAGTTTATATGTGATAAATATTAAACTAGAGGTATTGACACCATAATGTATGTATGAGAGCAGGAAAATTTAAAATAGCATTGTAGATGACAGCCAAAATGCTAATTTTTGCATTTTTTATGTGTATTCTATGGCGTCATAGTTCATATGCACAAAAAGGCGGGAAAAAGTGTTCGAAAAAATTGGCGCCAATGTTTTTTTGATTCAGTGGTCATCGTAGATTAGATTCCAGTAGAAATTAGGAAATAAACATGAACGGCCCACGGGAGCCATTTTGGAGACATACGGCCCTGCACTATAATGGCAAATTTTGGTCAGAGGGATTGTTATGACGAATTTGGTATTAGGGGAAATGTGGGGAAGACGTGACGGTAGTGACGAATTTGTAAATGTGTAGGTTTTTGTAAATACGGGGAGGGGCAAGGGGGGGTAGTGTAGGTCACATGTGGGGGGCGTACGGTAGGGACGAGCTTTCTCACTTCACTCTCCGTACACACCTCGTTCTGCATTGCCTTTATTGATGTGTAGCCTTGTGACCTTACCCCTCGCTCACCTGTCTTCTGTTCCCCTGTCTCCCACCCGAGGACTGTGCTCTCTGGGCACCGAGGGGAGCATGCGGGAGTCCGCCATTGTGTGCCAGAACCCCCGCAACCAGCTGCTTGCATCGATGTACCACTAATGGACCACATGTCTGTGGCTGAGCACCACTCATGGACCCCACAGGTTGGGGCATGGCCCCTCTGCTGGAACCAGCCATGATGGCCCGAGATCTTGCTGGCGGACCTTGGTAACATGGCACCTATGCCATACAGGTGAACCACTCATAGTCGGCCCTGTGGGCCATAAATAAAACACAATGGACACGTTCTGTGCTTGTTTTTATTATTGCAAATAGGCCGCCAGCAAAGAAGAAAGACAACATCTGGAAGAACGACAATAGCCAGCAGAGGGAGCTGAAGAGCAAGACACCAACAGGGGTTTGTTGTTTATTATGAACTGTGGTGACTGTGCACTCCGGTGCGTTTTGGTGCATTATGGTGCTTTGATATTGGTGCTGGTGCGTCGATGCAGGGCAGGCTGTCTCCCCCCCCCCCCCCCCCCCACAAACGAGCAATCACAGGTCCTGGGTTAGTTTTGTAAATACCAGCGTCAATTGTAAATAATGCTCCCCACCGTAAATGTGTAGTTTGAAGACAATCCGCAATTCGGTTAGCTGTGGGCGTAAATCTGTTAGATAGGGTGCAATGCAGCAGGGGGACATACTTATTTGTGTTTTAAAACTGTCACACTCAGGGTCAGGTTAAATGTAGAGGGAACTACACCTACGTGTCACACTAAGTAAAAGTTTTTTAGGCCCGGGACGTGCCTAAGAGGATGAGGGTGCAGTGTTGTGGATTTGAGAATTGTGTTTTTTTTGTGTGTAAATATCACCCTCCGTAGTGTAAAGGTCAAAAGGTCGTCCCTTAGTTAGTCCATATACAATCACGTAGCAAATCATAGATTTCCCTTTTCAGTAGTTATTTCCTTATTAAGTGTATTAGTTTAAGGCTGTGTCTTCCATTAATTGACACTGCATTGCACCGAATTCAAATAAGGTAGATCCCCTTGCAAATGCCCTGTCAAGTGCAAAGCCTCGATTGCCAACTGCATTCGTCCTCCATTACGCACGCGGTCGGTTCGGGGAAGAAAGGCGTGGCCCCCACCTCATCATCAAGGGTGGAGCCCCGAACGACCAACCACAGGCTCGGTGGGTATGGCTTGTTAAGGCGTGGCATAAAACCCACGGCGGGACGCCCCCAGATGAGATGAGACGAGACGAGCTGCGAGAGACGATTTTGAGAGGAGTCCTTGGAGAGTACGCAACGCACCAGCACGCAGGAGCTTTGGAACCATCGCAGCTTTGAACGATCGCAGCTTGAACCACCGCAGCTTCCGGGCTTTGACGGCAGTTTCGACCGTGGCCACGAAGGAACGGCGGCTGCTGAACGCGCCGATCGAGAAAGGGCGGCGGCTGCTCATTCCCGGCCCGACCGTGCTCCGGTTCCAGCTGAACCTTCCTCTCCCTCCAGCCATCCACCTCCTGCCATTCCTGTCATCATCCCCCGTGTAAGTGTGCTTGTAGTCTGTGTTTTGTCTTGTCCCTGGGTTTAAGTAAGACTGCAATAGGTAAGCTAATATTTGCACTGTGTCTCCTGGCTTCTTTCTGTCTTTATTTTCTTATCCTTCCTTCTCCTTGGTTCTTTTGATGGTGTAAATAATAGTTGGTAATAAATTATATTTGTATTTCCTACCTTCGTTCTTCTTCATGCTCGTCCGGTCGCTTTAGTGATTTCCCCATTGAAAACCTGTGGCGCGATTTTGGCCAACGTTTCAGGATCGGGTTTAGTCTTTGGTAATGGCTCGAACGTTGTGTTGCTAACACCACTCGGCAATTATAACATCTAAAACCGGGGTTCGAGCAGGAGTCCCTCCCCTGCTCGCGGTCAGGAGTGGCACTCAGGTCCTTGGGACTTTTTGTAGACCAAATACCCTGGCTGCACCCGACCGGGAGGAGCGTTGGGACCCCCAGGACTCACGTCGGTCAGTCGCGAACAAGGGGATTGATCCCCCCCTTCTTAAGGGGAAAAAGGCCGACGGAGAGATCCGTAACAATATATATATATTTGGGTGGCCCTTAGTATACCTATACCTATACACACCTGTATACCTATACATTTAAATATATATATATATATATATATATATATATATATATATATATATATATAGATATATAAGTATATTTAATACATCCACACATGGTGGGACTGACAATACTGTGCACCACCCACAATTACATTACTACCTACAATTACAATCACATTATAAATTATAATGTTAAAATTTTCCTTATTGTTCCAAAAAGATTTTCAATTTTCAAGAATTCAACAATTTTCAATTTCAATTCAATTCAATTTTCAAGAAGATTATTTTCAAGAAAAAGTTGAAAGAAGATAATTATATATGACATTGTAAAAACAACATAACGAATGTGTGATGTAATACATCCTGTAGACTATCTTTGCATTTTAATCTTGATTTTGAGACCAGTCCATAAAGTAGAGCCTTGAGCGCCATTCAAACCCTGCAGTATTGGTGAATTGAAACCCATTGTGCTGTAGCATTTCACAAAGTACTTTTTAATGCTCCAGGTTATCTGCTGCACTGATCAGTTTTATCTCTGGCATTAAACTTAAACTGTTTTTTTTTTCATTCGTGCTCTCATCCTCTCCTTTTTTTTTTCGTCTCAGCATCACCTTTCCATAAAGATTCATCGGCCGATATGCTGTTTGTTGTTGGTCAAACCTTACAGCCATTGTGTATCCAAAGCCATGATGCTATTACTCCCACTCCCTGTAGATCCTAGTTTCCACGCTATTAGGCCACACAGTGCCAGTGACAATATCAGTTGACATCAAGACAATGGATATACTGTAAACACTTTGTTGTAATTAATGCGGCATTTTTTAACTTTAGATGATTGTTAGAAGCATCATCATCATCAGCATCAGCAGCAGCAGCATCATCATCACCATCATCATCATCATCATCATCATCATCATCATCATTTCGGTTTCGTTAGAACCTCAAAAACTGAACAAGGCCGTCCGAAGACTGATATTTGTCAAGTTTACAATAGTAGAGGTGTTTCATCATGCTTACAAATATATAGACATAATAATCTCATAAAATTACATTAATATGGATATTATGTATCAAAACCTAATTATATATTATGCATATGGATATTATGTATGGAATTTAAAAAAAGCAAATTAGCCAGAAATTAGGAAACATTTTATATTACAACTAGAACGCCACTCAGTAGAGCGCATACTCCCGCCGTGGGTGGCCGCTGCTGAGCCCTATCTTCCAATGGTAAAAAAAATCCTTCAAAAAATTCCTGGATCCGGAATAATATCCTGAGCTTCACCAAAAACGAATCAATTCTTCCTTATCCCAAGGGTAATCATCCCACCAACTTTCATCCAAATCCGTTCAGAACTTTTCCAGATATCTTGTTCACAAACACACGAACACACACACGGATGGACACGATCGAATGCATTACTCCCTGGCGGGAGTAATTCAAAGTATTACCTGAAGGAGCAATGGAAGAAATAAAAGAATTTTAAAAAATACAAAAAGAAGAGGGAAATGGACATTTAAGAACAATATTGGGACTCATCATGTCATTATTATGAAACATTCAAATCATGGAATTGAGCATGGCAGTCACGGTTGGAATCATCAATTGTTTACATATTTGTGCGTTTGGACCTTAACAGACCGTTTCCAAAGCGAATCAGGAGCTCATCTCTCCGGACAGGTGATCCAAACTCTAGTAGTGGGTGAATGTATATTTTACAGATGATAAATGTACATACTAACGACACTTTTTAAGATTTTCCTGCTGTGTTGTCATCATTACCTTTATTCAATTTTACAGAATTAGGTGAAAGTAAAATAATCTCAAAATATCTCAGGATTCATTGATTCCCTAGAGTTGACGGTTTTTCGGGTTTAACTTGGTCCTGCTTTATTGGGACAGTTTACAGTTATCTTTATTCAGCAACAGTGAAAACCCACTTTACACACTCTTATTTTTTCCAAACACAAGATCTAGTTTCATGACGGAGGTGCAGCAGCAAACCCAACCTCTACCACTACCACATCCTCATCGACTCATCAGGGTACTGCAATGTATATATATATATATATATATATATATATATATATATATATATATATATTGTTGTGGATCTCACCGTCGGCCCCTTTTCCCCTTACCAAGGGGGGATCAATCCCCTTGTCTGCGACTGACCGACGTGAGTCCTGAAGCTGCCCAGCTCCCTCCAGGGAGGCAGGTGAGCAACCTCGTTCGAGACCGCGGACAAGATGTTATTTGCCATGGGACAACGATGCCAGATGGCATTTGTGAAAGAGAGAGACTTATTCTGAAAAGTGAATTATATTGCATGGAATTAATTTAGGAATAGAAAATGGGTTTGAATGAATTAATATAATATTGGAAAAGGGTGGATTTTGTTTTCAGCACTGGTCTTCCAAGGTTCAACAATCAAGGTGCAAACCTGTTTTTTATTTGCTAAACTCATCTTGAAAAAAATACAAGTCTATGTATGATAATGCAAAGTAAAAATAGATGTATTTATACAGAAAATTGAACTTGATGGCATATATTTCCACAAATAACAATTCATACAGTTTGAAAAAGAATATAAAGCACTGCCTATATATATATATATATATATATATAGATACCCTGCAAAAAAAGAAACGCAAAAGTAGTAAAATCGTAAATATCTGACAGAGTGTTGCCGATATCCATACAAAATTAATACCAAAAATGAATTGGTCATTTCTGCATGGATTGGGATTGATTTGTGTGGAGAGAATGAGGTACTGCAGAAATTTGGCGAAAAGATGGACGAATCGCAAAAACACAACCACGTGAGAGCCTGGTGCCGAAACACACCAACATGACATGCACGTGCAACATCACTTGTGGGGCTATAAAAACGTTGGGTTTTCATTTGCATGCCATCACAATCTTACAGCAAGTGAACAGCGAAAACATGCCACGACTCACGGATGAGATTCTTCGGCCACACGTCCTTCCCATTATGCAACAAGCGAACGTCATTTTCCAACAAGACAACGCCCAACCTCATACGGCAAGACTGACAACAGCCTTTTTGAGGAATCACAACATCCAGGTCCTGCCATGGCCCTCCAGGTCTCCAGATTTAAACCCAATCGAACATTTATGGGATGCACTGGATAAACGACTGCGAGCATGTCAGCAACAACCACAGAACCTCCGACAGTTGGCACAAGCACTGCAGGCAGAGTGGGTGAACATTCACCTGGCCACAATTCGGGATCTGATTGCTTCCATGGGACAACGATGCCAGTCAGTTTTGGACTCTAAAGGTGGCCATACAAGATATTGAGCACAGATGACCTTCACATTGAAAATCTACTGTTCTCTGTGTGCCATATGGAACCTGGGTCAATGAGAATGATGTGTGCCAATTTTGAACAATCGATTACCATCTGTTGATTATTTATATGACATATAAAATATACATCTAAAATCACTTTTGCGTTTCTTTTTTTGCAGTTTTGCGTTTCTTTTTTTTGCAGGGTATATATATAATTATATATATATATATATATATATATATATATATATATATATTATATATATATATATATATATTGTTGCGGATCTCACCATCGGCCCCTTTTCCCCTTACCAAGGGGGGATCGATATCCTTGTCTGCGACTGACCGACGTGAGTCCTGAAGCTGCCCACCTCCCTCCAGAGAGGCAGGTGAGCAACCTCGTTCGAGACCGCGGACAAGATGTTATTTGCCGAGCGGATTAGCAGCCGCGGCTCGAACCATTAGCAATACCACACCCGATCCTAAACGTTGGCCAAATCGTGCCTCAGGTATTCAATGATGGAAAAGACAAGGACAAACGGATGTGAAGGAAAGAAGGCAAGGTAGGAAGAACAGGGATTTATTACTAACTATTATGTACAAGACCAAAGAAACCAAGGAAGAAGGAAAAATACGAAAATAAAGACAGAAGCAGCGGAAGACACAGTGCAATATTAACTTATACAAGCTTACTTATACCCAGGACAATACAGACAGAATGAACTCACTCACACGAATAGGGAATTGCAGATTGGATTGGCTGGAGGGAGAGGAAGGTGGGACCACAAGGCTGGAAGGTTTGGCAGGGCGGCACAGCAAGCAGATCCTCTCCGGGCTGGAAGCGAGCAAGGTGGCGGTAGGCATACGTATTCTCGTTGCACGCGGCAGGGGCTGGTTGTCGCTGCACGCCTCGGGCTCCCTCGGTCATCTGCTGCGGTCATCTGCTGGTGGGGGCTCTCCCCCCACGGGTTATATAGCCACGCCCTACCAAGCCATGACCACACCTTACCAAGCCATGCCCACCGAGTCCTGGTTGGGCGCAAGGGCTTCCTGGCTCCACCTCCTGAAGATGATGGGCCGGCCACGCCCTTCTCCCCCGAGTTGACCGCGTGCGTAATGGAGTCTTGGGGTGAAGAAAACCGCCCAAAGCAGTAGTGGCGAACGCCGCCGTACTGGCGCTTTGAAGAGGCCATGGGGGTGTCGGAGGGATCTATCTTATTTCAACTCGGTGCAATGCAGGGTCAACTAGTGGGAAACAGAGCCTTAAACTACATAGAATAAGAAATAACTATTTAGAAGGGTATATGGTGCCCTACATGCTTGTGCATGGACTAGCTACGGTGCACTCATTTCAATTAACAGCCAATTAAAGGGGAAATGTACATAGGAAATTTTTATACTAAATTTACAAAGTGAAGGTTCTAAAAACCGTAACACAGCACCCTCATTCCTCACGGCATGACTCGGGCCGACAAAACTTTAACTTAGTGTGGCACGTAGGTGTAGTTCCCTCTACAATTAACCTGACCCTGAGTGTGACAGTTTTAAAACACAGATAAGTATGTCCCTCTGCTGCATTGCACCCTGCCTAACAGATTCACGCCCACAGGATAACCGAATTGCGGAATGGTTTTCAAACTAAACATGTACGGTGGGGAGCATTATTTGCAAGTGACGTTGATTGTATTTACACTGCAACCCAGGACCTGTGATTTTTTCTTTTGGGGGGGGGGGGGGGGGGGGAGACAGCATGCACTGCATCGACACACCAGCACCAATTATCACCAAAGCACCATAAGCACCAAAACGCACCGGAGTGCACAGTCACCATAGTTCCATTTAAAAAAAAACCCCTGTTGGTGGTCTTCCTTCTTCGGCTCCCTCTGCTGGACATTGTTTTTTTTCCAGATGTTGTCAACTTCTTCTTCTTGGTTGCAGCCTATTTGGTGGAAATAAAAACGCACAAAACGTGTCCGTGTTTTATTTATGGCCCACAGGGGCCGACTATGAGTGGTTCACCTGTGGGCTTGGTGGCACCTCACCGGGTCCGCAAGCAAGATCTTGGGCCATCGTGGCCGGTCCCAGCAGAGGTCCCGTGCTCCAACCCGTGGGGTCCATGAGTGGTGCTCAGCCACAGACATGTGGTCCATCAGTGGTGCGTGGATGCAGGCAGCTGGTTGCAAGGATTCGGGCACACCGACACGGCCCCCCCGCACGCTCCCCTCAGTGCCCAGTGAGCACGATCCATGGGTCGGGGAAGGAAGACAGAGAAGACAGGTGAGTGAGGGGTAAGGTCACAAAGGTACACATCAACGAAGGCAATGCAGAGTGAGGTGCGTCTGGAGACTGAGCGGAGAAAAGCTCGTCCCTACCGTACGTCACCCCCCCTGTTACCTACTCTACCCTTGCCCTTACCCATATTTACAAAAATATACACCCTTACCAATTCGTCACTACTGTCTCGTCTTCCCCATATTTCCCCTAATACCAAATTCGTCGCAATCCCACGAATCAAATTTGCCATCACCAACTCATCATCAATCCTCATAAGGAGGGAGAGATGGAACAACAGCACAATGTCACACCCACGTCATGATGCGTCTCACATTCCAAACATTTGCACAAAAAAATAATAAAACATGGCATGGTGTGGAGTTCTGTCACCCCAGGTGAGTGGATGTAGATGGTGCGAGGAGATTCTTAATCCTAACTACTTCCTAAATGACATTAACACACTTTACACTACCCGGGGTCTTTCCCTGCCAATACATTGGCCATCTTACTCCATGCGGTTTTAAGAACCAAATTCCCATTGACCAAACTGTGGTGCTTCATCAATTTGGGGTCTCACTCCCCCGATTCAACTCCCTGTGCCTTTGCACAATTTCAGGACTGGGTCATGTGGCTCTCCCAGCAGGTCAACCCACCTGCACACCTCCACCACTGCAGTTGCCTCCGAGCTTACTTGCTCCTTACCCTAACCTATCTACCTGGGGAAGGCCCTCTGGCGCTCTCCCCACTCGGTGCCCTCTCTGGCACTGGGCTACCCGGGTCCGTCCTCTGGATGCTCGGGCCCCATCCACAACTCTACCGGCTCCCAGAGCCCACCTGCGGCCTCACCTGGCCGACATCCTCACAGTGGCGGAGTGCCCATTTAACTACACACACTAACAGGCCACACGCCCAGCCATTTCCACGTCACTAATGCACCCATCCAAACACCATTCTTCCACACGCACCACAGATGCCAATATCCAACCACAATTTACCTACTCCCTCTACCTAACTCTGAAACTACCCTCCCCGGGTATTTGTGATGGGGTCCATCCTCCCCATACACACCTTCGCACCATCCACTCCACTCCACAGTTTCCACCATACTCCCTCCACACCATCCATTCCTTACTCCATGCATTCCACACTCCATGTATTCCACACACCTGTTCATTTGCACACCTGTGCAATCACACCTGGTGCCACCTGCACCCTCCTTCCTCCCAGGCTTCTTCAATCATTCAATACAATGCACAACCACAATTGTTTCTCATACACTGCTCCATACACTTCCACGCTCAATACAATCCACAATCGCGATTACTCACTCATCCACTGCTCCATACATTTCCATGCTCAATACAACCCACAATCACCTCACACTTTTCACAATACACTTCCGAATACACTTCCAATTCTCAAACACATGGCATCATCTGATCTACCTGGTTTCCTTCTAACTTGGTGCTCCCCGTCTTCCCTTTAAACTAAGCACATCCCACGTCGTTATCATCCATTCTAACCTCTCTATGTCCCCGACTACCTGTCCAATGTCGCTACTTACCTCTACCGTTACCTATGGTCATCTCTAGGTCCCTATACATTATCCTAACCCTCCCTTGGCGAGTTTACACTGCCAAAAACCCCATAAAACTATAGCTCATGTGCCCCCATTTTTTGCGAGGGATGGTGGATTTGCCATACCCACCACATCGGGCATCTTCTACTATCAATTTGGCCCATCCAATTTCCTGCAAATCAAAATTTGCCAATCATTGCCAATCCTTCTACCAATCATTTGCCAATCATCAAATTTTGCCAATCACTTCTGCCAATCCTATTCACTATTCCAAAATTTCGAATCCAAAACACTATCATCATCACAGTCCACTATATCTGAGCCTTGGTGCGTCGTTACATCATTAAAACTCGGCTTCGCAAAGCCGAGCAATGAATTCGGGTGGTTTGGTCGCCTGCAGGTTGAATCCGTCCAGCATTCGGTTCAGGGGAGGCGGTTTGGTCGGGCCGAGATTCCATGCACCATCTCGGCGCGGATCCTTTCGGTCTCCGGCCCGATGGCTCAATCTCGCCCGGTCGGAACCCCGTCCCCACCAGGGGGCGAAGGTCCGACCTGGTCCCCCTCCCATGGAATCGCGCCGATCACCGCTCTGACGGGGCACCGACCATTCAGTGCGGGATCCGGCCCGAATCGCGCACGACGCTCCGAAGAGTGACGCGCTTACGGTCCCGGCCGGTCCTCGCTGCAAACAAAGTGCACCGCGCACGCTATCCATCGCCCTAAACGCTGCCCGGTCAACGTCGATGCTTCACTCGCATACGCGACCCGTTTTACACTCACCAAGCCCGGCGTTCCAACGCCGCCCGTACATTCCACACACTCCGTCCATTCCACCACGCACTCCCTGTTACACACCACACCTCTCGCGCACCCTCTTGCACACACTCGCTGTTCGCACACTTCCTTAACACACCTCGTGCACCGTCTTGCGCACCCTCCCTCGGTACGTACTCCGTACCTCTCATGGGGGTGCACTCTTGCATCCACCCACTCTCGCGCTCCGATGTGCCCTCCCGCACACGTGCCACAACCAACTCAGGTGTGCGTTATCGCACACTCTCAACCATCCCAAGCGTGCATTCTCGCACCCACTCCTCCACCAACTCACTCTCCGTGTCACACTCCGTACACTCCGACGTGCATTCTCGCTCGCACTCGGTTTCACACTCGCACTTTGTAACACGCTCATTCCCCGATGCACACTTTTTTTCCACAAGCGCGCCATTTCCACTCACACCACTCACAGGGGACCCTTCACCAACGCCCGGATGCTTTCTCGATCCCAAGCGCGCGAAAATTATTTTGTCGCCAAACATCCTCCTGCAAAATCTCCCCGCACAATATACAGCACGACTCACCTGGGGGATTCTTCTCCATCGCTCCAACACCACCTGCAAACTTTCATTGGTGTTATTAAGCACAGCATCGTGATGTGAACATGGACTTTGTACAGGCTCCATTTCTCCCTTCAATTCCTGGGCTACCTCCATCGTCTTTTCAATTTCAATTCCCGCTACTTGTTTTACTTTATTCACCTCAACGACCGCTGGCTTTAATAAAATTTTCTCTACCTCAGCGGTCGCCGGCTGCCCCATACCCTGGGTCGCGATCTCTATACCCGTCATTTTACCCGCGCTTTTCTCCGCCTCGCTCAACCAGCGCTTCTCGACCTGCTTTACCTCGTCGTGCACCGATGTGCCTCTCCTGCTCAACATGCGATCCATGGTCTCCCCACATTTTTGTATGCAGTCACCCATTGTCCCCAATTTTACCGATTCGCTCCAATTTGCTTCCTAGCCCCCCGATTTGATTTCCCAATCGCTCCCCCATTCTGCTTTCCAATCCTACAATTTGGTTTCCCATGTCATTCCTCAATTCCCCAATTTGGGCACAAGTACCCCTTGCTTCGTCCCTCATTGCTCCCATTTGGCCTCCCAATTTCTCACTATCAGCCCTCAATCCCACAAGTTGGTTTCCCATTCCTACAATTTGGTTTCCCAAGTCATTCCTCAGGTCTTCAATCGTCTGGACCATGAGGGCCCTCATTTGTATCATAAAGAGGTCCAAATTCACCGGTGTTGCGGGCGCGGCTGCCCCAACCACGTGCGAGCCGCCATTTTGTGCGCCCGAAACCTCGTGCGTGAGGGCGCCATCTTGTGCACCTGCTACCCCCGCAACCACATCCTCATTGCTCTCCTCTTCTCTCTCCCCCATATACATTTCCCTGGGGTCCTGGGTCGCTTCTACCCCTTCTATCTCTCCCACCGGCACCCGATCGCCTTGATTATCCATGGCACGATTTTTTAAATTTGGATGTTATAAAATAAAATTTTGGCCACTCGTAATTTTGAGTGCGCTAAGCGCACTTCAGGTCCGGATCTCGCTCCCGACACCAATTGTTGCGGCCAATAGTACAATTGGTGTCCAAAATTTGGGCTAAATAAATTTAGTCCCAGGTTCGAATCCCAACTCCTGACTACCAATTGTTGCGGATCTCACCATCGGCCCCTTTTCCCCTTACCAAGGGGGGATCAATCCCCTTGTCTGCGACTGACCGACATGAGTCCTGAAGCTGCCCAGCTCCCTCCAGAGAGGCAGGTGAGCAACCTTGTTCGAGACCGCGGACAAGATGTTATTTGCCGAGCGGATTAGCAGCCGCGGCTCGAACCATGAGCAATACAACACCCGATCCTAAATGTTGGCCAAATCGTGCCACAGGTATTCAATGATGGAAAAGACAAGGACGAACGGATGTGAAGGAAAGAAGGCAAGGTAGGAAGAACAGGGATTTATTACTAACTATTATGTACAAGACCAAAGAAACCAAGGAAGAAGGAAAAATACGAAAATAAAGACAGAAGCAGCGGAAGACACAGTGCAATATTAACTTATACAAGCTTACTTATACCCAGGACAATACAGACAGAACGAACTCACTCACACGAATAGGGAATTGCAGATTGGATTGGCTGGAGGGAGAGGAAGGTGGGACCACAAGGCTGGAAGGTTTGGCAGGGCGGCACAGCAAGCAGATCCTCTCTGGGCTGGAAGCGAGCAAGGCGGCGGTAGGCACACGTATTCTTGTTGCACGCGGCAGGGGCCGGTTGTCGCTGCACGCCTCGGGCTCCCTCGGTCATCTGCTGCGGTCATCTGCTGGTGGGGGCTCTCCCCCCACGGGTTATATAGCCACGCCCTACCAAGCCATGACCACACCTTACCAAGCCATGCCCACAGGGTCCTGGTTGGGCACAAGGGCTTCCTGGCTCCACCTCCTGAAGACGATGGGCCGGCCACGCCCTTCTCCCCCGAGTTGACCGCGTGCGTAATGGAGTCTTGGGGTGAAGAAAACCGCCCAAAGCAGTCGTGGTGAACGCCGCAGAAAACCGCCCAAAGCAGTAGTGGAGAACGCCGCCGTATTGGCGCTTTGAAGAGGCCATGGGGGTGTCGGAGGGATCTATCTTATTTCAATTCGGTGCAATGCAGGGTCAACTAGTGGGAAACAGAGCCTTAAACTACATAGAATAAGAAATAACTATTTAGAAGGGTATATGGTGCCCTACGTGCTTGTGCATGGACTAGCTACGGTGCACTCATTTCAATTAACAGCCAATTAAAGGGGAAATGTACATAGGAAATTTTAATACTAAATTTACAAAGTGAAGGTTCTAAAAACCGTAACAATATATTGTTGCGGATCTCAGATTACGGCGCTCCCCTTACCGAGGGGGGTTTAATACCCTCGTCTATTAAGCTGGCCGTCCGAGTCCGAGAAGATATCGCACTCCTCCCGATCAGGGAGCAGGGCGATACTTCTGCCCGAGCCACGGACAAGATGGAATGTTGCCAAGCGGTTTAGCAATCCGCAGCTCAAGCCGTTAGCGGCAGTCTAAACCCGAGTATAGCCGTTCGCCAAATGGTGCCACAGGTACTCAATTGGGGACAGGACGAAAGCGATCGGGTGAGAAGAAATCAGGGAAAGAAAGAACATAGGATTTATTATACAATAATGAAGAGGAAACGAAAGGCAAGAATATACAAAAGAGGGAAATAAAAGGACATAGGGCAAGCTTATCCAAACAGTCTTAACTTATCACGACCCCAGGACAAACAGACAGACTCACATGGAATGGTAGCTGGTAGGGGAGGAAGGTCCAGGCAGATGGTTCCAGGTGATGGGATCCATCCAGGCTCTGGGTCCACGGGCGAAGAACGGCAGGCAGCTTTGCGTATCGTTGGCGCGCGACCGGACCTTACATATGCGAGGGGCTGGAATCTGCGTACGTATAGCGTGCCGAACGCTCTCAAAACCAACGGCAGTTCGTATCAAACGATCGTCCCAAGCGATCCTCCGTGCAATGTTCTTATCATTCGCCGCCTCTGCGCTGTTCTCTCAAGTTTGCCGATCATCTGCCGATCTTCTCTCCTCTCTGCCGATCATCTCCCCTGCATATCCGCAAAAGGGCTTCACGCTCGCGCTTTTATTACAAGCCTCGCATATCAAGCCGCGTCCGCTATGCTCCGCCTACCGGTGAACACGCCTCGGCCCGGATTGGTCGTGAGGGTTCATCGGTACCTCTCCTCATGACGCGTTGATGGGGCCACGCCTATGTTCCTGGCCGCTCCTCCCTTCTTCTCCCACTCTGCCACGTGGCTTATGGTGGCTTGGGGCAAGCTTCAGCTTAAAGGCAGCGAATGCTGCTGGCAAAGGCACGACATACAATTTGGAGAGGGTAAAGCCGCAAAATGAATAGGATGGGAATTTGAGAAGGGGGCTAGGTTATTTGATTAATACAACGCAGATTCAACTATAGGAAACAAATCCTTACCTGAAACACATACTAATGGAATAACTAAAGAAGAAGCCTATGATGTGCTATGTGTTGCTCGTGGCCTAACTAGGGTGCGACCTTTTAACGTTACAAAGGTAATACTTACAAGTTGTTATTTACAGTATTTACTAGTGAAGGGTTCTCAAAACAGCAACACGGCACCCTCATTACCTCCAGGGCCGTCCCGGCCCGAAATAACTTCAACTTAGTGTGACACTCCTGTGTGGTAACCCTCTACTATTAACTTCACCCTGAGTGCGACATTTTTAAAACAACTAAGTACAGACTTGGCATTTAATATGGAATATATATTTTTTCTTGACTTGGGTTTACTTTCTGAACTCGGTATATCAATCTGGTGAGTTTCTTTTACCCTTCGGTGATGTCTTTGTTGAAAGAACGATGTCACTGATTGTCTTTCGCAGCAAGAAGTCAATAACAGGATTATATCACAGGTGGGGTGACAAAATGTAAGGACAGGTACATTTGACGATTGGCTTCACAATCGGGTATATAAGGGTTGTTGCGTTCTGTATTAGTGGAAAACAACTGCTGCACGTCCACAAAAGTTATTGCCGCTTCCTCTGGAGATGGTCCGTCAACTTGACAATGCTGTTTGTCATGGAGTGGTGGCTTTACGAAATTCTGGCATGAAACAGCGTGCTATTGCTCAGCAGTATGGCATCACTCAAGGTCAGGTGTCAAAGATCCTGAAACGAAATGCTCAGAGGGGTGTCCCTACTCCAATACCGAGGCCAGGACGTCCCCGCAGAACCACAAGGAGGGATGGTCGCCAGCTGCACCGGTTAGTCTGCAATGGCCGTACCAAGTCAGCTAATCGGCTTAGGGCTGAGTGGCAGCAACTGACAAATGTGCCTGTATCCAGAAGGCTAGTCAACCAACGACTGGTTCAAGCAGGCTATCGTGCCAGGCATCCCCTGAGAAAACCACGCCTGACCAGACAACACAGCCAGCGCCGATTGAAGTGGGCCAGAGAGCACCATCAATGGCAGCCAGGACACTGAATCACGTGACCTTCAGTGACGAGTCTAGATTTCTGGTCTATCGTCAAGATGGCCGCGTCCGAGTGTGCAGACAAGTGCATGAAGCCCACAACGAAGATTGTATAGTGCCAAGAGTCCAAGCTGGAGGTGGTGGGGTGACCGTTTGGGCTGCTTTTCATGCATGGGGCAAAACTGACCTGGTTGTTCTGAATGGAAACCTGAACCAGTTCAAGTACGGGGTCATTCTGGAAGAAACATTGCTTCCATTTGCTCGTGCAGCCTTTCGAGGAAAGTTTGTCTTCCAAGATGACAATGCACGGCCTCATCGTCCTCACATGATCCAACACTTTCTTGCTGACCATGGTGTAGAACATATGGAGTGGCCTGCCATGTCCCCGGATATGAATCCGATAGAGAACTTGTGGGCAGAATTAACGCATCAAATCGACAACTTGGACCAGCAGCCGACCTCTGTGCATGAATTGCAGCAGACTATTGTCACTGCATGGCAAGCGATTCCTGTCCAAACCTTGGCAAATCTCGTGAACAGCATGCCTCGACGTGTACGTGCTCTCCTGAATGCTCGTGGGGGTTACACGAAGTACTGAACTGTAATTTTACTGTCCGAAATCCCAGTCATAATTTAGCTTTTGTTTTTGTTGAAAAATGTTTTGGCTAATGTGCAAAATAAAGAGATACTTCTGGAAAACGTACAGAAGTTTAACACAGTACTGTCCGTGAATTGAGTTCGATATCAGTTTATATCACTTTCAAGGATCAATTTATTTGCTTCGAAATGTCAAATGTGGTTTTTGTTTCTTTTAAAGGTCACATTAACAAAATCTAGAATAATTTCAACATAATTCCAATGAACTTTTGGTTCTAAGTCATCTTGAAAAGTAAGTTCACCCCCACAAAAAAAATATTCCATATTAAATGCCAAGTCTGTATGTCCCGCCTGCTGCGTTGCATTCTATCTAACAGATTCACGCCCACAGGATAACCAAATCATGGAATGAATTCTCAAACTAAACATTGACGGTGGGGAGCATTATTTACAAAGACACTACTTGGTATTTACAACGCGAACCCAGGACCTGTCTTTTGGGAAACAAAAAGAAGATGTTTTGGGAAGAGGAAAAGCATACACTGCACTGCACCGATACCACTAGCACCAAAAGCACCAAAGCACCAAAACACCAAAATGCACAGTCAGCACCATCCAGTGCACAGTCATCACATTTCAATTATTAAGCAACGATGCTCAGCAGATGACGTCTTCTCCTCTCTGCCGATGTTTCTGGACCACTTCTTGCTTGCTGCCTCGTTGGTAATAAACAAAAAGGGCGCAAAACGCGTCCACTTTTTAATTATGGCCAGCAGGGGCCAACTAAGGTGGTCCACCTGCATGGCTTTGGTGCCACCGTGACCGTGGTCTGCAAGCAAGTTTCCCAGCAGCGATGCCAGGCCACAAAACGTGGGGTCCATGAATGTGGTGCTCGGCCACAACAACGTGTGGTCCATAAGTGTGGTACCGGTCCAGGCAGGCAGCAGCGAGGGTGCGGGCACACAACTGCGGGCACCTGCACACTTTCCCCTCAGCACACAAAGACCACGGTCCATGAGTGGGGAAGGAAGACAAAGCAGGGTTAGCGGGGTGCAAGGGCGCAAGGGTACACATCAACACAAGGTAATGCAGAGGTGAGGTGCGCAGGAGAGCGAGCGGAGAAAGCTCGTCCCTACCGTACATCCCCCCCCTGTCACCTAATCTACCCTTGCCCCTTACCCCATATTTACACAATTTACAAATTCGTCGCTACGTCTTGTCTTCCCCATATCTCCACTAATTCCAAATTCATCAACAATCCCTCTAACCAAATTTGCCATAAAGCCCAATTTCTCATCAATCCCTCTATTCCGAATTTACCATCAATCCCTCATAAGGAGGAAGAGATGGAACAATGAGCACAATGTCATCCCCACGTATTGATGGGTCTTTCATACCAAATGTCTGCAAACAACGGTGGTGTGGAGTCCTGTCACCTTGGTGAGTGGATGCGGATGGTGCGAAGAGACTTCCAGTCCTAACTATACTCTAAATGACATTAACACACTTTACACTACCCGGGGTCTTTCCCTCCCAAAGCATTGGCCATTTACACTATGTGGTTCTAAAAACCGAACTCCCATTGACCAAACTGTGGTGCTCACCAATTTGGGCTCTCACTCCCCCGATTCTACTCCCTGTGCCCTCGCACAATTTCCGGGCTGGTTCGTGTGGCGCTCCCAGCAGGTCCGCTCACCTGCACACCTCCGCCACTGCAGTTGTCTCCGAGCTTACCTGCTCCTTACCCTAACCTCCTGGGGAAGGCCCTCTGGCACTCTCACCCCCTAATGCCCTCTCTGGCGTCGGGCTACCCGGGTCTGTCCTCCGGATCCTTGGGCCCCATTGAACAACTACTGGCTCCCAGAGCCTACCTGCGGCCTCACCTGGCCGACATACTAACAGTGGCGGAGTGCCCATTTAATCACACCCACTAACAGGCCACACGCCCAGCCAATCTCGTTCCACTAATGCACCCATCCAACACTTCTGTGCATCTACTCGCACCACAGATGCCAATATCCAACCACAATTTACCTACTCCCTCTACCTACTTTTAAACTACCCTCCCCGGGTACTCGTGAAGGGGTCCATCTTCCCCATCCACTCCTTTCGCACCAACCACTCCACTCCACTTATTCCACACTACTCACTCCACACCATCCATTCCATACTCCATGTATTCCAGACTCCATGTATTCCATACAACCATTCTTCATACACTTGTTCTTCACTTGCACACCTGGTGCCCATACACCTGGTGGCACCTGCACACCTGTTGGCACTTGCACACCTGGTGGCACTTGCACCCTCCTTTCCTTTAGGCGCATTCATTCAATACAATGCACAATCACACCTTTCACCATACTCTGCTCAATACACTTTCTACACACACACTGCATCATCTAAGCTGACTACTCCGTTCTAAGATTCGTGCTTCCCAGTCGCCCGTTAAACTATTGCACTCCTTTATAATCCACTAATCTGCTACGTCCCCTCTACAGGTACAATGTTGCTACTTAAATCTACTGTCCCTTATGGTCACTCTAGATCCCTAACAATAACCAAGCCCCCCCTGGCTAGATTTTCACCACCATACCCCATAAATCCTATTGCTCATGTGCCTGACGATGTGATGTGAGGGATGGTAAATCTACCATCCCTCTACACCATATACCATTTGCCATCAATTCCCAATCACACTATCACTATTGCCATCAGTCCACTTCACTTGAGCCTCTCGGAACGTCAATACATCATTAAAGCTCGGCTTCGCAAAGCCGAGCAATGAATACGGGTGGTTTGGTCTCCTGCGGGTTGGGTCCGTCCGGCATTCGGTTCAGGGGAGGAGGTTTGATCGGGCCAAGGCTCCAAGCACCATCCCGGCGCGGGGCCTTGCACTCTGAAGCGCGATGGCCTAACCTTGCCCGGGTGGAGCGCCGCCACCACAAGGGGGCGCCGCTCCGACCCCTCCTACCTCCCCTCGAACCGGGCTGGTCGCTTTGCCTGGCAAAGCGCGGACTCGACCGTGCAGTGCGGGGCCCGGCCCGAATCGTGCACGATGCTCTGAACAGGAGCGACGCGACACCGATCCCCGCCGGCTCCCGCATCACACAACGCCAGGCACGGACCGGGAGCTCGCGTCGGCTATACGTCGGCCTAACCGCTGCCCCGGTCAACGTCGATGCCTTACTCGCATGCTCACATCCACACGCGACTCTTCCCATACTCACACATCCAGGTGTCTCCATACACTTTGTTATTGCACTTGCTCGTGCATTCCTCTTTCGCTCCATACTCAGGTCTACTCATAACGCTCACCACACACGCTCGCGCACATTCTTGCGCACCCATTCTCCACGCACACTCTATCATCACACACTCCGTTCCACACCTCTCCTCCGTTATGTCCTCCATAAGACTCGTGGGTGTGCACTCTTGCACATACCAACTCACGCTCTCGGATGTGCCCTCCCGCACATGCGCCACAACCAACTCAGGTGTGCGTTCTCGTACACCTGCCACAACCAACTCACCCCCCATGTAACTCTCACTCCCACTATCACACTCTGTCGTGCATTCTCCCTCGCACCCGGTATCACACTCGCGCTCCGGCGCCATTCGCACACGCGCGCCGTTCACCTTCACACACCTTTTTCCTCACACATGCGCCATTGCCATTCACACAGCGCACCACGGACCTTTTACGAGCGCCCAGGTTACGCCTGCATCCCAAGCGCGTGAAAATTCTTTTTGCACCAAACACAGCCCGACTCACCTGGGTGCTTCCTCTTCTTCGTTCCTCCACCACCTGCAAATCTTTATTCGGGTTAGGAAGTACAGCATCACAATGTGAGCACAGACCCTGTGCATTTTCCCTCTTTTCCTCCAACGAGTGGTTTTCTAAGTCTGGTGTCTGCTTAATCCCAATTTCCACTATTGGTCTGGTTTTAACTCCTTTGTTCAGCTCGGCGACCGCGGGCGCTAATAAAATTTTCTCTACTTCGGTGGTCGCCGGCTCCCCCATACCCTGGGTCGCGATTTCTATACCCGTCCAGTTACCTGCGCCTTGCTCCAACTCGCTTCTCCCGTGCTCCTCAAGCCGCGCTACCTCGTCGTGCACTCCCGCTCGCCATGCAGTCTATGTTCTCCCCACATTTTTGTAGGCAGTCACCCATTCTGTCCCCAAATTTACTTATTTGCTCACTCATTCCGTTTCCAAACTCTTCAATATTGGCCCTCATTTCTCCATACCCTTACTCAATCCCCCTAATTTGGTTTTCCAATCATTTCCCATTTCCTCAATTTGGTTTTCTAATCCCCCAAATTTGACTTCGAGGCCCTCAATTTGGCTTCCCAATTGCTCACCCATTCTAGTTTCCATTCCCTCACTATCGGCCCTCATTTCTCCCATATTCTTCCTCAATCCCCCAATTTGGCTTCCCAATTGATCACCCTGAGCTTTCATCTCATCTTTTTGGGAGTCTATTTTTGCCATCAACTGAATTAAATACAATTCAATGTTGCACCCGGGTCGCACAGCGGCCTCAGCTGCCGCGACCACGTGTGAGGCGCCACCATCTTGCGCTGCCGCGACCACGTGTGAGGTGCTGCCATTTCGTGCGCCTGCAACCCCCACTACCACACCTTCTTCAACCTCCTCCTCTATCTCCCCCATCTCCTCCCTGGGGTCCTGGGTCGATTCTACCCCCTCTTCTATCTCCCCCACCGGCATCCGACCGCCTTGACTATCCATGGCACGACTATAATTTGGATATTATAATAAAATTTCGGCCGCTCGTAATTTTGACCAAATTTTTTCGATGGATTAAAATTTGGTTCGGGCTTCAAATCCCACTCCCCGACACCAATTGTTGCAGATCTCAGATTACGGCGCTCTCCTTACCGAGGAGGGTTTAATCACCCTTGTCTATTAAGCTGGCCGTCCGAATCCTAGAAGATATCGCGCTCCTCCCGGTCGGGAGCAGGGCGATACTTCTGCCCGAGCCATGGACAAGATGGAATGTTGCCGAGCGGTTTAGCAATCCGCAGCTTGAGCTGTTAGCGGCAGTCTAAACCCGATTATAGCGGTTCGCCAAATCGTGCCACAGGTACTCAATTGGGGACAGGATGAAAGCGATCGGATGAGAAGAAATCAGGTAAAGAAAGAACATAGGATTTATTATACAATAATGAAGAGGAAACGAAAGGCAAGAATAAACAAAAGAGGGAAATAAAAGGACATAGGCAAGCTTATCTAAACAGTCTTAACTTATCACGACCCCAGGACAAACAGACAGACTCACACGGAATGGTAGCTGGTAGGGGAGGAAGGTCCAGGCAGATGGTTCCAGGCGATGGGATCCGTCCAGGCTCTGGGTCCGCGGGCGAAGAACGGCAGGCAGCTTCGCTTATCGTTGGCGCGCGACCGGACCTTACATATGCGAGGGGCTGGAATCTGCGTATGTATAGCGTGCTGAACGCTCTCAAAACCATTGACACGCGCTCAAAACGCGCCCTCATTCACACGCCCTCAAAACCAAAACCATTCACACAAAACCATTTGCCCTACGTATAGCGTGCTGAACGCTCTCAAAACCAACGGCAGTTCGTATCAAACGATCGTCCCAAGCGATCCTCTGCGCAATGTGCTTATCATTCGCCGCCACTGCACTGTTCTCTCAAGTTTGCCAATCATCTGCCGATCTTCTCTCCTCTCTGCCGACCATCTCCCCCGCATCTCCCCAAAAGGGCTTCGCGCTCGCGCTTTTATTACAAGCCTCGCATATCAAGCCGCATCCGCTTTGCTCCGCCTACCAGTGAACACACCTCGGCCCCGAATGGTCGTAGGATGGGAATTTGAGAAGGGGGCTAGGTTATTTGATTAATACAATGCAGATTCAACTATTGGAAACAGATCCTTACCTGAAACACATACTAATGGAATAACTAAAGAAGAAGCCTATGATGTGCTACGTGTTGCTCGTGGCCTAACTAGGGTGCTACCTTTTAACGTTACAAAGGTAATATTTACAAGTTGTTATTTACAGTATTTACTAGTGAAGAGTTCTCAAAACCAAAACTATATATATATATATATATATATATATATATATATATATATATATATATATATATATATATATATATATATATATATATATATATTATAATAGCCGTAGATGATTCTGTCTGTCTGTCTGTCTGTCTGTTGGGCGTCTGTCCGGGGTGTGGCTTACTCGGTTTGCAGAGTAGCTCCACCCATAGCTCCACCCATTCTGGGAGTGGCTTCATATAATTATAAACAAATATCCACCATTTTATTAACTCGCATAGCTTTGAGGCCTGTTTTGTAGGCCTGTGGTGTCTTGCTCTCTCTCCCAGTTTTATTTCAAATCAAATTCGATATATCATTTCATTTTTCACAGTCGCTAACATAGTTTTAGACTTGGTTGGAAAAAAACGGGAAGAAAATCCAATGAAAGTTGCCGTTTATAGAACGAAATGAATTCTCAAACGCCTGTAACTTCAAGGCCATTGAGTCTCTCTCACGCCTTTATCTCCAATCTAACTCACCATATGATTTCATTTTTATCGATGGTTTTGGACTCGGTGTCAGCAATAATTGAGAACATTCCACACACGCGGGAAAATGCAGAGATATATTTTTAAAAATCGCGTCATGGTGTATCATACACCGCCCAACATGACATCGACGGCAACGTGTCGATATATATAAAAAATTCGCTTTTGCTTTTCCGTTAAGATATATTACTTTTTCGTTTGATGACAGTCGTCACAAAAACGTCAACAATGATGCCGACATATATTTCTTCGTTTTTATTTCATTCAACATTATTAGCCGGAAGTAAAATATGTTTCAGGAAATTACCGAGAGATATTTCTTCGTTTTTTAAAATTAGTTATGTGCGCATACACTTTAAATAGGTTTATTTGAAATCTTTAATTTTCCACAATATAATTTACTTGCCATTTATCATTTGATGATTACGAGACAAATTCCTCTTGAGGATCGTGACAATTCATGCGCTACGTGGAAACTTCTATTTCCAAAATGAATGAGACGATCGATGAAGAACGCAGACTTGAACAGGATGTAGCAAGAAAACGAATGAGACGGGCGAACGAGTCCGTCGACGAACGTCAATGCAAACTTGCGGGGTCACCCGTGGGAATCCCACGGGCATGCATGTGTGTGACATTTCGACATATTGAGTTAGATGCTGCACATTCATTTTTACAAAATGGTTACTGGCAAGTCATCAGATCCAGAAATGGTGTAATGAACACAATTTTTTTTACGCGCAAGCACGAAAGCAAGACGGGCCGATTTCCGATTCCGACGGGCCGACGGGCGAGACGGGCCGATTTGGAGCAAGAAAAAGAACGAGACGGGAGAAAAACGAGAGAAACGAGATGGGGAAAGCCGATTGGAGAGGCGAGTGAGGAGCGATTGGAGAGGAGTGTGAGGCGCGATTGGAGAGGTGTGTGAGGCATGATTGGAGAGGAGTGTGAGGCGCGATTGGAGAGGAGTGTGAGGCGCGATTGGAGAGGAGTGTGAGGTGCGATTGGAGAGGAGTATGAGGCGCGATTGGAGAGGAGTGTGAGGAGCGATTGGAGAGGAGTGATTGGAGGGGAGTGTGAGGCGTGATTGGAGAGTAGTGTGAGGCGCGATTGGAGAGGAGTGTGAGGCGCGATTGGAGAGGAGTGTGAGGCGCGATTGGAGAGGAGTGTGAGGCGCGATTGGAGAGGCATGTGAGGGATTGGAGAGGAGAGGAGTGTGAGGGATTGGAGAGGTGAGGGATTGGAAAGGAGAGGAATGTGAGGGATTGGAGAGGAGAGGAATGTGAGGGATTGGAGAGGAGAGGAATGTGAGGGATTGGAGAGGAGAGGAGTGCTAGGTGGAGAGAGGAGAGTGTCAGGTGGAGACAGGAGAGTGTCAGGTGGAGAGGAGTGAGGGGTCACATATTATGTGAAATAAATAAATTGTGTTCATCACACCATTTCTGGATCTGATGACTTGCCAGTAACCATTTTGTAAAAATGAATGTGCAGCATCTAACTCAATATGTCGAAATGTCACACACATCCATGCCCGTGGGATTCCCACGGGTGACCCCGCTAGTATATACATATACAGTATATATACAACACACAACATGTATTTTAAGGCCATTTTCCCTGCTAGAGCAGGGGTTAGCCTTGCGGTCCCCATGACAATCTTCTCCATTTTGCCCTATTTTCTGCATCTCTCCTTGTTAACCCCCTTGCCCGCATTTCTTCTTCCACAATCTTTAGCCAAGTCTTTCTCAGTCTTCCCCGTCCTCTACTTCCTTCTACATTCATTTCCATCACTCTTCTCAACCAGTCACTTTCTTCCTTCCTCACCACATGACCAAGCCATCTCAACCTGTTCCTCTTCACAGCATCAATCACAGGCTCTATTCCCATCATCTTTCGCAATTCATCATTTGTCTTCCTCTCTCTCAACGATACTCCGCACATCCGAACCATTCGCATTTCCACTCTTTCCAGCCTTCATTGCTGCTCTATGTTCATTACCAATGTCTCGCTCCCATAAATCATAACACTTCTCACACATGCAGCATACACCTTTCCCTTTAGCTTCAACGACACTCCCCTCCTCATCAGCACGCCACTCAGTTCCCGAAACTTCTTCCATGCACATCTCACTCTTGCAACCATTGCCGAGTCTGATCCACCTTCTCCATTCAGCATGTCTCCGAGGTAGCAAAATGTTTTCACAACTTCCAGATACACGCCATCTCTAAGATCCAACTCAACATTTCCTCCATCTGCAGCTCCCTCTGTGCACACCTTACATTTGAATGTAGCTGCCACACTGGTTAATGACCCTCTCAGACCACTACATTTTTGATGAACCCACTCAGCGCTCATGGTACATTGAATGGAGTTCACTCCGACACCCTTCCTGCACACAGCACACGGCCACTTCCCGGTTCTTTCCACCTCACCACATGCTTTACCACTTGCCATCACCTTCGTTTTTCCGATATTCACCTTCAGACCTTTTGTCTCCATACATTCCTTCCACTTGTTCATCTTTTCCTTCAGTCCATCCATACTTTCCGCAATCAACACCAGATCATCTGCATACAACAACTCCCACGGTAAACCCTCCTTTACGTTCTGAGCCAGCACCTCCATCACAGCTACAAATAGTAGTGGACTTAGTACCGACCACTGATGCACTCCCACCTTAACCTCAAACTCACCACTGTTCCCGTCCTATATATATATTTCAACTTAAATTGTTTATAAAATGTGATATTGTAGCGACCCATGGGTCCCCCAAGCGAGACCTGCATCAGAATCTCCTTGCTCCAGCCGGTGACGTCATCGGCGGGGAACCACGGCGCCAGAGTGGCTGGTCACGTGACCACCAAAGCGTGCTGCGCGTGCGGGTATAATCAGCTACACCTGTTGATCACGTGACCACCGAAGCACGCCTCGCCTGAGAGGCGTGGCTTTCGGTTTCGGTTTCGGTTTCTGGTTGTGCTTTATAAGGCAGCCCGATAAACGGGCTTTTCAGAGTTTCGGTGTTCCCGAGTTGGTTTTGAGAATAAATATCTTCTGGGACGAGTTTGTGCCTTGCCATCATTTTGTCCGTATCATGCTGGAGCCCGGGCTCCTTCACTGGTGACCCCGACGTGATTTGAATACGCAACCCCGACTGCCCCCGCATGGATGCGGGGGCTGCGAACGGACGTGGCAAGCACGCCCTAGCCAGGGAAGCCACCTCGGCTGGTGACGCCGGCTTCTCCCGCACGGCTTCGGGCGCAGTTTCGAACGCGGCTTCGACATGCCGGAGTTTCGGTAACGACGATGGCCATGACTATGAGGTTCGCGCACCGCGCTTGGCTCCTCCTCTACGACCGGAGGGGCGAACCTATTCCAAGACCCTCCGAAGGCACGGCTGCTTCGTCACCTTCGCGCGCACTGACGTTGGCGGAACGGCTGCTTCGTCACCTTCGCGCGCACTGACGTTCGCGGCACGGCCACTTCGTCACCCTCGCGCACCTACAACTACAACCGCAACTACCTCTCCGACCCTGCATCCTCGGGAGGCCTGCGAGGAACCTCAGCAGCCTCCCCCGAGGCCTGGACCAGCCCCTCGGTTGGCCCACCCGCTTTTCGCGTGCACCACTCGAGCCTTCTCGGCACTGCACCCGCGAACTGCAACCTCGGGAGGCCCGCGGGGACCCTCGGCAGCCTCCCCCGAGGACTTGCCCAGCCCCTCGGCCGCCCCCCGTCCTGCACCCCCCGTCCGACCACCCGCCACCACACCGGACCCCCCCCTGCCTGCACCCCTCGTCCGACCACCCGCCACCATACCGGACCCCCCCCCCCCCGCGACTGGCCAGGGGTCGTTTCAGTCGGGTCATCCGGACCCCCCTCAGGTTGACCTTCCTGGATCAAGTCCATTCTGGGGGGGCGTGTGTAGCGACCCATGGGTCCCCCAAGCGGGATCTGCATCAGAATCTCCTTGCTCCAGCCGGTGACGTCACCGGCGGGGAACCACGGCGCCAGAGTGGCTGGTCACGTGACCACCAAAGCGTGCCGCGCGTGCGGGTAAAATCAGCTACACCTGTTGATCACGTGACCACCGAAGCACGCCTCGCCTGAGAGGCGTGGCTTTCGGTTTCGGTTTCGGTTTCTGGTTGTGCTTTATAAGGCAGCCCGATAAACGGGCTTTTCAGAGTTTCGGTGTTCCCGAGTTGGTTTTGAGAATAAATATCTTCTCGGACGAGTTTGTGCCTTGCCATCATTTTGTCCGTATCATGCTGGAGCCCGGGCTCCTTCAATATCACGTATATTACAAATACATTTGTGCAAAATAATTGTTTGAATTATGATTGGTTTAAACCATGACAAAACGGCAACTCGGGTACAGTCATTTATCTATATATCTACACATCTGGGCAGTGTCTGTGTTGTCACTTAACGACTCCCTCAAACTTTTTTTCCGTGGTTGTGAAGTGTTTTTTAATAACATTGTGGTGGTTTTGAATCACGTGGTGGTGAGGTATTTTGAATTATGTGGTGGTGAGGTGTTTGTAAATGACGTGGTGGTGAGATGTTTTAATATCACATGGTGGTGAGGTGTTTTTAAATCACATGGTGGTGAGGTGTTTTGAATTACGTGGTGGTGAGGTATTTATAATTACGTGGTGGTGAAGTGTTTTTAATTAGGTGGTGGTGAGGTGTTTTGAATTAGTTGGTGATCAGGGGTTTTGAATTATGTGGTGGTGAGGTGTTTTGAATTGCTTGGTGGTGAGGGGTTTTGAATTATGTGGTGGTGAGGTGTTTTGAATTGCTTGGTGGTGA